>NC_143236.1:2974543-3289429 GCF_009617815.1 Ciona robusta
ATGGTGGCAGCAACAAACCTCAACCCAATCAGTGTCTTCTGGTCTACAGAGAGAACTCGAACAATGTTTTCGCGTTGAGGATCTCATGGTAAAAAAACAAAAACTTTCAGGTTCATTATTTATTTTTCAGAATTGTTCACCTACTGAAGTACATCAGAGACTTGTTGAGTTTCGAGAGAAAATCCCAAGTGCTGAACAACATGCTATATACTGGATCACCATGGCTGCTGTTTATGAAAAACTGGGAAAATCGAATGATGAAATATTAAATGTTTATGAAACAGCTGTGGATCTCGATGCACAAGTAAGGAGATGGTTATATTAAATACTTCATGCAAATTAATAGTAAAAATATGCATTAAAAAAATACAAGTCAAGTATTACTGAACTTACTGGTATGTAATGATATATATTCAATACGTAATGATATATACATGGTAAGTCATGAAATAATAATTTTAACTTAAAAATCATTTTAGCCATTGGAGCAGTTAAAAGTTGCGTTGAATGAATTTATATCAAAACCACCAAAAATGGACATAACCCCAAGCTATTCTATCAATGGTAAGAAAAAAAGTTTACATCTTAGATCTTATTATTCTATTATTCTAATCTAATTGATGCCCTTAATACTTGCTAGAGAGTACATATTATTAAACCCTTGTAAAACAGCTTTAGTAACCATTCTTAACAAAAACATTTAAATGTAACGTAGTTTATAGTATTTTTGCAAATGCCATTAATTCAAATTAATTCTGCGACAATTTAGGGCTAAATTATGTGAACACTATATTTTAGACCCAAAAGTTTTTAAAGGAAAAGGTGTAAACCTATTTTGAGCTTAGTGTAAACTAGTTTATTACATTAAACCAACGAATGAGGAATGATTGGAGTTACTATGTGAAAGGAATCATTGGTTAAAAAAGAAGTTCCACAATAACTTTAAATGTACTGAAAGTTCTTGCAACATCATTGCATAATACACCACTTGGCATTAAATAGTAATAATAGGTTCATGCTTTTAGTGCTCATGTAACAAAGTATAGTTTATTGTTTAGTTTTCATAGCAATTATCTGGTACAGACTAATCAGTAAGTTTTGAAAGCCTCTAATTTTAAAACTTAACAATAAATTTACCAGAACAAGGAACATCTTCTTCAACAACAATCAGCCAACGTACAAGTCCAATACGTGGCCAAGTATTCCAAACTCCGATAAAATCATCTCACCCTCCATCACCTCTAGTGGCTGGATCTCCTTCATCCGTCATCAAGTTACGGATGATTTCGAAATCTTCACCAGTATTTAAACAGTAAGTTCACAATTACTATATTTTAAAACTCTTATGAAGCAAGACTTCTTAAACTTGAGGTCGTCAAAAAAAATAATATACAAGTACTGCATGTGTTATGGTATAAAAAAAGGTAGCAAAAAATTTAAGAATATTAAAAGGGGTTGTAAGCAAAAATGTTCGGAAAGCCCCTTTCTAAAGCCAAGATTGCATTTATTCCTAGAATCCTCTTGAAAAGAGCCCTGCCTCTTACCACAAGTGCCATAGTAACACCGGTTCGTCGTTCGAAGAGAATTGAGAATGCAAATTCAAAGTACCCGCAGTATGTTCGACCCCACCACCCATGTATCACCAACCCACAAGTGAGGTTTTTTTTTATTTTAACTTGTTTGTTTGGAAGGTATTTTAAAAAGTCGAAATATTTATTTAAATGTTTTTATTTATTGGATATATAATGAGAGTTTTCAAGAACAATTTAATGCACAGGAATGTATTACATTAACTTTTATAGATTTTATTCTGTATACAAAAAAAATACAATTTTACAGTAAATAACTAAATATAGATCCAAGCAATGCTCTTTGGACATGACAATTTAAAATGTGGACAAGATATTTATTTTAAGATGAGATAACATTAATAGGATTTGCTGGAGTCAATGAATAAGGAGATGGAATCATGTGACTTTGTGTTTGACGAGAACAAAGCACTTGGGGAAGATTATGCTGATGTTTCTACCATTCTGAACTTGGGATAACAGTAAAATATATAAACATTGTTTTATAAATATATAACTGCCATGATGCATGGGATGCCAATGCAGTGTCATTTTTTAAATGCTGTTTTATCCGCGCATGTTTTGATTACCCATAATGCTATGTATTAGCTATGATTTTAAATTTTAACTCTTTGTTTAATAATTATTATTAAAAATGCATTGATATTGAACTAAAATATATATGGTTGGAAAATATTTAGGCAACATAGGTGTTCCATCTGTTCCTTTTGCTCATGTACTTATTGCACATAAACAGTAAATAAAGAATCATAATAGTTTATGGGTAGAATCTGGGTTGCAATTATGAAAAATTAGATAAGATAGTGTGTGATGCACATTTAAAATTAAGCAGTATTCCATATTGAGGTTTCGTCTTTTTCCAACTTCCCATTTGGAAACACTGCGTTGATGTCAATATCTTGGAAATACTCGAGTCTGTGGCTGTTAGGAATTTGTTAAGCTAGTAATAAATAATGTTCAACAAGATGGGGTTTAGTGTATGAGTGCGGAAGTAAAAGACCTTGCGTGACGGGGCAAAGATAGTCGTTATAACATGGGTGTTCTGTTTCACATCATACACCTTTTCCCGCTAACGAGTTACCATATATGTTACTTTGTGGATTTTTTATATGGTCGACAATTGGGACAACTCATTAGTAAAGAAATAAATGGTGATTTACAACACTTACAAGTCAGGTTTTTCATATTTCCCTTTTGGTGCCGAATACAGCGTTTCATACACGCGGTTTGTGTCCACACCATGCATGGCGAATGCATTGAACTTATCTATCCCAGCTGGTAGATAATCCCAAGGCATTATCGCACACCCTGTCCAGGTGTTGCCGGTGATTTTTGCAGAATATTCCATCTCAAGGTTTTTCTTCCAAACTTCTCTGCATTTCTTGAAGAGCAAACCAAGATGTTGGCCATGCCTGCAATTAATCTATATGATTTTAAGTTATAACATAGTTTTTTGTTTATCTTTTTGAAAATGGTAACAGAGATTATATTATTTAAACGATAAGGATAATGAAATTATAGCAAAATGGCAGTTGTTAAAATTTTAAATGAAAATTAAATTGTTTAAAGTTATGTTGATATTTAGAAGAAAGCACTAACGGTCCAAATTCAACTTCATAGTACTCTCCAGTCTTTGAGTTGTAAAAGAACACTTCAACAACTGAAAGTTATAAAAGCATAAATGTATTGCAATTTATCATATTATAAAGTGAAAAATTTCAAGCAAATCAACAATTTTCGGACTTTGCCATCATAAACACATACACATGCGGTCCAACTGCACCTTCGTAATCCCAAAGTAACCAGAGTGGCTTTCCTTCTTCTCCAACCGGAGCAGGATCGTTAAAGTAGGGGGCTTTAATAGTGAGTTTTACACCGTTTTCCACGCCTTCCAACTTCATTTTTACCGGTTCATGATCGATGGGATCACCTTCCCATTGTTGTGTTATTTCAAACTCGTATACCATTTTGCTCAGTGTTGCTTTTAGAAATTTTCAAAATGAAATACGTAAACAAAATATTTCAGCAGAAATTTAGGTAAAGTCCCTCATGTAAAAGATATTTGTTAGATCCCATAAGTCAACATTTATCGTTGCATGTTCAAAAAAAGTTTTAACTAATCTAAAGCATTTTTTAGAGTTTTCCATTTGTACATACGCATTTCTTTATATTTTTCGGCTACATGTATAATTTTTGGCAATCAACTATTTTCTTACGCACTATTTGCGGAACTACTATAATCATATTTTTTACGAGAATGTATGGGATCTTTTACAATCCACGCGTAGAACATTTCAATGGGTAACTTTTGTTAGACGTTATTTAGTTTAAGTTGTAACGCAATTTAAGTTTAGATGTTTTGATTTTAATAACATTGGATTGCATTGTTTTTATTTGTAATACAGGTGCAATTGACGCCTGCTGTGTAATGTTTGTTAGCTTTTAAAAACATGGTAAACGTCACAAAAGGAGTTCTTGTCGAGTGCGATCCTGCTATGAAACAATTTCTTTTGCATTTGGATGATTCAAACGCTCTTGGAAAAGGGCATAAGTTTATACTTCAGGACTTGGACGAAACACATCTTTTTATAGCTGTTGACGTAATACAACAAATACAAGAGAGAATTGATGAACTTATGGACAGAAACTCATTTGCTCCTGGTCAAGTAGCTGCATAATTTTTCGCTCACATATAAAGAATAATATACTTACCCAACTAGTTGTTTTTTTTAACAAAACCGTTCATTGACACCTATTTCGTGAAATACTGCTTATTTATAACATTTACCGCTGCTTCTACCATTCATTGTTTTTTTTCTATTAAAAGCAAGGAAACATGGATTTTAAAAATGAAACATTTGATGTTGAATCATCAATGCATGAAGACAGTGACTCAGATTTCATGGGAAGTGAACTCGAGTTTCAACTTTACAGTCAGATTCATTATCACCAAGAACCTGTAATTCCAGAAGTTACACCTGCTTCCCCAAATAGAACTGGAACGAATCATTTCAATCAAATTTTGGAACAAAAAGGGGGAGAGGATCATTTAAGTAAATTTTTAACACAAAAAAGTTTGGGTTTTTACTATGAGTTTGATAATCAGTGTTCATCAAGTAATGAGCGTGATGTGAGGGAACAGAAGTTTTCACATCTGGTTGATGATAATAGTGACTCGGATATAAGTGATCTGGAAAAATGGGAAATACTTGATGATGTGAAAGATTCCAATGAAGAGAATACTATTCACATACATGTTTCAGAGGATGCAGTTACTAGTGATGATTCTAAAGCTTGTTGGAAGATTTGTAAAGAGGACATACTAGCTGGACTGAATAAATATCGAGATACAAGAAGGTACTTTGGTGATTCTAATGTTCGGTGCAAAAATTGTGACCTGACTGGTCACATTGCCAATGAATGCTCTAAACCAAAGAAAGTAAAGCCGTGTTTTCAGTGTGGGATAAAAGGACACATGGCAAAGTTTTGTCCCAAGCATATTCCTGTCTCTCGTCGACATTTAAGTTTTAGCTGCAATCGATGTGAGCAAATGGGTCACATACAGTCTGAGTGTCCTGATTTGTGGCGCCAATATCATAAGACAACTAAAGCTGGTTCCTTAGTCACCTCATCCTTGCCACTACCCATGAGCAAGAAGAAATGCTGCTACAACTGTGGAAAGCGTGGACATTTTGGCTTTGATTGTAAGAAATCAAGAAGTCAGACATTTGCTGCTGTTACACAGCCCACTGTATTTAGGTATGATCATTGGATTTGGATTGAACATGCGAAAAAATCATCTGGAAAAAGTAGTAAACGACCCATGGTTAAAACAAAAGATAAAACACAAATTAACAAAAACGTCCAGGTAACTAGAACTGTTCATTTTAACCTTGCCAAGGAAGCTTTGACGGTGAAAAGAAATGATGGTGTAAACAATAAAAAAAGGAAAAAAGAAACCAAAAAGAACATCAAATTTAAAAAAGAAAAAGATTTGGGTGATTATTCAGGGAAAAAATCTAAGAAACCAAAAAAATCTTTAAAACGCAAAGCAGTAAATTTCAAGGATGAAAACTTTAAACAAAACAAGAAGTTCAAGTTAAATAAGAAATTGGGGAAAAAAATCAAAAGCTGATAATAATTTTAACTTCAGAAACAGAACTGCTACCTAGTAAATACTAAATACAAGACTTAGTTAATTATCTTTTGTTGATCTTACAGCTCGCTTTAGTCTTACCACCTTACTGCTAATGTTTAAACAGCAAGCAGTGCATATTGTATTGTTGTAAAACTAAATGGTGTCTCAATAGTCTAATTTTTAAGTGCTGCTGAGCTATTGTTTATGTCAATTGTGTCTTGTTTACATAATGTGTTTGTTTTACCATTTTCTTTTTCTTTTGGTGGTCGGTTATTGCATTTCACATGTTCTGAATTGAAGTGATTCATAATTTGGTTATCGTCAATTCATTTATGAACTAAAACTCCCAAAAAGACGGCTATGTGAGTTTTAATGTAATTGTGTTTTTGTTTTACACCAGATATTAAATGAGGCTTCCTGATTTGGTTTTGTGTCATCTTAAGCGGCAATTTCTTAGATCAGCTTCGCATAAGTTGTTCTTTAAACGCTGCAAAACTTACTATGCAACCACACCTATTTATTATGTTAACTCTGTGCCACACATTGGCCACCTGTATACCACCACCCTTGCTGATACTGCTTGTCGATGGAAACAGCTTGTAACTGACACTGAGTGTCGGTTAGCTACAGGAACAGATGAATATGGCTCAAAAGTGATGAAGGCTGCAGCCATAAATGATATGGAAACGATAGAATATTGTAACAAAATATCATCAAGGTAAGATTCTGATCATTGTTGGTTACTTTTGTAAATATCCAAACAAAACAAATAATTACCATAATTTATAAAAAATATTTTTAACAAAATACGGGATTATTTTTAAGATCTAGTATAACAGTCAAATAAAATAGTTTTTACCATAATACCATTTGTAACACACTAATACTAACAGAGTGTTTTTTAACGGATTTTAGGTTCAAAGAAATGTGTGACGAGTTTGGGTTAAGTTATCATGACTTTATCCGTACCACTGAGGAACGACACAAAGAAACTGTTCAACACTTTTGGGAAGTTGTTCAAAGTAATGGATACATATACAAAGGTAGCAAACAATTGATACTTTCTTGAATGATACTAGTATGCGGCAACACCATTTTTAAATCATTAAATAAGATAACAACCAAACTTCTACTGGTTTTGATGATTTGTTATGATTAAAATATATTGACCCTGAATATTATTTCTACTATTTTCAATGTTTTAAAGAATCCATGTTTGTACAGGTATTTATGAAGGCTGGTATTGCACTTCCGATGAAACTTTTCTTACTCAGTCCCAAGTGGAAGAAGTTCACAATAAATCCACAGGGAAAAGCGAATATGTTTCCATTGAATCCGGGCATGCAGTAGAGTGGACTAAAGAAACAAACTATATGTTTCAACTTTCCTTTTTTACCGATATTATCCGAGAAAAAATACTAAGTGATCCAGATTTTGTTTATCCATCCAAAGCAAGGAATGCTGTTTTAAAGTTACTTGATGAACAAATTGGAGATCTCTCTATTTCCAGAGAGAGAAGTAGGGTTCCATGGGGGATTCCCGTTCCTGGGGACTCAAGCCAGACCATTTATGTATGGATGGATGCATTGGTCAATTACCTTACAGTTTCTGGGTATCCAAGATCAAGTTACACAGAAATGTGGCCAGCAGATGTCCATTTTATAGGGGTGGATATTTTGAAGTTTCATGCAATTTTTTGGCCAGCGTTTTTAATGGCTGCTGGTATTGAACTGCCTAAACAAATTGTTGCCAGTTCCCACTGGACTATAGACTATTCCAAAATGTCGAAAAGCAAAGGAAATGTGGTGGATCCATTTGATATTGCGGGAAAAGTAACAGCAGAGGGGTTTAAGTATTTTCTTCTTAGGCAAGGAGTGTTGGAACATGATTGTAATTACACTGAGAGTTTGGTTTATGAAGTTATAAATGCGGATCTTGTCAATGTTTTGGGGAACTGCTTAAATCGAGCAGGAGCTAAAAAACTAAATCCTCAGAATCACTACCCTCCATTTCATAAAGAAATATTCTCCAAGGATGACTTAGGCAACTACATTGAAAAGCGAATAACAGACTTGGACATGAATTACATACAGCAAGTGAAAAACCTTCCTGCGGTTGCAGACTCCCATTGCTCAAAATTTCACTTCTACAATGCAATTCATGAAATCATCTCCATTGCAAGGGAAGCAAACATGATGGTTCACCGACACCAAGCGTGGAAGTTAGACGAACATCCCGATGATCTGAAACTGTTGGAAAGCATAGTTCATTCAGTGTTTGAGGGTTTAAGGGTGGCCGGTATTCTTCTTCAGCCAATTATTCCAACTTTGGCCACAAAACTGTTGGACAAGTTAAATATTCCTCAAAATGAAAGAACGTGGGTTAAAGCTAATGAAAGTTTTCTTGAGTTAAATGGCCAACATGAACATTTAATAGGAAGAAAGCTGGGCAACGATACTACAGTTCTCCTCAAGCGTTTAAAGAAATAGTGTTTTTTTTTGTTTTTAAATAAAGTTATGCCTTGGCAGTTCTCTGTGTAAGTAGGTCATTACATTAATTTTCAAATAAAGGTTAGTTTTTAGAGAAAGTTCACAGGAATACTCACTCACTTTGGTATGCAGTGGCATATGATTTTATTTACAACGAAAGATTCCAGTTTTAAACTTTAAGTAAAACACAAATTTAAGTTTGAGTAAATATAAACAAATCCTATTTAGTTAAGTTTTTTTGGGCACATTCACGTTATTTTACCTTTTTTAGGTACTGTTTTTTTGTGGTCCATTAGGTTCATAAGTTTGCTGTTTCACCATGCTAACAGACAAGTATTATTGATAGGCAAGCAATAGCATATTTACATTAGATGAATAATGGTCCTACAGAAATGTGGTGTACTGAATTTAAAGCAACTGTTGATAGAATAAGTATGGCAAGAATAGTTAACACAATGAGAATACACAGATGGATATTTAACTGCCTTCTACGTATCTGTAGCAAGGTCAGTTTTATTGCACTTTACTGACAATCCCTTTAAGCAGTTAGTAAATATGAACTTTTTACATGTGGCTGATATATATGTATATATATACAGTGGATATAGCTTTTTGATAAATTATTTGGGGCAGTTAGTTAAAGCCACTGGAATGAACATATGTACTTATCATATGTGTTAAGGCAGTGGTAATATAGCTTTCTATATAAGCTTTGGCATAACAATTTAAGTATTAAATAAAACCATTGTTTTTGGTGCTTGTATAAACAATTAATACTTAAGAAAAAACACATTATTCTGTTTGTTAAATATGGTTTGATGTTGTTTGTTAAATAAATATGGTTTATGATGTTAGAATTTATGATGATGGGATTTATTGAATTGGGCAGTTGTTGGTGGTGATGTCTCCATAAATTGAATATGATGTGCTTGGGTTGATTGGAAAGTAATCCACTCTAAGTTTCCTGATGCAACCCTGGTACTGACTACGTGTCAACATACCATCCATGTGTACACCAACTGAAAGAAATAAGTGAATGTAACTTATTTATTTCTGCATGGCGATGCAGAGACAGTTCATCCAACATGGACGTTCTGTTTCATACACATCGTACACGGGTTACCATGTAATTTGATTAAGAGGGGTTAGTTTTTAATCAAAGTACCAACCAACATACAATTAAAATTAAGTGCAGTATTTGTTAATTACATGATTGGTTGTGAGTTACCTGGAAGCCCACCAACATATAGTTCTCCATTTGTATCGCAATTACTGTTTTCCAGCAAGCCTTCTTCAATTGGTGTAACAAGGTTGTCATCAACAGTCAGAGCGAGGATGTTCTTTGCTTTGATAACTAAAGATTGTTAGAAAAATGTAAATGAACTGTAATTAAAACTGGAAAGCAGCAAGTCACCACAGATGAATATTTTAACACATTCTGTGATAATTCTGTTATTATGAATTCAATAGTAGACCCACTGTATTATTGGATGCGATTCTATAAAAAAACAGTACCTCGAATTACATGCCATCGACCATCACAAAGGTTGTCACTGTACTGAGATGGATCATAGGTTGTAAACAATGTCTCACCACCTTGTCTTACCCTTGCTACAATTTGACCATCAACTAGTGTAAGATGGAAGAAACTTCCTAAAAAAATATGGTTGTAATATTCTGGAACTGTTTCTCTGTAGTGTAAAATTGGGGCAATTTTTTGTAGCATAGACATCATAATGCAAAGCAACTTGCATTGGGCACTTAATATACTTTAAAAAGCGACAAAACATATTTGTTCCGAACGTTATCCATTATTTACCGGTTGTTCCACCGACAGCAAACAGAACTCCACTTTGAGCCCTTGGCTTTATTTCCAAGGTGACCTCTATGTTTGTGGCAACTGTGTAGTTAGCTATTCCAACCATATAAGCGGATGAATATCCTTCATTTGGATGTGGATAAAACATTCCTATAAAACAAGTATAAATTATAACCACTAACTAAACATTGTTTAATATATGATCGATAAAATTAAATATTGGTAATAAAATTTATTAAATACTTTAGAAAATTATTTTTTTGTGCTTACCAATATTTGACTAAATAAACCACTGAATTATTTATATGTTACCAGGTTCAGACCCTCCTTCATAACAAGGGGAGACATTGCTTCGAACAACTGAACTTGTTCCAGATCTTTCAATTGGAACGTTGTTTGCCATCACATCTTTAATACATCCTGTGAAGTCTGCAAGATTCTTCCTATTGATATGCCTCACAGCAAATCTCTTAGGTACCTCCTGTAGAGAATTGGTAATTAATATTCAGACTTAAAATATTTATTACATTTTTTATATTTGGTACTAGTTTCATTTATTATTAAATAAATGTAACTTATTTATTCTAGCATGTCAGGGCAACGACAGTAGTTATAACACGCAGGTTTCATTTCATACATCAAGCCAGCTTAACACCTTTGTAACTTATTGGAAGTTATAACTTTAATAATATATAATTAATCATCTGAAAATCAGTAATTGTGTAAATATCCTTTAAACCTTACTTCAAGGCCACCAATATAGAACTCCTTGTTTGAAAGGAAAGTAAGAGAATTGCTGAAAATGGTTCCTTGTCCTTCAATGCTATCATCAAGCATAAGTTGAGTTGCGTTTCCTTTTCTTTCAAAGGTCACATGATGCCACATGCCATCATTGTAAGTCTGAATAGACTTCAATCTGGTTCTTTCATTTCCAAACATCACACTGAACACGATGAATCCATGTTTAACATAGACAGCGATGTGTTCATTGCACCTGAAATTCAATTATCCATATATAGATCCGGGTTGGTGTTATAAAATAAAAACTAAAAATTTTATTTTATTAAACTGCCAACAGACTGTGCACAATGTCTGAAAAGGATTTGCTGTGGTCATCTGTGAGGTGAATGGTAAGTTTTTATTTTTTCATTTTTTTTATCTGTACAGTATCAGTCATAAGGTTCATAACTTGGTTGTCTCACCTGGTATCTGACATAAAAAAGATAAGACCCCGTTTTCTTGTGGTTCTCAATGACAAAGAGAATCTCCAGTTCAATGGATTGAATCTTTTGACAATATATTGGCTGTAACCATCACCTGTATTAAAGTTAAATGTGTTTTCATATTACCAACAGTGTTTAAAACTAGGGCAACTTCGCTCGGTTGAGTTAACATGGTATAGGCATAACAATTTTTCATATCAATTTTAACCTATGTTCACCAAAAAAGGTTGAACTACTTTAAATTTGTATTAGTAGATTATTTACTAATGTTTTACCTATATTGGGTATGGAATTTTAGGTCGTTTTTTTGAGAATGTTATAGTAAAACTTTACCAATGTATCTGTATCCACGTGATTCTGGTAGGTACGGAAGTAAGCAAGTTGACTCATAACCTTCATTGTATACTGGTACTCTAACTTCTATTACATTCACTTGCGCGTGAGCAGTAAGGTCTGAAAAACATTGAATCAGAATTAAACTGCTATAGAACAAGATAAAACACAAGTTTTTAATTTGGAAATCAAGTTTTGAACAAGGTCAATATAGGCTACAAGTTGATTTTGAAAATGATTTTTTTTTGTGCCTTTGTAAAACAAAAACTCACCTTCTCGTGCTCGTCCATTCAATTCATCAGCACTGCTATGTGCAGACACAGAAGAGAGAGCAGCCAAATTGTCACCAATTTCCATAACCTCCTGTGTGATGACTCTACCTACATTACATGCATTGAACAATGGGCGACCGACACATGATGTTCCAGAAGCTTCGCAGTTCAACGCAGAAGTCAGAATGTAAGGAGTTCTGCCTTGTCTGAAACAACCACATTAAAGTTTGTAAGCTCTTTGTCAACATAAGGTGTTCAAATAATGATGTTTATGTACATCTCCATGCAACTTTATGGCTGCAGTTAAGTATGAAATTCCTGACTATAAACTGTAGCCTCTGTTTCTGATAGTTGTCAGTAAATTTACCCATGATATTTAAATTGTACAAGTTGACTTTTTAAATGAAAATTCTAAATTTTTCTTTATATATTGACCATTACCTCATGATGTATGGATTTTTGATGCAACCATTGAACATGGGCATGTTTTCAGCGCCACCAATATAAACATAAACTTGTGGATTGATAATTTCTACTTCTAGTCCAAAGTTTTGCCGCCTTCTCCTGCTAAGTTCAGTCTCAGCTAGTGCAAGTGGAGACTCATATCTTCGGCTATCTGAGTTATCCAGGGTAAGTCTCATAGATCTGTAAATGGAAAAACACATATTTTTCAGTCTCAATATTACTATGCTTGATTCTATGATCCTTGAAAAAATCTCTAAACTTCACGATTGCTTACCCATCTGCTGTGCGTTTGAAATTAATCATATGAGCTTGATCATTGGCATAGAACTCCCTAGATTCAACCTCCTGAACTCCATCACTCAGGACTACATGACCCTCACGCAAGAAGAGTGTCAGCTGCTCATTGGTCTACAATTCCCACCATAAGATAAAAGCATATGTATTCAATTACTTAGTTCTACACGCTCGGCAAAGATGTTTTTTGGTCGAACCAAGTTGTTTATATCAATTTATCAACTAAGTAACGAAAGTTTGTAATAAACGAAAATAAATGGGTTGGATTATGCCAAACTTAACATTGAAATGATATGGACAAAACAACGGAAATATAGAACAGATGAATGTGTTTATTACCTGAAAGTATTGCTTCTCTCTTTACTCTTATTCCTTGAAAAATGTTGAGAAATGCAATAATCGTAACTGCCTGTCTTAATGCTCCTGTCTTATACTTGCTATTTTAAGGAATTATTTATAACACGATTAAGTTCTGTACAGTTTATTAGTGAATCAAACTACACTGCCGGCAGTAAAGTGAAACAATTATGACTCATAATGATGGAAAAATGAGTGGCACAATCAACCGACAGGGCAAAATCTTAATATGCTGATTGTTTAATGCAAGAAGGCACACTTGGTGAATATTTCAACACCAGTTTATAGTATTTAGGTAATTAATTAAAAGATCAACTGCTTATGTACCGAAAATTTTATAAAAGCTAGTTAGAAAAAGGCACCTAAAATGATTAATGAGCTATGTACAAGATTATAAAAAAGTTCAAATGCTGGGTCTGTACCATACTAGCACCATTGGCTTAGGTAAAAGAGCAATATACAGGCGTAACTATTAAGTAATTCTATGTTAGCAATGTTCCACGGTTAGTTGTCACCAACAAATACTGAAAAAATCTTTGGTAACACATGGGAACAGGCACAAGCAAAGCAATGATGTATTTAAATGATAGTGGATGATTAACACTTAGCGCTGGTCAAGTTACCGCATATGCTGATTAAGTGTAAAGCTTTGTACATTATGTTACATTTATGATTGCTTTCAGCAGCTTCATATTCGGCTGAGAGCATTGTAGTTCCCAGCATCTAACTACCAATCCATTTGTGCTGTACGTTGGGCTTGTACATCATTCAATGGAGCTTGTTCTGGGGATGGCATTGGTGGTGGTGCAGCAGGTCCTCCAACCAGGTTGGATTTCAATACAGATGAGACCACAGCAGCAAGAACAACAATTCCCACTATCACCCCAATGACGATAAGAGCAATTTGCAAAAGCCCAGCACCAGATTGTATAGAAGAGTCACTGTTATCATCACTGCTTGGTGGTAAGGCATATCGTGCTTGCTCTCCCTCAATTATTGGCTGATCGGCAAGTTCAGTTTCAGTGATATCAATTGGATTTTCCCCTCCATCAATTGCAGCTTCACTGTTTCCTGCATTATCATCAATCTCATCAACTGGCGGTGGAACCTCTGATGCTGAAAAATCAGATTCATCTTCTGCTCCTCCCGAACCCATTTCATCTCCTGCCGCTGACATCATTTTTTCTGTTGTAGCCACAGCAGCATCACCTCCAGCCAAAGCATCCTCTCCTTCCATAACATCTTTCATATCGGGCTGAACAACTCCAACATCAAGTGTTGCCTGTCATTTTCATTTCATTAAAACCATTTCTTTCGAATTAGGCAGGCAACACCTTCACCAAACTGGTTAATTCCTCAAGCAAGCTGTGCCTAACTATAACATGCCTAAATGTAAGTACACCAAGCTCATCATGCGTTAGTTCTAAGCTTCTAACACCAATTCTCTGCCATGCAAGTTCCCATTCATGTGTCCGGTTAGTGTGCATAAGCAACATATGTTAGTGCTTATCTCATCTAAGCTTAAGCTGGCAACTATTTCTATTGTTGTCAAGGTGGTGGGATAAGTTTAAGGATGAAAAGGTGAGCGTTACGTACAAGAACATGCTTTTATTTGACCACACATGCAGGGGAATGTGCATTAGCACATACACCGCAGGCAACGAACTTAGAAAAACATAAAATGAAGTGAAGCACAGAATCTGCGTTCATCTCCTTAAACTGAGTAACATTCCACTAAAAAAAACATAAAAATGGCATTTGGCTAAAATCAGCTTTGATTTTACATTTACATACAAAACTAAAAGTACAACACAATGCTGTTATTGAATTAAACATGAAAAAATGTTGATTACTGAATGATGGTGACAGAAATATGTATGTCATGGTTAGTAGTGGATTTGTGAAAGAAAATATCCGTATATTTAAACATGCACAGAGTTAGTAGAATGGCACCAAATAATATTTGCTTGCATTTTGACATTATTAGTTGCATTTGTCTTAATTATAGCTGGAAGCTTATACATTATACATTGGCTACGTAAGAAAACAAACAATAAAACTAATTCTTCAGTGCTAGATATAAAATCCCTGATTTACATTACATCACATCACCAGTAACAAGACAAATGTGCAACATGGCAACCCCAACTATCACCATCTAATGTTCTACCTCAGTGTCACGGAAGTTAAGGATGGTTCCACTTGGTGTACCAGTTCTCATGACAACGTTGCCATCAATGTTTTGAATGCTTGGAAGAGATGAAGGCATCTTTACAAAGTCCCCACCCGCAAGCCTGAGGTCTGATACTGACTGTAAAGTGGGGAATAAATGTATGTAACTTATTTATCGTCGCCTGGAAGGGGACGGGCAGTCACTATAACATAGGGGTTCTGATTCGCACATCTTGTGCTGGCCTAAGAGTAACCATGTATATGTAAAAATATGGGTGAGAATTTAGAAAAACAACTCCAGCCACTTGATTAACAGTTTTTAATAGAATCTGATACCAACCTCCTTTTGGCAACCTCTAGTAACACCCATGTTTTCAATTGCGTTTTGAATATCAAAGCTTCGGCTGTTGAAGTTCAGTTCACGAAGACAACCACGGAATGAGACGTCAATGTTGCGGAGAAGTGATCTGAAGCTGTAACAACGGACGCATTTAATATCATGTATGTTGGAAATTTTTGTGTATTTTTTTAGGATTTTTTTTTTCTAAATTACAAGAGATGTAATGTAAACAATCAACTTACTCTGGGTTAATGTTGGTGTTCCACATTCCACCAATCCATACATCTCCAAGAATATTTGGTGATCCATTGTCGTACGTATCTTGCAATATCAGTCTACAAGATTTTAGTGTATGGTTAAGATACAAGTTTTATAAATATCAATAACTGAGTGAATAAACTGTTTCCCTTGGTATTGAAACAGATTCAAATTTAAAAAAACAAGTTTTAGAAAATTAAACTTGTTTCTTTAGGGTTTTTTAAACTACACTGCTTTTTTTATACTTTTAAATTTATAATTTTAAAAAGAATTGTTTTAAAAATTATTCTCTTTTTTGTAAATTAATAACATGCTATTTTCAGGAAGGCTATTTAGCTAGAAGCATTACTTACCTGAGATCAACAGACACCACAGTGACTCTATGAGTTGTAGCAACACCAGTCTTTACCAGCAACTGTCGGTCATGCATCGTCACATCACCAACATCATGTAGCGTTCGGTTTCGGGGGCCACCAGCAAAACCATAGTTCCATGTCATCACTAGTTTACCATCAACCACCTCAAGTGCAATGAATTGATCCTGGAATACAATATTAAGGTGAAAAACAGAATAAAACAACAATGGTTTTAAACTTTAAAATGATTTAGGAAAGTGGAGCTTTAGAAACAAAATAATATTTTTTTGATGATTGTAACCTTATTACAAGTATTACTAACATTAGAAGAACTCTGCATTTTTTTAACTACAAGTATAAAATGTAACATATTTCTAACATATATTTTGACATTTGGCTTACAGTGGTTTGTCCAACAAGGAAAAGAAGTGAATTATCTTGAAGAGTTTCAAACTTGAATCCAATGAAATGAACGCCTGCATTGTTGTTGAGGAAACTGATGTCTGAACGAGCAATCCGTACATAACTTCCGTATCCACTGAACCTCCAAACTTGGTTTGATCCAAGACCAGCCACCCTGGTTAGTAAACAATGTTAATGGTATTGCTTCAGTTTAAAGGTTTGCAAGCAATATTATTTAAAAAAAAAACATTTCATTGATGTTTTTTGCCTTTTTTTAAACTTAAAGTGAACAGAAGGTATCACAATAACAGTTCATGCAGTTTACTGTGTTTTTTTTTCAATTGTGGTTTAGCATGCAGGTTAGTAGTGTGAATGTTATAATCTAAACAAGGTATTGGAACAAAGTCACAAGTGACTTTGTATAATAAACACCACACGCCCTTACCCAAGTAAGTTATCAGGGTTGGAAGATACATCAGATGAAGGCCTTGAAATAGCACATATAGCAAATTAAGCAAAAGCGAGTTACATGCAGTTAGTAGTAAAATGAAAAGTGAGTTAAAATTTTATTATAGAGTTGGTGTTACAAAGCATGAGTGTTATGGTGCTAGCATTAGCTGTGTCTCTCAATACATAACAAATAGGCTGTGATCTTCTCAGTGACCGTTTCACGAGTTACACATGCGTTTTGTGAATTCACAAACTTTTATGGGACCTAAATATGGGGATGGGACACTACAAACTTCTCGTAGCAACGAACCCACCTCCTAAATTGGTCAACCACTGCGTCATAATCCAATGACCTAGTAAAACCTGCTGCTCAATAACTTACATACAAGTGTCCATGTTCCCGAATGCCATGCAATTAATAGACCAAAAGGGGGAGAAATATTAAACTTAGGTAGCAAAAGAAATGGTGTGCAAAAGTAACCAAACAAAAGATATATCAAAATAAGTTAAATATGTGAGATATTGGATTTGCTCTCTTACCTATCTTCACAGTTCTGTCCAGGTTTAGGTCCTTCATATGCCTTGAAATTCCAAATTCCAATTGTTTCATTGTTAAGTTTCACTTCGCCAATACATGCGGAACCAACTTGATGATTTTGAATCTGACTTGGTGGCTGCAAAAATTGTTTTAAAGTTAATTTTTTAACTAAATCAAGGGTGATAAATTAAGTTCTGGTAAATGATAGAAAAATGTTTAAATGATAGAAAAACGGTTATCTTTTTTGTTAAATATTAAAATTCTATTTCAAAACCCACACAACACACAAAAATCAAAAGCATGCAAAGTGTACCGATGCCATCGGGTTTCCACCCATGTAAAAACTCATGCTGCTATGGTGGATATTGGCCACTTGTTCCTGGCCATCAGTCCTGCCTTCTTTGTAATCAGAGGCCACGCTTGAAGCAGGTGTACCATCCCCACGTCCCACTTCTTGTGATGGATATTCAACTTCCAAAGAACCAAAGTTTCCAATTCTGGCAATGTGTTTTATGGAAACTTAATGTTTGTTCACACTTATGTTATATGACGGTTCAGATTAATTTAGAAGGTGTTGTGGTTGTGATAGTGTATGTATGTATATATTGTGTTTGTGTGTATGTGTGTGTGCCACTGTGATGGAACGCTTCTTCTTAGAACATGACCGCATTATAACACAAATCCTTGAGCCACCACTTTGATTTATGTAATTATATTTTAAGAAGCTGGACAAACTGAACAATCAAAGATTGAAAGAACCAGATGGATTTATAACAAAATAAAGACATTAGACATGGAAACAATACAACCAGACTTATGCAAAACTACATGGCAGACTACTACCTCTCAGGATTATAAAACGAAAACTTAAATGATTTGCATTATATTAACCTTGACAAAACCAAGTAATATAGAGTGGTTCATCAGGTTTAATAAAAGATAAATCAACATTAATCTACAAAACACTACCAAACTGGTTAATCTATGATTCAAACCAGAGAGTCAAATTTATCTACAATAAAATCACACAATAAGTGCCACCAATAAAACCAATACCACACAGTGTATAGGCCTATCACCAAGAAAACCACGCCAAATTGAAATCCCACCATCCGTGACGAAAACCTACCACAAAATCAGCGGGAAATCCACCAAGATATATAACGGGATCCTTGCCCAGTTTCATATGCTTTCTCTTCTTTGGTTTAATAACCTTTCTCTTGCCTAGCAGGTTCCAGTTATTATCTTGCACTTCAAGTGAAGACTCACCAATCGTTCTGATGTTGTGTGTTGATGTGTAAATTATTAGATGTGTTTTGGGCATTGTAAGTGCATGTAATTAATATAGATTTATATTAAAATATGGTAAAATTTAACCACACTAACCTTCGAACTATGATCTTGTGCCATTGTCCAGTGTTGATTGCAACATCACTCTCAAGTTGTCTGAATCCATTTCCCACTTTGAAGTAATACCTCACCTTACCATTAACAGTTTCTACTGCACCAAAGTCACCATCGGACCTCTGCATGGAAAAATCAATAAGTGCTATGCATAAGTTAATGTATTTACATTGTTATGGTAATTAAATGTGACATTGGTATTATAATCAGGAAAACTAAAAAATAATGATATGTTAGGACAAGACGCGAAAATGTTATTACTTACAGCAGCATCACCAATGTACATGAGTGAGTTGTCAGCAGCTTCTGGGTCAACGTTGACGTAAAATTCAGCAATGAGGTTATTTTCAAGTCCTTGAACAGTAACAGGGGTACGAAGTTGCACATATTGCACAGGTTGACCTTCTGGTACACTCGTGAATTGCATTGAAGATTTAACCTGAATAAGGTTATACATTAAATTTAAATAATTGTTTTTGTTATACTTAGTCCATAAAATCGAACCAGAGAGGTTCAATTATGAATGTTGTGACATGCTTGCTCACCCCATTTGCAACATGTCTAGTGAGTGAGATCTTCTTTTTAATATCATCAATCTTCTGTAGAAGCCCAAGACTGCTCTCCAGCCCACGAAGTCTCTCTACCTTGGCTTGCGTGTTCTGTGTTGTGCTCTCAAGTACAGGTACGCTCGTCTCCAAGTCAGTTACTAAAACATGAATGCAAATTACGCAATCTAGCTTAAAAAAATTAGCAACAGGTCAAATAGTTTCTTTACCAAACAAAAAAATCTCAAATACATCCAATTCAACTTACACAACTGTTCAGTTACAGCAAGCTCTCTTGCTAAATCGGTGTTGGGATCTGGTGCATTCCTAATTTGATCTTGTAAAATATCAGCTTGAACCGTGGCTTCATCTGCTGCTCTATCTGCCTCAGCAGCAATATCTTGAGTTGAAGCGATGTCAGCATCCATAGTTCCTTCAGTTAAAATAAAATTTGTTAAACTTAATCCATACATATGAATCTATAATTTAAAAATGTCTTAATAAATCAACTGTACCTCTGTCCAAAGCATCAATAGCAGCATTCAGAGAATCCAACTGATTGTTCAAGGATGTTACACTGGCTTCCTGTTCTGTAAGTTTATCTTTTGTCATCATCATGTTATCTTGCAAATTGCTAATATCATTTTGCTGAAGATCTTGTGTTTCTGACAGAAGGTTGCTGCTCCTCTGTTCTGCTGCCTCCGCTGCGGCTTGCAGGTTCTTATCAGCAACATCATTTTCAGCCTTTGTTGCCTCCTAAATGCAAAAAAATAAAATAGTTTTAAAGTGGAATCACCAACAAAAATATACAAATGTTGTCATATTTAAATTTAAACTCTTGAATCTTACCATCAATGCATCTTCTGCCGCATTTGCAGCGTTGGTCATAGCAATGTAAATCTCCTGGTAAACGTTTGCTGCTCGGTGTGGTTGGGAATCAGTTTCAACGATCGCACTGAGTGCTGCAGCATCATCGGCAAGCTGAGCCGCTTTTGCAATTGACTAAAACATAAAATTAGTTCAGGAAAATCTACTTTTATGTAATACATTATAAATAAATGTACTGTAAACGA
Organism: Ciona robusta; assembly: GCF_009617815.1. Classification (NCBI taxonomy): domain Eukaryota; kingdom Metazoa; phylum Chordata; class Ascidiacea; order Phlebobranchia; family Cionidae; genus Ciona; species Ciona robusta. The sequence goes on from NC_143236.1 coordinate 2,995,061, forward strand.
TTTCTAAGTGTATTTGTCTATTATCAAACATAGGTCATAATACTTACAGCATTAGCCAGTACTGTTGCACTCTCTAGCTCGGTAGAAAGGTTATCATAGAAAGGCTGCAGCCTTCCAATGCTCTCTGTCAGACCAGTATGCAATTGGTCAAGCTCATCAATTCCGTTTGTGATTGGTCCATTCACAGAAGTCACTGATGCATTCAGCAATGTTTCCGCATCAGTGAGCAAGTCTTCTACCATAGCCGAGTCAGAATTGATTTCTGTAAGGTAACATAAATGTCAGAATATTGAAGCTCTTTTGGAAATAAGCAGCAAAACACTTCAGCAACATGCAGCCATGTCAATGACACATAATACACCCAAAGCTTATTATTTTACAGTTTAAACTTCATGCAAAAATTTTGAAAATTTGTTAATAGGTAAAAGGTATCTACAATTTTATTATCAGCATTTAGCAACATTAGAATCACTGTATTGTGTGAATTTTCAAATGTTAAAATCAATGTTCAAAACAAATGTTAAAATACTTTTAACATCTTGATTCCAAATCTACTTAGTTATTAATTATCGAAGAACTACAAGCAAAACAACATGCATAAGAAGCAGGAACACCAAAGTACCATGCATTGCCCACTCACTGTTGATGGAATCTGTCATCTCTGTGAGGTTTTTTCTATTAACAGCATTTGCTGTCGTGGCATCATTTACGTCTAAGATTGCGTCATTGAGTTTAGATCGAAGATCCTTAAGCTTGTTGCGTTTTGTTGTGAGTTCTTCACCAAGAGCATCAACTTTATTTGAAGCATTTGTGGCAGGCACGGTAAAGTTTGTGTTGATTCGGTCGAACACTGGAATTAAAATGTTGTTAAATTAATTTTAAAGACATCCTATTCTACAGGCTGTTTGATAAAGTAAATGACACTGAACATTTTATAAGCTTCTTGATTTCCATAATTGTTAATTTAATTTCCGTGAATTCTTTTCAGAAGAAAGTTTTTTTTTTCTGTTTTTTTTAATTTTTAAATTTATTTAACTTACAATCTGTTGCAAGGCCAAGTTCTAAATCTGCAGCTGATTTCATTGGAACAAAATCTCGCTCTTGCATCCGAGATAAAATCATCTCTGCATCTCTGAGTTTTTGATAATAGTCATCTGCATCACCAGAGGCTTCTTCATTAAGCTGAAGGAATATTGATCATAAAGTTAAATATGAAATTGAAATTTGTTGATTTTAAACTGTAAAATTAAAATGCGTTGATTTATTCAGGGTCGTCTTACTATTCATTGCTGTATGACCTATGCACCTATGGAATTTAAAAGAAAGGTTGTAATATTCAAACCTTCATCTTGAGGTCTGCAACATCGGCCATAAATTCTCCAGCGACAGTCTCAAGTGCCATTGCATTTGCGAGTCCATTCATTGTCACATTTTCAGTTTCAGTCACTTTTCCAAGTAGCACTTCAGTATGGTTGCACATTTCCGAAACCTAAATAGGGGTTTTTCGTTTAGATTGGTGCAAAATATTTACATAGATATTAACAGAAAGTGTGTGCTACTTTTGAATTGTTTTATCAATTTAATCAAATCCACAATGCCCATTCAATTAAAACAAAAGAAGCGGTGCACTAAAAGAAATGTTCGAATGTGAGAATAAAAATATACAACAGATGCATGCAAGACAAGCAACTTACTGCGGATTCTCCGTATGAAATCACAAGGAAAATGTCGTTAAACGACGACGAGGGTGGCTGATTCAGGCCGGCAGCGCTTCTGGTCATGCCAGAACCGTCAATCTAATTCATTGTGCAACAATTGTTATCAAAATTGCTTTGATAAACAGCTAGTTTGATCAAACAAACCTTGCTACTATGCAATGCAAATTAAATGCAAAATTATCAGCGTTTTAAAAACACTTAAGTGTGCATAAGCCACTGTGGTGCAGTGATAATAACCTAGGCAAGTGCTAAGCTTAGCTAAGAGCTGTGCTAGAAGGTAGCTTTACTTTTCTAAAAGCATAGAGCTGGATATTTAGCGAGTAATTACAAAATAACATGCATATTTGCCAAGAGCTATAACTGTTTGACATCATATGTTATCTACAGATAACATGCCATGAAACAGTGATTCATTCAACATAAAAGCCATTTCTTTCATTTTAAATTGAAAATAAAAGAAGCAAAACTTAGATAATATTCATATTATTTTAAGGTTTGTGTCTTACATCCTCTCCACTGCCGGAAACCATCTCTTCAAGACCAGCAAGTCCCCCTCCCAAGAGGTTGTTAGCACTTCTCACAGTTCCAGTCATAAAACCTTCTTCGATGAGACTGTTGTTCTGTTAAAAGTAAATGTTTAATTATAACTTGTTTTAAAACGAGGTACAACATATTTATTACTAACCCAGTATGCCAAGTGTAAAGTAGGACAGGCTACACTACCGCATAATACATTAGAAAATCTGGTAATTTTAATTTACCGCTGCGTTTTCAATCAGTTGTTGCAGTTCCTGGAGCTTCCTGTATGCGTGGACTCCAACAGAGATGTTGGCAAGCTGAGAAAAAGCTGCGTTCACTTGATATGTCATTGGTTCAACTTCATCAAGCAGATCATCTGTGCAGGTTCCACATCCTTCAAAACAGGTGTTAATATAAGTTTCAATCATGTGGGTACCCAAATTTATTTAATGCAATATGATGGTTTTTATAGCAATAACTAAGTTATCGATTTTTAGGAGATTACTTACTCTCACACTCCCGAGCGCCTGGTGGTAAAATATGACGGGCAAGTTCACACTGATCACATTGTACTCCGGTGATTCCTGGTGGGCATTCACATTGACCATTCACTGGATTGCATGGCCCATTGTTGCGACAATTGCAAGCTGTATATGAATACAGAAAGTTAGGAAACAGAAACAAATATTAAGTGTTCAAACTGTTTCAAATTATAGTGTTGGCCTTATGACTGGCTTGACATTGGCCCGTATTTTAAGCTGGTCAAATATATGATTCTTACGTTTGCATCCCATTTCAGAGTAATCATAAAATCCAGGCGCGCATCTGTCACATCGAGCGCCAACAATGTTTGGAGCGCACTGACATTCACCAGTGTTGACATCACAGACGCTGTTCAATGCACCTTCAGCACATGCACAGTTCTGGCAACCGGTGCAACTATCGAAATTGTAAAATCCTGCAAAAAGGTGTGGTTTTAATATGTATTGAAATAACAATGTGCTCAACCTGTGCTTTAGTAAAATATAGTCTACTGCTTGGCCAAAAGTTTAATTTTAAAGAATTTAGTGTCTTACCTGGTTCACAAGTATCACACAGACTTCCGATTACATGAGGTTGACATGAGCAATGTCCCATCATATGATCACAAACATTTGTTCCACATGCGTCACATGCGCACTCTGTGCAGTTCCGTGCAATTATGGCATCACCAAAGTAACCATCTGCACATCTTTCACAATATTTTCCTCCAGTGTTGAACATACATTCACTGCATTCGCCTGTTTGTAACAATAAAGAATTTATCTTTTTTCTAATTTATCATTTTATTTAAACAAAAGCTTTTTTTCTTAACATTAGTACAGCCAAAATATTTTTTGATCTTTTATATATAATATGATCTGAATTTAGTATTTTCACATCACTTTTAAATTAGCTTTATATAATATAACTTTAATTTTAATATTATATGTTTTCACACCAGTTCTATACAAAGTATCACCCCTTACTCACCTGTCAATGGATCACAAGTTTCCATGATAAGATTGGGGTCAAGGTTTCCATGACAGTTGCATGGTTGGCATGATCCACCATACACAGCTGGGTTTCCAAAGTAGCCGGATGCACACAGTTCACATCGTGCACCAGTGTAACCGACTTGGCAGTAACACACAAGTTCTCCTGATAAAAAAGTACATTTGAAAAAAACTTTCAAAAAAACACAATTGTCTATTTTTAACTTCTGACATGACTGAAATGGTTTTAGATTTTCAAACCAAAATGTTGAAAATGAAGCCAATTATGTCACCCATATAGGAGCAGTAATGTTTGTATTAAAACTTTCCCTTGTATTTTATAAAATCTAATTTCAATTACACCTATATAGAACTTACCATCAAGTTGCTCACAAGTATCGGCAAAGTTTCCATCTTCCATTGGGAAAGGGCATGGACAAGGTTGGCATGCATCAATTTCACCACTTGTAGCATTACCAATGTAACCATCAATACAAACATCACAGTTATCGCCACCCTGCACAATTCAAGAGGTAAGACACAAGTTTTAGATAACTTGAATATTTTAAGCCATACCAAAATTTAAAAAAAATTTAGCCGAAAAAAATTATAAAAAAACAGTTTCTTTTTTTATTTAAAGCTCTGTGAATACATTTTCAAAAGGCTCTGTTCTTAACTAAACTTACAGTGTTATGCAGACAGTCTTTCGATGAAATTGGGCCAACTTCATCACAAGTCACGCAATGTCCATAACAATCACATTGTTTGCAATATCCAAGGTATGGCCCCCTTTGATCTCTGTAGTAGCCGGCATCACAAAATTCACAAGAATGTCCATGGTAGCCTAATAAACAACTCAGTGATTAATGAGAAGCTGTTTGATGGTTTCGATTTATGTTTTGTTATACACATCATTGTGTCAAAAACTTTCGAAAAATTAGGTTTTATCTCATGTTTACCTGGTGGGCAACTGCATTCCTCGACACTTGGGATGGTTGCTCCTGATCCAAGCGGAAGTGAGTAGTCGGTGGTCGTCATGACAACATCCCTGAGGCTCACACTTGATACTCCAACTTCCGGAGCAGCTCTGATGTGGAGAGATTGAAGATCAGATAAGACCATCATCAGCTCTGCTCTGGTGACTTGAATATCTATAAAGAATGAGTGAATACATTTATTTGTATCTTCTCTCACTAAGATGATAAAAGTTTACAAAAGCTAAAAGATAGGAAGGGTAAAATCACACACTTATAGATAAAACAGAAGTCCAAAACTTTTTAGAAAAATACATGACGGGTACACCTGAGAGGTAAGCAGTTAGGACACAATTATGCCAACGCTTTGTATAGTCGCAATCATGCCAACACTTTGTATAGTATCAACTTACTGCTTTGTTCATGTTTGAAGTTATGTTCCGAAAGCTTCAAGTTCACGTTTTCATATCCTCCTTCATTAACCCATCCAATTACCATGTTGTTACCCTTATAAACAAATCAAAAGTGTTATGTGCTTAAAAAAATCTGACAGAAAAACGTGTTTGTAAAAATACAAATTTTGCAGACAAATATATTTATAGAAATGCAGTAATAATTGCACAAACTGCACAAACGAAATTTAACTATTGAAGAAAGTTACCTTAAGTATGACATCAGGAACTGGAGCTAGAAGAGGAGCGGGCTGAGCAGATCCAACTGATCCAAAATCAGCATCACCACGTCCTCCAAATGAATATGAAGCTGTGTAACGAAGGTCACCACCATATGAACCAACCTTTTCCCCAAGATACGTCTGCAAAAAAAAAGGTTTGTTGGTCGCGTGGTATTTAACGAATTAAGGGAGATCTAGTGCTTATGAAGTTAACGATTCTAGGAACAAAATAATATTCAGGATCAAGTGCTATAAAATACATAACAGACATCTTTATTTGAATAAGAGACTGATCATGCCATTTTAGGCAAAATATATCTCAAAGAATTAGCACCCTATGTTCAAAATTTATATTTTATAGATGGATTTTTAATACCTTTGGTGCAGCCCAATAGATCTTAGCCGACTGTGGGTCTTGAGCACCACCATTGTTAGCAACATCAACACGGAGTGTTTGGCCATCAGAAGATGTTTCAACTTCAGGAACAGGCCTGAAAAAAACGAAAGTTAAAATATGAAAAAGCCAATGAGTGCAAGGAGTTTTAACAACGTGTTCTGGGGCGTACTGCCTTCAGATGTTGGACACTCACTCTTGTAGGTACAGCATCCTCCAGTTAGTCATGTCATAAATTTCAGTTGCAGGGTATTGTGTGGGTGTGCAGCTATCACTTACTCCAAAGCAGAAACATTCAGTGCATCCATTTGGATTGGTACCATTAAGGTTAAATGAACCCTGGAATAACAACATGGTTCAATTAGTTGTGTTCGACAAATTTTTTTTGGGGGGGTAAATTTTAAAAAGAAAAACTAAAAGAGTTTACTTACATCTTTGCATCTGTCACACTGTAATCCAGCCACATTAGGCTTGCAGAGACATTGACCAGTGATTGGGTTACAACCATCTGATGCTCTTCCACGCTCATCACACTGGCACTTGCGGCAGTTCGGGAATCCAAAGTACCCAGGCTTGCATTGGTCACATCTGGCATTTAATTTTATGGTTAAAAACTTCATAAAAGCCATAGAAAATCAAAAAAGTGTTAAACGCACCTTTGTCCGGTTACAGTTTCTTTGCAGTTACATTGCCCATCAGCAACATCACAACCACGGTCAGTTACATTTTCAACTCCGTCAGCGTTGCAATCACATTCCAAACAACCTTGGATTGGATCGAACGAGTGTGTAAGAGGTTGGCACTCATCACATGCAGGGGCAATGGTGTTGACTGGACAGATGCAGTTTCCATTGACTGGATCACACATTGCACCACCACAGTCACATGGTTGGCAATTGGGATAGCCAAAATACCCGGTCTTACATCGCTCGCATTGACGTCCGATTACGTTTGGTCTACATGGACATTGACCTCCATATGCCTGCATGTAAACAAGGGTTACATTAGTTATGTACCACTGTATAATACTGTAAAAGTTTAAATGGATATTTTACCTCACAAGCAGCATCTCCACCACCCACAGTACCAGCACCTGAACAGTTGCATGGAAGTGCACCAGCATTGTGGTTGACTGTAAGTGAAAAGATCGATTCCTGGCAGAACTCGGATGGGTTTTCCAAAGTGCCGTAAAAGCTCTGAAAGAAATTAAAAACAATAAAATCATTTACCTATAACTTTTCCCGTTTGTCTTACCTGTTGTCCATCTGTGCCGCATTTTCTGATAAAATCGCTAGATTTGTCAGTAGGGGAAAGGTTGAGCAGCTTTGGATTGTAGTCTGCCTCTGGCACCGCAAGCACATATTGAACCCAGAATGCTTTGCCTAAAAGAAAAAAAAATGTTTACAAAAAATTACAAAAGCTAATTTATTTATGTATATTAAACTTAGTCAACTTTACAAAAACAAATGTATACACACCATTGGGAACAGTGATCGTGAAGGTAGTTGTTGGAACAGTAATATCAACCACAACGCTTCCATCATCCTTAGTAACAACTGCCCGGCAACCATCAGCACTGGGACAGTATGTGATGTTGGCGTCACCAGTGGAAGCAATCCCGCCATCAATCACCACACGTGGTGCGAAACTTGTGTGATCAGGGTTGTAGAAATGAACAAGGAAGACATATCTAGTGAAACACAATTTATTTTATTAATGTTATAACACATGTAAGTGTGTGAGTCTTTCTATAAGAGTAAAGTCTTGCTCATTACCCTCAACTTGGCCAGATACACCAACACCCATCTGTGTGGTTCGTACAACAATTTAAAAATTTTTATTTTATGAAAAATTTTTAGGAACTGTTGTTTTAACTTAAGTAATACATTACTACCCACCTTCCAGGCCTAAGGTTCATTGGTATCTGCAGAGTGGTTTGTCCACCTCCAGTTGCATCAGCACCATCCAAATAAACTAGTTGTACACTCTCATCGTTGATATTGTCGGGCAATGCCGGTGGTGCAGGCTTATCATCTCCATCAACTGTGGTTGGCACAGGTACGTTGAATTTTGAACTTCCGAGTGGAACTGGGTACACCGATGTAACACACCTGCAATATTTTTATGTTAAAAACTTATCTCTATAAAAATGTGCTTGTTGGTGGTATTATAATAATTAAAGTAAAACAGGATTTTTACAGCATAAAGATAGTTGTAGTTTCCTTTCTTTTCATTTTTTAAAATGATATGACCTTCCCTATCGTTTGAAAAAATACATAAAAAATTGTTTATGTTATGTTTTATAACTTACTGATCAAAGGCAGGACCGGTTGTTGTAATGCAAAGTGGTTTTGGTTCAACCAACTCCATCGTCCATTCAGAATATGGGATTGCCGTCAATGACTTGATGTAAAATGAAGCACCTGCCTCTGTTGTCATGGTAACTCTCATAGTTGGGAGAGACAGCTCGAACACCTGAATTTCAACATTTTTCTCAAGTTCTATACTTTACTTACATATTTTTTAATATTAACATTACTAGCTCTATCCTTGCATGGATTACAAAATATAAAAAATGTTTAAATTTGAAAATTGAGTCAGAAACAATAGTCGTTACAACACAAGTGTTCTATTGATACACCTTGTGCCCAATGTTAACGCTCTGATAATTTTCATATAACATATTTACCTTAACATCATCAAGAACACCAAGAGCAACTTGTCTGCACAAGAATGAGTAAGGACAAGCGTAGACATTGAACTTAACATCTGAATAATCATTAGCTGCTCCATCTGACACTGTCACTGAAGATCTTTGTAACCTATATCACAAACATTGGTAAATAGGGATGACATTACAAAAATTAACATTTGTAAAACAGAAACTTTTGAATTTTTTTTTTATATAAATTCAAAATTTCTTTATTACTTACTGGTTTTGTGTGCTCGCATATTCAAGAACAAGAACATATTTCCCAGCTTGCGGCAGAGCGATATCAACAGTGTAGGTTTGTTGTTCAGCAACCCCACTTGTTCCATCAAGAACCAGCATCTCTGGGTGGGCGGTGGAAGGAGAGTCAGTCCTAAACAAAGTAAAGTTGATGTGAAAGTTTGTTGGGTTCAAGATTATTCATTGTTACTGTGTTATTTACTAGAGGTAGCACAATGGTTAAGGAATGATATTAATTCTTACCTTAAACTACCAGCATGGTTGGTTACATCAACCATGGTGAAGCCACCAAGACTTGGATGAGTGAACATGACGCACTCAGTGTCACTTGAGGTTATGGATGGAATGCATGGGACGGTGGATGTAAGTTGAAGAATGCCAGGCTCATAGTATTCAGATGGAAGAAGAACAAGATAATCAATGAGAAGACCTAAAGAGGGATTAAGAGTTGTTTAGATTAAAATATGTATCTATTTTAAATACCATAGAAAATTTGTAAAAACAAAAATAAATTGATAAAAAGTTTATAACAAAAAACAATTTTGTTTTTCATGGGAATTTTACCTGGTTGAGCTTCAATAACAATTGTCCATACGCCTTTGTTCAAAACAAATGGTGTTGAGACAGTTACCATTCTTGGTTCACTTGTGACTTCAAATGTAACTTTTTGGCTCTGACCAGGACCTGATGTTACAGTGGTAAAAGTTAACAGAGTATAGCAAGGAAACAATGACAACTTCATGCAGTGACCAACATGGTTATCAGAAAAATCACAGCAAAAATCACTCTTGGCAAGAATGAACTAAATACAAAACAAATCATGCATGCAGCTACGGGTTTTGTCATTAGTATCCACTACTGGAATTTCGACCTTACCATCAGACGGTGAATTTGAGTTTGCAGTTACGTTGGCGGACACTGATTGAGAGCCAGTGTTCACGTATCGGAACATTATCCTGTACAATCCACTGTTGTGTACGTTCACTGGCACCACCACACTTTGCTACAGGGCGGAGGATATGGTTTTATGTGTAAGTGAAATTATTACGGTTTATAATTTTGGGATTGTAGTCTGTGCGTAGATTGAAGATGTGAGGTTGTTAGTGGAAGTGCAACAGAAAGTGGTGAAAACATTGAAACATGCAGCAAAAGCAAGGCACCGCTTTAAAAATAAATATTTAAAAAAAACATGCTGTTTTTATGAAACCAAAATGTGGGGGTGGTGGTTATGACACTGATTGCGTGTCTGCAAGATTTTGTGCTCAGAAATTTTATCCAACATTGACAAGATACAACACAAACGACGATCATGCTTGACCACAAGTGGGCAGCACTTACAATCAACACATTCTGCTGATTCTGAACCATCCTCGTTGAGTGATGAAACAAAGTATACGGTTCCAGAGATAGCGTCGGTAGTTGGGTTAACATAACGCATGACTGCTCGGTAAAGGTTATGCGTGTTCACCGGGGCGTGCATGACGACAGTCGACTGTAGTTAGTACCGGGCACATGTGGTTAGTCACAAAATAAATAGGCACAAAAACAATGTATTATTGAACAACATAATACTCCGGTTAAGCTGCATCAGCAGGTTACATCGGGTTTTAAAGTTTGTGACTTTATAATTTCAGTAAAGCCAGTTAAATGCCATATTAGTTTAATAATATGTCAAAATCAAACAGCAGGGAAAGGACTCTTGTTGCAAAGCAATAGACAGAAGAGCAAAAGCAGAATGACTAAAAGAAACAGTTCAGAATAGTTCGCAACAGACCCCAATGAGTTAATATCATAACTTAAAAAACTTTATCTACAAATAAAATTTGATAAATAAAAAAATAACAACAGTAAAGATTTGAATTGCCCCTATTTGAAAGCAGGGTTATGTTGCAAAAGATAATAAAAAACAAAACTAACCTGGACAACAGAGAATTTAGCATAGCCACTCATGCTGAAACCGGGGAAATCAGTTTCACTGAATCCATAACGAACTGGAAGGTTTTCTGGTGTTTTACCATACTCAAGCTCATACTGGTATTGGTACAAAGTGGGATAGTAAGAACCATCAGCAGCTCTAGTAAAGTATTATAGGTAGGTTTGTTTTGTGGTTTGCACTCTTCGTAATTTAATATTTTTAAAGCAGTGTACTTTTTTGCTTTTAAAGCTTTGTTTTTAAACTACTACAAACCTGTTGCAACGACGCCCAGCAACTCCGGTACGGCATCGGCACTGCCCTGTGTTCTTGTCACAAGATGCAGTCATGGCACCACCAATGTCACACTGACAGCTGGTACATCCAAGGTAGTTAAGGTCCTCCAAACCATAAAACCCATCAACACACTGTGAGCAACGTTGTGTGCAAGTGTAAGGTTTGCAGAAGCACTGTCCATCCTGAAAAACGAAGATAATTAAAATGATATAACCAAAATGTAGAATAAAAATACAAAAATATAAATATCTTTTCACATACATCACTGTCACAGTTGCCAACACCATCTAATGTTCCCTGAAGGAAGCAGTTACAGCTGACACATCCCTGGTCAATGTCATAGTGCAGTGGTTTGCACATATCACAGTTCTTTCCAACTACGTTTGGTTTGCATTCGCATTGACCCTAAAATAAGAATATTGAAAAAATTTTATAATACTTATCTTGTATCAATAATTGACAATTTTATTCATGGCCCAATGTTCTGTATGGTATTGTGTTAAACATAATATACTTACAGTGGTGAAAGCAAGACACACTCCTGGCACAACAGATTCAATACCCCGAGCATCACAGCTGCATTCCTCACAACGAGGGAAGTTGAAATAATCTGGGGTGCAGTGATCGCACGCACGCCCACCAACATTGGGACGACACAAACACTGACCGTTGGTTTGATCACAAGTTGTTCTTTGTGAACCACGCAGGTCACAGTCACAGGAGACACAGTTGGGGTACCTAAAAATTGTCATATTACAGTATATTACTGTCTTTATATTATACCATAGGCTGAAAGCACTTCAGTTTTGAAAACTGCATTGACTATAGGTTAGTTTTTATTAAATAGACTCACCCATAGTATTCAGGGGCACATTCTTCACAACTTTCACCTCGGTAGTTGGATTTACAGTGACAACGTCCGCTGCGTGTGTCACACGTGTTGTCAAGGCTGCCAGGTTCAGTACATTGGCATTCTGTGAGAAACATTAGGTAATATGATTACTTTTATTGGAATTAGGAGTCACATAAAACATTGGATGACAAACCTTGACACACTGGGAATCCAAAGAATCCAGATCTGCAATCATCGCAACTCTGTCCAGCATACTTGTCGCCACAGATGCATTGTCCAGTAATAGGATCACAGACCTGAAAAACATATATAATATGTTATATGAAATACTTAACCATCACTGTGTGGGATATGACTTGTTTAACATTAACATATGTATTGCAGCAAACAAATAAATCTTAATTGCTTACATTGCCAGTAGTTCCAACATCACTGCATGGGCATCTCTGACAGAGTGGATAGTTGAAGTAACCATCTGCACACTCAGTACAAGATGGTCCAGCAAATCCATCAGCACAAGGACAAGCTCCACTGTATGGATCACACACATCAGATGCTACTCCTTCACCGGTGCACTCGCAGACTGAAGAAAAATAAGTTACAGGTTAAGGCTTACTTTTGAATAAAAACCTTTATTTGAACTCGTAAACTCTGGGCATGTTAGCCACTTTGCCAAGGCATTAAACTATCATATTTTTCATAGCAGGATTAAATTTACAGTAAAAACGCTTATAAAACTAAACAGAACTCACCATCACACTGTGGGAAGTTAAAGAACCCCGGTGCACACTCGTCACAGTATTTTCCTGCGAAGTTGTATTTGCATGGACAAGCATCACCAAGTGGGAGACAAACATCATTTAAGGTTCCGTTGTAGTAACAATCACAAGCTGTGGGTTGCAAAATAAAGGTTAGATACAATGAAATATTGTTTAAGCACACCGCACTGCAAATATCATCATTATAGAGAGTATTTAAATGTGCAGCATTTATTTTGTGCGAAGAACTCAAAAACTATGTTTAGGTTACAGTGAATATATTTGTGTCTGTAAAGACAACCAAACTTGTGAGTGTTAAAAATCATAATACCAATTACGTCTTTACCTTGACCTGGAACTGATGGGAAAAAGTATTTTGTTTAATTGTATTATTTATTTCAGATTAAGATTAATTGTGACTTACGTCTGCATTCAGGGAAGTCATAATATCCAGGTGCACAACGATCACATCTGTCACCAGCATACTGAACTTTGCAATAACATCGACCAGTGTTTGGTTCACAGGATCCTACAGTGTAGGTGCTGTCACAGTCGCATGCTGAAATATAAAGGTTAACTTAGATAAATATGCTTTTGGATAGGTTGATATATGGCCATGCAAAATCTGCATATGGATGAAAAATTCAAACGCATCGCAATAAGATGAGCCATGCATTGTGAAGTGATCACATTTGCCCATGTACCAAATGGTGAATAGTTTAATGTTCTGCATACACAGTGGGGGTAGGTGATGGCAAGCAAAGTGCAGCATGAGAGATGGTGATGGCAGGCCTGGAAACTTTCTCTTTGCTGGGATGCTGGGCATGAGATTCGGTGCTTCGTCGTGCGCCATTCTCAACATTCGGGAAACAACAAGACCCACTGATATCAAAACTTGAAGCGGAATTGACATCTTCCACATCTGGAATTGGAGCAATTGTGGCCAACTTTACTGGAGGTATCATTTCAACAAGAAGATCTTCTTCAACCAACTCATCCACTGGACTAGTCAATGCTCGAGGAGTTTTTACAGTTGTTGCGGTTATGTCAACCGTGGAGGTAGATATTGTAGTTGATAGTGTAGAAGTTGTTGTTGATGTAACATTTATAATTGTTGTTTGAGTTGTTGCGGATAATATTTTGCTTGTAGCTGAACTTGTTGTCATCTCTTCTTTAGATAAAACTTTGTTGACTTTTATTTTCTTCGAACTGCTTTCATTAGAAGAAAATTTGGTGTCAAAATGGGCACTTGGTGTTGGCTGTATCTTCTTTGGAGTTAATACTTTGATTGGTTTTATTGGCAAGTTTTTAATTGCTTTATATTTATATGAAATAGAAGATGTAACGGATGGATTGAAATATTTCTTTGTTTTGTATTCAGATGTTAGTTTCCATTTGTGATATGCTTCAGCTACAAGCTTCCATACTAATACCATTCTTGTATGTTGATTTAATTGAGTTTTGCTCTTATGGCTTGATTTTTGTGCAGTAACGGCTAGTTTCTGTGCGGGTTTTACTATTGTCGGCTTCACTTTTATAGAATGGCTTTTTGATGTTGTTTTCAGAGGTACTGAATGAGTTGGTTGCTTTTCAGAAAAATCACCATTGACCGGTGTGTTAATTTCCTTATCATTGTTATCTGTCATTCCAATACTTGAGCTTGTATGACTTCCAATTGATAAACCATTGGGTACAAGATTATAACTAAAGTTTAAATGTGAAGAACTATTGGAATTTATCCTCTGTGATTTTGATGAATTTTCTTTTACAACTGTTTTGGGTGTTTCCAGTATAACGGATTGAGTTTGTTTAATCTCTCTGTAACTGCCAATTGCTAAAGGAAGAAAAACGCTTTTAACTCTATTGGCTGCAGTGTGGTTTTCTACAAAGCATAGATTCAAAACAGCCTGCACTCTGTGTGTGATGGAATACTAGGAAAATTGTAACACAACTTGAATCAATGAGAAAATCAAACCACTACAAAAGAAAACCACAAAACACGAAACAGACATGACGTGGCCTAAACTTACGTCTGCATCCATCTATACTCCGTGGGTCAACTGATGATGGTCTCCAATAACCACTGGCACATTGCTCACAGTTGATACCAGCCGTGTTATGAAGACAGTTCAGACAGACACCACCACCCTCGTAGTTTCCAGCAAGATCAATAGAAAGTCGTCTACGTGCCACATCTTCGTCATACTGACATTCTGAGCTGTGACCATGGCAGTTGCAGGCTAAAAAAGAGTTGAATGGTAATTTACGTAAGTTTCTGTTACAAGTAAAAGCATTACACAGATTTTGTTTTGCGCTTTCTATTAAAACTAGATGTGAATCACATCACATCATGTGATCAAAAACCATTCACACCCACAATATAGATAAAACTATATACTTTCTACTAAAAATAGATAACGTTATAAATTTAAATTTGGTATTTACCTTCACATTGGTTTGTAGATTCGGGAACAGCAGCTCTCCATGCCTTCTGTACATAACCTTCACAGCAACGTTCGCAGCTGTCGCCACAAGTGTTATGTCTGCACTCACACTTTAACCTAGACAAAAATTCAAATGTAGGCAAAAGTTATAGCAAGAATTTTAAAGAAGATTACTTTTGTTCTACTTACTTGTACTGGTCATTTTTATCTGGCAAGCACGTATCAGCGTGACCATTGCAAACACATCTTCCACCAATACTGATATCTTTGATACTGTAGTAGTACTGTGGGAAGCATAAAGGCAATGTAAATAACAACATAAATAAAAGATTAATAAATGTAACTTGTTTATCCTGCATAGGGGGAAATGACAGTTGTTAAAACAGGTTTGTCCTGTTTCAGACATCCTGCTTATTTGTTGTCACATATGTAACTTGGTAGGTGATAATTTTGTTGTATTATGCTATATTTAGTTGTGATATCTTTGTAAAAACGTATTACTGTTATTTTGTAATACACTTTTAGCTGTTTACCCGTCGAGTAACAGTTGGATCTTGTTCAGATATCGCCATCAAGTGTCCGAGAAGAGTTTTGGTCCTTAAGAAACGAAGACGAACATCTGTGGCTTTGCTCCACTCTTGCAATACGGTTGCATATGAAAAGTTATTTGCTCCAGGTCGTCCTTTTATCATTGACACAATAACCTAATTGAGGAGAAAACAGGAAATAAAATCAGTATACAGTAAGTTTGTTTTTACATTAACAAATAACCATCTGTGAATTATAAAAAAATAACTTAAAATTGTATCCAGTTACATTAACCTATGCGCGTCTCAAGATTCATTTTGAATTTGATAGCAGCTGTAAAATATTAAAGAGGTGGTGCTTTATACCACAATTCAGCCTTGGGGAAAAACAAGTCAGTAAGGATTTCCTGAATAGCACATAATGGCCACTTCAGGAAACGCGGTATTCTAAAATTATAAGACTGCAATGAGATTTTCTTAGTGGGACAAAATGAATGGGGGCAGGTAGTCTTTACATAGGATTTAAAGATTGAAAGGTTTACTTTACCAACCACATAATATAGCAGGGCAATATTTGTAAGCAAACACTGTTGCGTACACATATGGGACAAGCAAAATTGAGTAATATGAGAGCATTAAGCAAACAGCATGTGCAATTACACAGTGATGTGCAATGCTACCTACCTCTCCATTCTCCAAAGGCACAACACTGGAATAGTCAGAGGTACAGACAACACTGTCGTCCCTGGTGATTTCTTCAAGACTGTCCATTCCAAATAAGTTGAAACAGTCGCTGTTGGTATTTGCGAAATACTGCCACGGTTGGAAGGTCTCGCCATGATCAGAGGAGCGTTCCAAAACCCAGGTCCCAGCTCTTGGTGAGTTGGCGAACTTAATCAGGACATACGCAACATGGAACACCTACAAAGAATCGATTGTGTTAAAGTGTAGAAGTAATGTTTGGCATTTTTTTAAAACCAAAGCTAAAGAAGTAAATTTGTTACACGAATTGAGCAATTAAAGCTGTGGGTAGCGCTTGTGTACGTGTTAACTGATGGACGCTTTAATGACCTACATTTAATTAGTGTTAATTGTGGCTTAAAATTTCGTCCAGATCGAATTTAAATGGTGCCGCTTCTACTAGAACTGGGTGCAGCTAACAGCGGCCGATAATCCTAATTCGCGCCCTTGGGCGCTTCACCGACAGGAAGGCCAATAGACTAGCACAGCAGGCCACTTGTAAAGGAAACCGCAGTTTGTTTCCTGTGGCTGAGTATAACTACAGCGCTGAGAGCACGAAAATCTCGGGGAAAGCAACGGGAGATCGAAAGAAACAAAGCGCACTGGCCTAGAACGTTGCGGTATTGAGAGCGGAAACCAGTCATTCAGACGCCGAGCGTAACGTCGTCGCCGCTGATTCAATGGAACAGCGGCGTTTACACAATTAAAACTTAACGTTTTGAATGAGAGTTTAAGGCGAAGTGTCGAAGATCTTTCTATCTAAAGATCTCGTATATAAAGAGTAGGTATTGTTTTACTTCATGGTGTCAACCCATAAAACAAATAAACATTCACTATCAACAAGAGCCACATCACAAACCGCAAACGCATTGCAGGCATTCCGCCTCCAATCTTATCTAACCCTCGAGGGTCTACTCATTACAGTCAACCGTATTGTGGTGCTGTCTTCTTGAGGTATTGGCCTCTGTGTTTGCAGCTGTATGGTTTTATCGTTGCGATTTAACAGCAGCAGTTCACACGTATAAAAACCCGGGAGACGACGATATTGCATACCACAACCTATGACGTAATAGGCTGAACACAAATATGCGTCGTGCTTCGGTAAACGAGATGATCAAACAGCACCAAAAGCAGAACCACGGAACATGCTTGATTAACAAATACATTTACGTCCAGGTTTAACTGAAACTTTATATGGTAAGGTAGGTATAGAAGAACATTCAATCCACTTACTTGTCCGAGATGAATAGTGAGGTTCACTTTGTTGAACTGGCTCCCTCTGGAAAGTGGGGGGCTCTGCCACCATTTCTCAGTACCGTCGATTGCGTTCTTAACAGGGTGAGCTTTCTCTGGATTTGTGGCATCGCAGATGTCGCAAACCTGGCCCTGGTGAAGACTATTGCTGAATTCGAAGTTGGTACCTCCAGTCAGTTTGCAAAATAGTTCCTCATTTTCGTCACCGCACGTTGCCGTGGCTCCAATTTTCTTTCCTGCAAAATGTTTTTTTTTTTAACGAAAGGCTAACTTAAAGTTATGGAAAAAGATCGTTGAAGTAACCAATAAAAACTAGAGCTTTTGTTTCGCAGTGAAATGCAGACATTATCCATTGTTGCAGTATGATACCGACATACGATAGGCTACCGTAAAAACAACCATATATTGATATTCTTATTATTTAGTACAACAGAAATCGGAGTTAACGAAACAGATCGCAGCGCATATTAAATCCACAAATTGATCTAATAAGCCGACATTATAAATTCCGTACACAAGAAGTTATTTTCCAAATCCAACTTACCTGAAGCGATATTGAAATAAGGCGGGCTGAGCACATTTTGTTCAGTTACGACGAATATATCATCTCTTATTTGCCCTAAAGTTACACAAACCAGACCAAATGCTATCGCCAGGCGCAGCATATCGGCCTTATACTGTAAATGTACGACTCGAAGAATTCTTTACTATCTCTCACTTTCTTTGTAATCAACAAATCAGACTCGAGACGTATTCGCTTCGTCAATTTGTGTCGAATGATTACTGTCGCGACATCCCCGGTTCTTGAAGGTTGCACGCCTCGCTAGTCGGCTATAGAGAAAAAGGCTAGCGGCTCGAATCGGCACTCTCCTATTTTTTCTGTTTCTCCCATTGTCTGAGAGTTCCAGCTGACCCCTGGGCAAGATTTCGCGCAAATCGCGATGCGTTTATCGTGCCCTTTGTTACGTTTTATTGATGGCACAAGACAATAGCTCTAAAATTTGCAGTTTTTATTCCTGACCTCAATTCAGACATATAAACAATCACCAAAATGACGCAATACAGACCTCTCACGTTTCTAAATGACGTCTCAATACCACACTGTGGAATCATACGACGTATTATGATACTTCAGTGGAATTAAAAATCAATACAAACCTGAATCAAAAGCACATGATCAAATGAACGTATAAGTCAAGGCCTTGTATAAAACTACGCTCAATACAATGTTAAAGCAGGATTTATTGGACTGCATTCATTCGAAAGCTCGCTGGAATGCGGTCCATCAAAGCAAGAAGGTCAGCTTTGAGACCAATCCAAACTTAGAAAGGTAATTTAATTGACTCAAGTAGTTTTTATAGCGTATAAACACTTTGTAACGCATGCTCCAAAGTATTTTAATCTCTAAACTAAATCTTAACATATCATATTTTTTTAATTTAAATTCCAGCAATTATTACTCACTTTCTACACAGAAATGTAGACCTTAACCGGGCTGTTCAAGAGCTGCTGTATTTGCCTGATTATAACCTTGCTGAAACACGACCTTCGGAGCTGTTGGGCGAACGCTATGGTCAAAAACACCCGATTTTTACAGTGCAGGATATAACGGTAAATGTGCGTTGAATTAATTCCTGTTCAAGGAGTTTACATATACATTTCAGTCTCAGGTCTGGAATTATTTACAGACTGAAGCTAAAACAAGTCATAAATTGAATTTGACAATGGTATTATATTAGCAATTTCTTTCCTTTTCTATTTAACACAGGGAAGACAATTTTGGCCATTCGTCGCCAGTGATCTGTGGTTTGATTGTTCGTCACTCCGCGTCACAGAGGGAAGGCTGTTGAACGCTTTACGCCAAACTTTTAGAGAACTGGAAAAGGCCGGACATGTGAGTTTTAGGTTAGGAAACGTTGGTTGCAACGACAACAATTATAAAACGTTAGAAACGTTACTGTGTAAATAGGTGCATTAATGCGTTTATAAGTTGTATCGTAGGAATTATTAAACACTCATTAGACTCAATGCGCAATGTATCCGGAAACGAATATGTAACTACAAACACAATTTTATCACATTTGTTATGGAAACTTTTTTATGCTAATCGTCACAAATGACTTAGTTAAAGAAAACATTTGCTTGCGAAACGCTACCGATCGCCGACTGTTTAATTACGGCTCCAGACACTAGAACACATAAAGCCACGGCAGGGTGTGACTAGAACATGTAACCACTGTCTGAAACGTAAGCAACCGGGCAAGATCAGCTTGACGTCATATACTATTGTTTGAGTAACCCGGATAAAGAATGCTTAAGTAGGCCAAGTACAAAAACAGAAACAATTTGAGGTTTGGTGTAAAAACTTGTATAGAAGTGCAAATATAAACAAGAGAAACGCTTGCGTGAATGTGCGTAGTGATGATTCACGTTCTATATAGTTTGTGTGACCAGACACTTAGACAGAATGTGTCAAAACCGATTTAAAAATATCTAGCATTTTAAAAGTCTGATGATTTCTACGTAACTGAATACGTTTTCATATTCCCACGAGACAGAAGAAAGTCTCTGTGGCACTATGTTCTCATTCAAACAATAAAAGCTGTAATGTATAAGCTTCACCATAAGAAAGCAGCTTTTACATTACACCCTCAATGCGCCATTATCGAAAAGTATGAGTTCGTATAAATATCTAACACAATTTAAACTATTTTGAAGCTAAATACACAGTTTGTCACATTTGTCTTTGCTCAAATATAACTATAACAATATTGTCATAGGTGGTAAAATACACAACCGATATCTACGAAAGCGTATTCACTTCTCGTAACCGAACCTGTTTAAAGACAACGTATCTCGAATCGCTTCCCAAGGATTGTCAGAGCATAAACACTATTTCTGATTCAACTAAAAGTGCAGGTTGGATTCTTAAAATTTCTTATAAACCAAACATAATATTTGTGGTCAGTTTCATTACTTTTGTGAATTTAATCTCCATATAAAAATGTGTCATTTGTGCCAGTAATTGCATACGTGTGAGTTTAAAGATCATCATAACATTTTGAACATTTTACTTCAAAACACAAAATGTGGGGAAAGATAGGACGCCTTTTTATTCCATTTTCTCGTCACATTTGGTAGTAAACAAAGAACATTCAAAGAATTATAAAACCTTATTCTTATGACTCCTGTAGACCGTTGTTAATTGTTTAAACTTCGATCAGGATGTTTGGATATAATGTGCTAAAGGTCTCCCATCTTCCCCCACAGTACTATATTTTAAAATTTTCGCCGTTAAAAAATATAAAATAGCTGAAGTAACTGACGCAGTCGGGTAAATTATAACTGCCGTTTCTTATATAGTGGGTGAAGCTATGGACGAAGAGATGTCAAAAATTACGTTTACTTACTATGGGACCTCAATTGATCAATTATATGACGTACTCAAACGCGAGTCACTTTGTGACGTCACAGTAGAAGAAATACGAAGGCAAAACGTAACCAAAGAAGAGCAAGATATTGCAGGGCGATTACCCACTTTGCAAAAACTATGCAAGAAAAGTAATATATTTTCAAGTTCCCGAAAAGAGCAGATCAACGACCTGCGTTCAAATTCAAGGCAAAGGAATTGGAATATTCCCGAACCTCAGCGGTATTTAAATAAAAGGTAAATTTTCTTTCTGTTTCTCGTCCTAATTGTTAGTAAACAAGGAATATTTACAAAGTGTATCTAACCGCAGCCCCGCGACCCCAAAAGAGCGTTATTAATTGTTCAAACACAGGTCAGGAAATATGGAATATAGATGCTAACGGTACCCCATTTTATCCCACAGTACTATATATAAAAGGTATTATGAAACATATTGCATGATAACTTAAACCATGTGTATACGAACACAGGCCGTGTGCCGTCGGACGTCGTCCTAATCACCAACTAAATCAATTGATGACGCAACGAAAAGAGGCGATGACGTCACTAATGAACCCACTCAACCGTCACCTGCTGATGGAGAAGATTCAGATAAAGAGAAGTCAAATAGCAAGGAGGAAAACGCTGTAAGCGGTGTATTGAGAATTATATTTTATAGTGAACATTTTAAAAATATAGGTATTGAACTAATGATGTGCTTTGTGTATTAGGAAGGAGTAAGACGGGGCATGCTTTATTCTGTTTTCTCGTCGCATTTGGTAGTAAATAAAAATGTTTACATAATTATATAACTGTAATCTAGTGATTTTAAAAAAGTATAATGAGTTGTTCAGGACACAATACGGAAATATAGGGTTTAGGTGCAAAATACCCCACTGTATTTTATATGCTTTTGCTTTACTTTACATTTTGACTTTTCCCTACGTATAATACATATCGTATGTCACACTTTTATTATTTTTCTTGACCTCCAGGCACGGGATGCTCAATACTGCGTTTCATAAATCTACCGACCCGTACGAAAAGTGGTGGTTCCACTCCAATGACCTGATGTCCAACGTAAACGTGAAGCAGGTAGACCAAACTGCCTCCAACACTTCGTTCTTCGGTAACAGCTGGATACTTGACACTGTGACGTCATCAAACAATGACGCAGGGGAGAGGATCTCTTTCACCTCAACCAAAAAAAGAACATCTGGAGATATTCTTGTTGAAAACTTGGCTGCAGTTGATACTTGGAAGTAAGTTTTTAATACTTTACAGTGAATGAATGGTTGAATGACACTTAGAGGAGTTTAACGACAGTTTTACAACCCGGGTGTCCTTTTCCATACATCTTCCCCAGCCCGAGTTACAAAGCATTAAATAAATTTATGGGTGAATGTGCTAATTATTTTAATTTTTTGCATACATTTAGACAAAGCTATCATATTTGGACAACTTATTAGCGATCACTGGGTTGAGCCAGGTCCGTTGAGTGTTTTACCCAATAAGAACACACAATTGGTAGTAGTTGCGAGAATTAAACTCGCAACGCAATCGCTCTAGTCACTATACGCCCATGGGCACGGCAAATATTTAGACAAAAAATATTTAGATAAAAAAACATTGGAAAACGTCTAAAAATCTGTTCCTGTAAAACGTACTGTTCCTGTAAAACGTGTTAAAGTAACTGTGGTACAAAGGGACACATTTTCATGTTATGTCCCGTTTTTCCCCACCCTATACTATATATATAACTTGTATGAAACTTTACTTTTTTCCGCAGGTGCCAATGCGACATTTGCACAGGTGCCTTCCTGCAGCTCAACCAAGACTTATTGGCTAGATCTAGCCCTGGTGACTTTGTTTTGAGCATGAGGCAAAGTGGGAATCGTAGCGGAAAGCCAGCTGTCAACGGTAAAAAAGGAAACCGCCGAAATTCAAAGTGGGCTGGCAAGAACAAGGACCAGCAGGACGAAGGAAAACACAGACCGCGCAGTTCAATAAAACCAAAGTCGTCCAGTGGAAGCGACGGCCTAAGTAAATCGAGGACGGCATCAGCTAAATCAAGAATCGATTCAGCAAATTCGAAACCAACATCACAAATAGCAAACAGCAACTCCACAAAATCGAAAATTGATTCCAATCATTCAAAGTCAGACTCCAACAAGACGTCAGTTTCGAAAAAGACAGTTGACGAAACGGGAGATACGCACAATCGTAAAAGTTCTGCAAAGAAACCCAAGCCTGGCGCAAAAACCAAAAGAGGGCAACAGTATGTATTCTGTAATGCGTCGCAACTGGTTATATATTGTCGTTTCTTTTTCCAGGAAACGTCGAAATTCCAAAGTTCCGCTCAACAACGACATCTGGTGGGAAAGTTTAAGCACATATGTTACTCCCCACTGGAAAGCAAAGGCAGGCGCAAAATCACGAAGGAGTAAGTTATTTGTTAAGTGTTTACAAACCTTGTACCCTTGATGTAACGCTGCATAAAATGTAACTACCGCCTCTTTAAGGATTAACCATTTGCGTTTAAGGTGAGGAAAAATCGGACGACTTTTCACTGAATGTTGCCAATACTGACACAAACTCGATCAATGTCAACAAACTAAAAATAAGTTACAGTTTCGATCGATTAAGAAGTAAAAAAGAGAAACGATCAAGTATAACGTCACAGGTAATCTTTATATCTTAATAACGGTATGGGCTCAATAATGCTTGTCGCTGCTACTATTATGGACATGTATGTCCCCCTGGACAGGCGTAAAGAAAATAACAATCCTTCACAAACTTACATTCGTGATAACTTGTATGCACGAGAGTGAGGTGAATATAACAGAACATCAGTCTCATGACAGTTGTTCTGTTGTCTTTCCGTCACATGAGGATAAAAAAATTATCTTTAACCTTTTTAACCATATGGTATCTTATGAAACTATCATAGAATGAATGAATGAATGAATGAATGAATGAATGAATGAATGAATGAATGAATGAATGTAATGAATGTAATTCATTCATTCATTCATTCATTCATTCATCATAGAATTTCGCATAACCAACATTAAAACTATATAATCAAGCAAAAAAACAACAAGAATGGGAAAATATTCATCATGTAAATCAAATGTGCTTTTGATGTTCTTTTAGGATGATAACGCCACAACTGAAATAAAAGTAGTGATAACACGTGCTGTCTCAATGAACTCGAAGGCATTGAACGCTCATGGAATTCTTTATACGTAAGTTTTTTGCTGGGAAAGACGCTTTAACTAACAAATATTCTAGTTCATATAGATTTTCTAGTGTGACCTAGTCCATATTTTTTTACAGCAAATTTAATGTTCATGTCGAAACTGCGTGCAGTTACATGTTGTCATGCTGATGGTACAGGGGACAAATAAACGGAATTTTTTTGAAAACTGGTAGAAATAAATTAAAAGAGTTGATTAACGCCGCTAAGTCACGATTGGACATTAAATCGTACAGCGATATTTTGATTAACTTAGTTATAATTTTTTACATTTAGTTATGTTCCGGGAGCATCGAAAGATTTCAGAAAGCTTCAACTTCCTGCTGACGTAAGAAAGTCTGGAATTCCTGAACCAGAGGTGAGCTGCATAGTAGGGTGGGGTAAAATGGGACATATTTTTATTCTTTTTTCTCTTCCCATTTGGAATTAAACAAAGAAACCGTAGCCACGCACTAATCTAAAAGAGTACTGTTAATTATTAAAATCCGATCAGTAAATGTGGGTTCTCGGTTTTATTTTTTTTATCCCAGAGTACTATAAGTTACGATAAAAAATTAGCGGAAGTTTTTTTTACATGTTAGGACCACGTCGGTGATACTGAACAAGAAATTCTTGGGACATACCACGAAAAAGCTCCAAATACGAAAAAAACTCTGACCGACTCCGAGCACGCGTTAGTCTTTGAAACAACTATTGTGCCACCCACTTTGCCGGACAACAAACTTGAAAACTCGGACTCGAAGTGTTTTGAATTTCTGACATCCCCAAAATCCTGTGCGTTCATGGCAGATCAGAATGCTTCCTGCCAGGACGAACAACCCAGCCTGCCTTATGAAAATGAACAATTTTTCGAAACCGCCTTACCGAAGGAATTTGCAGCCCTATGCGTCGCCTCCTTGCGGTTGTTTGTGGTCAGGACCGAAACGGTGATGACGAGCAATGGTTTCAAGGTTGGTGTTGTGCAGCTGTTTGTTGTCTGTTGTATTTAATACTTTTCTAACTATCCGTGATAACAGGTCAAATTATTAAGTTAGGCTATATGTCGTCTAATGTTACATACTGTCTGTCCTCCTGTACAGAGGATATGGTTTCGAGGCTCGACGTTGCCATTATTGTGGGCGTATATGACCAGAACAGACTTAAAGGGGATCGACAATTTATTTTAAAAGTGGTACTTATACGGGTTATCCCAGTGGTCAGCCATACAAAAAATATACAGAATAGTCACCCACAAAGTCAGGTATGCGGTACCTTATAAATGGGCACAGGTTGTATATGAAATGCCCGGTCTCTCGCCAGGCGAGGATAAATATATAGCAGGGTAGAGAAGATGGGACATCTTTTCGTTTTATTTTCTCGTCCTATTTAGTAGTAAACGAAGAACATTCAAAGAATTATAAAACCGTATCCTTACGACTCCCATAGACCGAGTTAATTGTTTAAAACACGTTCAGGATATTTGGACATCAGGTGCTAAAACTAAAAGTGTCCCATCTTTCCCCGCCCCAATATATTACCTTCATTCACTGTCCAATATATTTGACAGAGAGTTGACAGTCTTACGATCAACCGAACGCCGCTGTTTACATACGGAGAGGATAGTAAACAACAAAAGAAATAAGAAACCAAGTTGCTACATTATGAAATTTATTATATTACCGATAAAGGGGCTGATACAGCGGTTTAACGTCACTTAAAACAAACCACAGCGGTATACGTGTAATAATGGAAAACCATAACACATGAATTAAAGCTATATCATGCAGATTTTAAAACGTATATTAAATTACTTTTTTACATATAACTTCTTCAGTTACTTTAACACAACACAGCTGGTAAAGTAGTTAATCTCGTTTTAGCGTTTATTATGAACTGTTTTGACTTAAATCATTGCTATATTAATTTATTTTGTATGCGGCAGTTTACACCACAGACTCAATATGATCAGTATTCACATTCGACAAATATGCTGAATATAACACAAGTACATCAACATCATTAGTTCAGGTAAGAACAAAACCACCATGCTTTTACATTAAAATCATTCACAAGTCACACAGCACACAAAAACAAAAGTGCTTAATGTAGTTTGGAAAATATAGTTGAAGAACAGTTTTACATATTCATAACATCATATTAATATAAGGCAAACAAAAAAAAGTTCCAACACAAAAGCATTAATTGAGTTATTATTCGCCTTTGGCTGATTTTTCGGGCATCTCCTCTGGAAAAACCTGTTTGAGTGGTGTCAACCCAAAGTACATGATATGTCGCTGGTAGTTCTTACTTGCACGAAACTGACCATCGGTGTTGTGGAGTCTGTCAAGAATACCAAGCACCCCATAGCACTGGTTGAATCTGAAACATGAATGGTAATTATTTTCCAGCGCTGTGGCATAGTTGTAAGCATGCACTGTCTCCAACTTAGAAGCTGCGAGTTCAAGGCTCGCTGCTGCCACCAGTGTGGGTGATCTTAGGCAAGGCACTTAATGGCAGTTGACACAACAGTAATCACTAATGGGTTGTCTAAATTATCAACCATATAGGAAAAACAAATGCCCTCTTATGTAGTAACTTGAAAGTGAGCGTCTTCCCGTCATGCGCCAATAAAGCAAATTACATTTATTCATTTATAATGTACTAAACTAACTTCACTATTAAAATATTTTTAAAAGTAACAAATACTGGCGTGGCTGCTAAATTCATAAAATATAATTAATGATAAAGAGCTCACAAAAAACGACTTACTTGAGGTGATGGTAGTCGTGTTGCTCAGCTGATGGAAAGCTAGGGAAGTGATAACCACTGTGTGAGTTTGAGGTGTTCAGCAATGCCATTGCCATCCATAACCACATAGTAGAAACATGGCAACCAACTAAAAGTGGACCACAGAATACAGGGATGTGGTTTGACAGCTGGGGTGGAAAAACAAGATTCACCAAGATATTATTTGCATTGTGTTGTCAGAATAAGTTATTGTTTTGATATAAGAAGATGGCATGAACTTTCTTCTGTTCAATACCATCTAATCTAATGTTACATATTGTCCATTTGCCTTTACACCAGAGATATGTTTTTGAGGCTTGTCGCTGCCACCATTGTGGGCTACTGGGCCTATATGTATACTTTGTAATTTTTCAGTTCTTGGACAGTTCTGCATTTCTTGTTTAAGATTAGATGGATGACAAATGGAGGTTGTTTATTTATTTTATTTAAAATTTATGATACTTACAATGTTTTCAATAGGATGGGAATACAGTCCAACGATGCCAATAGGAGCCGTCCATTCATGATGAACTTTGTGAACGTGTTTATATAGTTTTGGGTGGTGCAGCAACCTAATAACACAACATACTTTCGGTTGGTGGCAAAACTAACAAGTAGACCAATGTACACTATTTTAGTATTTGCTAAACAAAATTGGGATAATAATAGGTTTTCTTCTTGCCAATTGGTATGAAAAGATTTCATTATCCCATTTTCATAGTAATTTAAAGTTTAAAAATACATACACAGTTATTTGACAGCGATTGAACAAGCCAGTAGCTACACTGACAGCTGGATTAAGTTAAAACCATAACATAACAAAGGAAACGATTTTCCATTGCTGCTGTTCAAAGAACTGAGTATCAGTTTGACTGGCACATCTTAGTAATTATTATATTGTACATCGTACTATTGTGTATGGGTTGTCAAATGAATCAAAATCAAACAAACACTGACCTGTGACTGTAGTAGAACAAAACTTCCTCCACCAACACACAAGCAACAAGATGTAGAAGGACACACTGAAACGTGGGCAGTTCTGGACCACAGGACACTCCACGCCATAAAAACAGAGGGTAGCAGAGGTAAAGAAAGGCACCACCCATCACTTCATTCAGCACCACAACTAAAATGCCCTTTTTGACCTTCTTTATATCAACCTATGTATTAAGTCAACGTATGTATTAAGTCAATCTAATATCGAATCAACAAACATGGGTACAAAGTGTAGCAGAGATTGCATCAGTCTTATGGGCTTAGTGTGTTGACATTTACATGACAGAAAAGTGTAAGAGAGAGTTTATTAGTCTTATACATGGGCCTACCTGTTGACATTTATGCATTAATGTTTGGTATGGTCATGACACAATACTTACTGGAACATTCTTATCTTCTTGTATTTTGTAGGCCTGTAAAAATTTCGGTCGACCAGTAATATCCACAAAAAGGAGGAAAATATTGTAACTCCAGAATGAAACCAATGTCACAATTGCAGTACCTATAAGTATCATTATTAAAAAAGTGAGAAGAAAGGAAAAGAAAGTATTTTTAACAATAAGCGATTTTACTCATTTATACTAGTAAAGCCAATGATAAAAATCATTTCATTTAAAAAAAAAGCGAAACACATTACACTACCCACCTCCAAAGAAAAGAGATTTTTCACTTGCGAACATACTTATAAATGAAAGCCACACTGTTTGCCAAAAGTTGTGTGAGACTCCCCAAATATGTTGTAGGTGCCTGAGGTAAAGAAAACATATATTAGTTGATATATTAGTTCTTTTTTCAATTTGTCCGGCGCCGTGGTATAGTGGTTATCGCGCCTGCCTGTAACCATTAGGTAATGGGTTCAAGGCTCGTTGCTGCTACCATTGTGGGCGTATGTGTCCTTGGGCAAGACACTTAACGACAATTGCTCCAACCCAGTGGTCACTAATGGGTTGTCCAAATTATCAGCCATACATAAAAAAAAGAAAAAATTCCCCAAAAAATAATCACCCTCAAAGTAACATACATGGTAACTCGTAAGCTGGCACGAGGTGTTAAACCCGTGTGATAACGACTGTCGTTTTCCGGCCACGCGAGGATAAAGTAAGTTACATTCATTTACATTCAATTTGTTTGTGCAATTGCAATTATTAAAAAAAATGCAGATTTAAATCTAGGAAAATATAATAAACCAATTGAATATATGTATTTAAAAATCATTACCGAGATAGAAAGCGTGAATTAACTTACCAAGTTAATGAATTTCTAGCAGCAGCCAGCAGTAATATAGATGTTCCAACAATAAAAACTGCAGATTTCACTGAAGATCCAAAATTTCTCATCTAAAAAAGACAAAAGGAAACTGAATGTTTAGGCGCTTTAAAATACCAAGCATTTTAATTATCGACATATACACGGGATTAAACAACTTGTAGTTATATTGATAATTTAAAACCCTGTATGCTAAGACCAACTACCTCCTATAGGTACATTCGTAAACAATACTCAAGACCTTGGCAGCATTGAACTTTTGCAAATTGCGGAAGCAATTAGCTTAAATGCCAAGTATTATAAAAGAACATAAATTTACCTGAGAAGACAGAGTTGTGGGCCTAGTACGCACGTCCATTTTAAATGAATTCAACGTTCTACTGGGAAGTCCGCTGGTTATATCTGCGCTTACTGCTGTAAGTGAATCAACGCTAACAACTCTTTCGTTTTTGTTCACTGCTATGCTAGGTTTGTTTACATTTTGAAGAACCTTTGATTGGTCTATTATGATTGGTTAGTTTCGCACGTGCTTCGTGACGTCATGGGGCGTGATATTTATTTATTAGATTGAATTAGCACATGACGTTGCTGGTTCGGTTCAAAACACTGTTATGTAATACTTCATTGCGGGTATTGCATAAAATTGCGCTTTAGTGAATATCCTTTAACGGTTTAGGCGTAATCTAAACTAGATTTCTATCGATATTTGGCATCCTGGGTTTTCCCACGCTATTTTATGGAGGATAAATACATATTATGTATGCCTCAGGTGTTACACCGAGTTAGAAACCAAAGCTGCAGGCCTATCGTTTAACATGAAGTTTGTGTAGTATCTTGAAGTAACCTTTAACTAAATGTAC
The DNA here is from genome assembly GCF_009617815.1 of Ciona robusta. Lineage (NCBI taxonomy): Eukaryota > Metazoa > Chordata > Ascidiacea > Phlebobranchia > Cionidae > Ciona > Ciona robusta. The sequence continues at coordinate 3,025,145 of NC_143236.1, forward strand.
ATTAAATACAGCCGCACCACAACAAGTGCGCTGAGCATGATAAGAAAACAAAGAAAATTTTTTTTAAGTAAATAACAAACGAGCGGTTTTAATTGTAAAAACACGATCAGGAAATACGGTGTGTACAATCTTATCCACAGTACAATATTCCGACCATAAGCAACACTATTGACAGTATACAAGGACTTTTCCGTCAAAGAAAGATGCAGTAGTACAGCGCCTAAACAAAAGCGCTTAATTCGTTTAAACCAAAATTTGATAACGCCAAATTTATGGCCCTTTTGTTTTTCTTTGCAACGGTTGAGGTGTCGGTGGGAAAGCTTTGTTAACTTTCATGTTCATTGAGTCACTTTCAGAGAGGAGTGTTTGTTGTGTCTACAAAATACGATGACTTATTTCAGATATATGATGTTGCCTCGAATATTATTGTTCGTCTATCGCAAATAGAATTTACAACGCAAACCGCAAATAATAAAATATTGCAGAGTATTTATTACTTTGAATTTTTCCCAGCTGTTTAAACGGGTATATCCCATAAGTTCTATAGCAAACTTAACGTTTATACTGAATAGGGTCTTGTCAATTAGACGTCAGACCGTCTAGGGATTGTAAATCCACACGTAGACTATTAAGCTGCAATATTACATAGGTAAAATTTGTTACGCTAGGTTTGTGTCTACTGGGGCGCTTCGTACATCAAACAGGTAGCGATTGATCCAGGGTGGTTATTACGTCACCTGGGACCAGTTATTGTTGTTGACTAGTATGAGCAGTCTCGGAGCATCGAATTGGCTGTGGCCATCAACCAATTGCCTACGGTGACCACACTAAACTTCATTTTATATCCGCAGGAGTATTGTAACGCGGTAATAGGATCGGTCGTGTACAGCGCGTGTCTGACGCGAAACTTGTCGTGGATCAGTGTTTAATGTACAAGCTGTCGCTCGCGAAAGCGCGTGCTCATATAATTCTTCATAAACAAACGGAAGAGTTAGGGTTGCATGAAAGTTCAGTGAAGAAATGGTGTATAAAATCGACGCCAGTTGATCTTTTTAGTCAGTGCGAGAAGTTTTCGATGCACGCTTCAATGATTTCGGTCTTGTTACTTCTTTTGCAGAAGTGGCATAAAGCGGCGTAAGGCGAGGAATTTAGCCCGAAGACAAACGTGGCGCCGAAGTTGAAACCTTCTTGATTTGCTTCGTTGGTTTGTTCTCTTGCTTCGCCTATAGTGGTCACAGTCGAGCGCACACGCGCTTGCTTTCTAAAGGCGCTGATTAGGCTTGCTTTTCTGTCGCCTGCACTTTAGAGCAGTTGGTGTTACGACAGTGCACAGTGGCTAAGACGTTGGTTATATTATACCGCGCGAGGGGTTTAGAGTATTAGTTTTGCCACACAAGCTGTTTATGGAGTTGGCTGACTGGTGGTTTCAGCCAGGAGCGATGATATAGTTAGCAAACAACACATCCAAAGTCATATCGCTTATGAACTAAGTAAATCTTGACGAACTAGGCGGGTACATCGTTTTGGATTATCACAGATCAGAAACACATGTGTAAGAAACAGAGTCTCTTTAAGTTAGCCTAGTTTGCATGGCAAAGGATGTTCTATTACATATGCTTGCGAGTAAATACTTTGTCGGAATTTTAATGCGAATCGAGAAACGCCCTTTGACGTCACGTGTTTCACTTAAGACATATCTCCAGCAAGGCGTCTTAAGTTGCAGTTCATGATATTTTACGCATGTTACAGTTTCCAAGCATTAAAAGAAGGTTTCCCGCACTTTTCTTAGGTTTCTTTTTACCGAAGTTATTTAGTGCTTAAAAGAATCTAACGTTACAAAGATCTAAGTGATTCAAAGCTAGAATAAACAAAGTTGATTGTTATAGCCACGTGAGTATGTGGTGCTGATTTCAAGTTTTTCTGATTACGTGACTCGACGCGCTGTAGTCTATGGGGTCGGGATAGACTCTTTAAAATTAAATATGCAGTGAATCGATCTCAGCATAGTCTTAAGTCATTGTATAAGGCGACTGATATATAATACAAAACCTTAATCAATAAATTCGTGCTATAAAGTTTCAATTTTCAAATGCTATTTTTCTAATTTAGGCAAGGGGCCAGTTTATTTTAATATTTTGCAGAAGTAATATGTCCTCTTCAGCGAATGTTGACGTCCGAAAACGTTTGAATATATTTTTTAATTACAGGCGTTGTCTCAGACCGAGTTAGATTATCATGACTGTTTACCGTTTATACATGCGCTTACCATTTTAAACTGAAAATTCCCCACTTTGCAAAACCCGAATAAAAAGCACGACAACACGATTTATTCAGTTTATGTAACCAATATAGTATGGAGGGGTAGAATGAGACATGTTTTCATCTTCTGTTTTCGTTTTATTTGGTAGTAAACAAAGATCTTTCAAAGAATCACATAGCCGCTTCCTTGCGACTCAAAAAAACTATATTAATGTTCCAAAACACAATTAGGAAAAATTGGATTTGGGCGCTAACGCTATCCCAAATTACCCCACAGTGCTATACATACAGTTAAAGTAACATTATTATATTCTTTTCAAATAAAACAATCCTATATAAAACCGCTTCACTTGCAATGCAAAATAACTCGCTTCAGTAGCGTTGAATGAAAACTGATCGGTTGGCTTCGCAGTTAAGCCGTTGCAGTGTTTTGCAGAATGGCCTCTTGACACGTGACGTTGAACTCCGTTCCCCCGTGTGAATTGCGCTGACATCAAAACGGAAATTATTTGCTCATGTTGCCGCTCTCGACCGTTTACCGCCTACACCACACCGATCCTTGGCTTACTATGTTTGGGTATTCGTAATCACTCCAGTGTAAGGCATAGCTTGTACAGCTGTTATTGGTCGCTTTGCGTTGTTTGTTGTTTGGGTTTTATACTACAGAGATTTAGGAGTTGCTGGACAGATATGTTTCAGCTGAGATTGCAGTTAGTCAAAAGTATAGAGATAGACCACTGTGTTTGTGTTATTTAACTTGTCTAATTATACTTTTTGTGTAAAGCTTGTTGTTTGCATTGCACCTCACAGTCATTTGCACTTTAGCTTTTTAGACGTAGTTTCCAGTAAAGACGTTGGTAACACCACGATTTCATGACCACATGCATTCGCTGCAGAGACGCTCAAGTCGATGTCGCTTAACCTAAACATTAAATGCATGCGGTGAATTAATTTAAAATGACGTAAGGGACACGGTTACGTCATTTTGATGCAGTGGCCTTGGCTGATCTTTAATCTTTTGCAGCAGACAGTTTTATAGAGCGTACACATAGGCCTAATGGATGCATATTTTGAAAAGGCACGAGTATTCTATTACTTGACATGTTATTATATCGAAAGCCATCATTCTTATAACATATTCACCAAAGTGTAGTTGTTTCCTTGCAGTTTTTCGCGTTAAGTTGTGTTTTAATTAAGAAAATCAACAAAGTGTTTCCGTTTGTATTGCACTGAAATCAACAACTTTCAAACATGGGAAGCCTGTTCTCCAAAAACAAGGGAAAGAATGAAGGTAATTCAAGTTATAGCTTACTGTTGTGATTACCCGATAAATTAAGAGTAATTGGTCGTTAATGTATTTCATCAGATATATTTTGTTGGGTGCTATCTTATAAATGAAAACAAACGAATGCAGTAACTAACTTAATATGTACCATACACGAAATTACTTTATCCTTTAAATTAGGTTAATATATTTTTTGTGTCGTTCAATTTAAACTTTGTTTTATAATGTATTGAAATCCATTTTAATTTCGGTTTGCAAAAGGGACCGTTTTGACAGTGTGTTTTTTTTGAGAGCTATCTGCTTCTGTAATTATGCCCCTTGAAAGGGCGATTAACATACAAGTGTGGGCGAAACATGTAATGCTGTTTACCTTCTCTGAAAGTACGAGGTGTAATTTATAAGTTGCATTGTTGAAATTGCTCAAATATTTGAAAATGATTACAACAATTATAATACCGTTTGCGTTCCTGTGTTACTGGCAGCCGCCGGAAGGAAAACAAAATGCAAATTTGATGATCTAATGTATATTATTGTTGTGCGTAATGATACATGATCACATTTGGTAAATGTATGTTGTTAACTATAAAACAAATAATATTCGAGTTAGTGATCCAATGGCTTGTATGTGACAGTTGTATAGTAGGGTGGGGGAAGATGGGACACCTATTCGTTCTATTTTCTCGTCCCATTTGGTAGTAAACACGAAACATTCAAAGAATTACACAACCGTATCCTCACGACTTCCATAGACCGTTGTTAATTGTTTAAAACACGATCCGGATATTTAGATATTATGTGCTAAACGTGTCCCATCTTCCCCCACCCTACTATATATAGTACTATGAGGTAAGATGGAGCATCTTTAGCACAAAATATCCGAAAATCCGGATCGTTAAACAATTAAGAACGGCCTATCAGAGTCGTAAGGATGCGGTTTTAAAATTCTTTGAATGTTCTTTGTTTACTACTAAATGGGACGAGAAAAGAAATGAAAAGGTGTTCCGTCTTCCTCCAGCCTACTATAAATTTAATTATATTGCAAAATTGAGAAATTTGTGTTAGTTTACGACGCCGTTAATTAAGCAACTATGACAACCGTGATAAACAAACTACTTTTTCGTTAAGGCATTTGTATTTGAAATGTGATCTATAAATAGTTCTAACTGGTTGCTTGCACGGGCTGCTCACGTACAAGCTTTAACTGTAGACTTTTCAGACATATAGATCTGCTTCACGTTGTTGCTTAATAGCAACAAACCTAACAAGTGGCGTTTACGTTTACAGACGATATTGATTTAAGCATCACTTCAGAACAACTCGACAGACGCACATGTGTTGCGTCATGACCTACTCAATAATGTATTGGCTTGGTTATGGTTGCGCTACATATCCTTATAAAAAGACTCATAGGACCTTGTAACGTTTAATAATCTGCTAAATTTACGCAATATTGCTGCCAGGCAGTTTATACGATTTTTGTATGGTCTTGTCTCTTTTACTTTACTTCAGGCGTCAATGGCCCGACAGGAAAGTAAAAATAACTCGGTAAGCGACGGAAAGAACAGACAAGTACGTGACGGCGTACACATCTATCAAGATATAACTTCTGTAATATAAAATAGGTTACCGTACAATTTACTGTGTCTATCTACCCTCAGCATAGGTCTTATAAAAATTCAAAACTGACGACGTTGAAATTAAAATCGGAATAAGTTAATTTTGATTAATAAGGAAATTTGGTTCCGGTAGGTGGCGATAGCGACTTGTATTTTCTTGGTATTCCAAAATCGTTCAACTGATTTAACATACGCAACGAAGTATATTGCGAGCAAAGTAATTTAAAAAAACGAATTTAAAACAAAAATCAAGCAGATTTGCGGACAAAAACTTTGTTTTAAATGAGCACGTTCAATTTTGTACGTTTTTGCTGGCCCTTCGGCCAACACCCACATAAAAAAGAAGTAAATTCGATTCCCCCGCGCGCACACTCAAAAAGAAAGTTGTAAACAGAACAAATTGAAATAAACCTGTTCATGCAAAATATGTTTTTATTAAGTTGACTTAAAAGTAAAAGTTGTATTTAATTATTGCCATTAAACCAGTTTTCTTTATTACCACTTTCGTTTCATAGTGTTTTATTTGTTAAATGTTGCAATAAAACTGTAATGTGGGTTTGATTGCGCACTTGTCGGACTTTCAAAATAAAATCCGCATGATTGATTGTGCAATGCTTTTCGTTGAACTGAAGCATATTAAACCAGTTAATTTTAACTGTTTGCAAATATGCGTGCAGCGTTCGTTGAAGCCTGAACATTAACGACCTTAGATCTCTTCGATCATTGAGTTTCGTTTTAAAACGGAAGCGGTCAAAAGTCTGTTCATTGTATTTCGGTGATAATGAATTTCCGTATTTTTAGTTCATAGGAGCAATGTTCTATTTTTGTGACATGCTATGGAGCTGGAACGCGGTTCGGTGGCCGTGACGTATATACGAAAGTAACGTAACGCGAGACAGATCTCGTATTTGCCCAAACTAGGCGAGTCTGCGCCGACAGTTAGAATGTGCCTCAAACGCGCTTCGCCATATGTGGCAATAAAGCTTTCTGTGATGCTACAATCGCTATGTGGTTACGCTTCATTGATGCTGGTTAATGTATTTGATAAGCAGGTTCGGAGAAAACGCCGAACAAGGATTTAAGTCACTCCTAATAAATTCGATGTATTCGAATACTTCGCCAGTTCTGGCGGTTTTGTTTTTATGTGCGGACCGTGCGATTTTCGCATATCAGAGTGAAGGCGTAACGAAACAATTTATTCGAGTCGCAGATTTGTTTAAACTGTGTTTCTGAATTTATTCTTAACCGAATCTATTTTTAACAATTCCGAGGCACGCATACTGTAACCGTATAACGCATTATCAAACCCGACAAGCATAGCAAAACGTCGGAGTGTGCGCATGCGCAAAGCGGTCGAGGAAAGAAGTCGCCTTCTCTCCCGTATAGCGTCATCGGAATGCGAGTATATCGAGCATCGCTTGTCCTGTTCGCTGCCATAGGCACTTCTGGTCAGCTTGCAGAAAGGAGATCGCAATTTTACACAAATGGAAAAAGTTATGAACATTTTCGCTTGCAAAAGTTGCCAGATATTCTAAAAGAATGTGCAGTTTTAAATTTATAAGTCTACGAAGGTTTGCTTATCGTTGGTCTTGTTCGTTGTAAGCGATTTGCCTAATTTAGTTTTACGACTAAACTTCTAGTTATTTCAGCCGTACTTGACGCCTCAACAAATGTGTACATACGTCACACTATATTTCCTTTTCCCTTCTTGAAAAGGGGGATATCTTAAACCGGTTTAATTTTGTGATTGTGTTAAATACGTGTTATTTGTGTATAATCGCTACACTGTCACCAAACTTTCATTGTTATCTATATATAAAATGGATAAGATAACAGGCGCAAATATTAAGTAATAGGTGGCAGTAGATTTGTATAAGAAGTTAAAGCAAAACACCGAACATCATTTTTCTCTTTACATGAATGCGTCATTAGGTTTCTAAACTCCCAGTAATGAAATACATGCGCAGCTAAGCTTATGCGCATAAGTAGGTTGCAATAAAGATTTCAACACGGACTTAATAACACAGTTCAGCTGGGTTCTTTACCATAAACATAAGCTTTCACAGCAAGGAATGAAAGTAATTGTTAATCTGATTACGTCATGGTATCCCATGACTATGTAAACTGCTGAGACGAAGAATTAGTTGTTTGTTCTTTGTTATAAAGATCATGTACTTTTGGTTATAAACCACAAGCGGACTTTCCATTTAGTAAAAGGTCGCATAAATGCAACAGCTAAACCAGTCACCAGTATAACGTTGAGTTGGATCTGCTACTTGCGATTAAGAAAGTGAAGTTAATAATATTTACCACACACAGTGAGCAAACATTCCGATAACGAGATAACGTTTCGTGTATAGGCGGCAATTGATATGTTAGGGCCTTTGCTATAAATTGGGAATGTGTGTCGCAAAACTAACATATTACGTCATCGTATACTTGAATGGATAAGTTCGTTTTCGGCCCTTAAACTTCAAGGGTTTTATTTTTCGACTTTCTCAGAGTCACTGTCACTATACAGCAATATGTTGATTAAACGAATAATCAATTAGTAATATGATGAATTCATTGCATCCAATTAAAAGCACATCGGGAACCGGTTAGAATTTTTATTAATGTTTGGTTATTTGCGAAACAAATTTTGCGGCTTTTCGCCCTTCTATATCCCTCATACTCGGTACTATATCTGGCATTAATTTCTCACTGCTATTCCCGCCCGACGTTTAACAACTCTAGTAAATGTTTAACCCAGGAACCCACTTTGTGAGTGGAGGCAGGTAAATGGCAAAACCGATAATACAAAGTTTAAGTTGTGCCGCTCATATATATGCGGGCACGCCCTTGTTTTAATAAGATGTTTGACCGCGGACAACGCACACAGTGATAACGCTGCATCTGAATCAACTTTCAAAAATAGATTTCCACGGTTGGTTACCTTTAATACAAACCGTGTATTTGAGATATTGTTTAGTTCTAACCATTTAATAATAATAAGTGGAGCCTTTTGTTTAGATGTATTAGTCGGGTAACAACCGCGCACAATCGCTGTGCGGTTTTGCAGTACAGTTCATGTAACATCACCGTATAATCACTCACTGTTTCACTAATATATTCCAAACCTATTTAGCTATTCATTAGCAGGAAGGATATGATGACATCACCACGCTATCCGTATATAAACGAACAAAGTTCTCCTTTATTGATTAGCATACCATAGTTATACGCCGTGTTCTTTGAACGCGGAGGTTTAAAATGTCATTTGGTCAGCGAGCGGACTTTATCATTTTATTCGTTGTGCTGATTGTGCAGCAAAGTGAATAAGTGCTCCGGAAACTGACTTCTAATTTCTGTAGCAAAGTTCATTTAACTGAACCAAAACCGTGAATATATATATCTGATTAATTCATTTGTCGCAGCTTTCAAGTCAGCATAAATCGGGAGTCTTTTTGTCAGTCAAGTGTAGTTTTCCTGTAAAGTCAGCAGTTAAGTCTCACGTTTACGCAAAAAAAGACTGCTGAATGGCCGGTTCTTTGTTCAGTCTTGTTCATTGTCCCTTTTCAAGTATCTGCTTAAAAGCAACCGGTTAAGATAAAGCCATTTAGTCTTGTTTAAGTCGTAAGTGTATTCCATTTGAACTGATTTAACTTTTAGGTGGCAAAGGCAAAAAAAAGTCGGATTCTGAAACTGACCCAGCATCAGGCGAAAACGCAAAGGAAGAACCAGCACAGGATCAACAAAAGGTAGAAGAAAAAACCGAAGAACCAAAGCAAGAGGAGGATAAACCAGCAGAACAAGAAGAACAGAAAGTGCCAGAAGAGCAAACGGAAGAAACTCCACAGCAAGAGGTGTGTGTTTGTTTAAGTTAATGACGTCGTGGTGTCAACACAACTTAGTTGGAACGGCCTTTCTCCTTAACAAGTGAACAATATTGAATATTACGTCATTCACAGCAATCAACAACACCAGAAATGGCAGACAAACCTAAGATGACTGAAGTTACTGAGTTCGACAAGAACAAGCTCAAAGGGACCCAAACTCAAGAAAAGCAAGCTCTTCCGACTAAAGAACGTAAGCCTGTTATTTTAGTTTTGTATTAATTGTTGCTATCACAGATATTTTGCCTCTGATAAAAAAAAACTTGTGACATTTGTTTTTGTAACTTGTGCACCGAAAAGCAACGGAAGAAAGCAGTTAAAACGTTTATTGAAATTTTAATAACTACTGTGAACGCATCGAAAACAGTTTAGCATATTTGGGTTAAATACCAGACGTCATGGTGTTTTAACTATCACGTATAATGCCTTTGTTTGCTTGTGAGCACGAAAGAGTCTGGTTCCGTGATTGTTATGTTTTGCGATTGCCAGTTTACTGCGAAAAAGAGTAGTAACTGCGTTTGGTCAATGTAATGCGATTATCGCTTTCAGCAAACACTGTAATTAAGGATTTTGGTAATACTTAAACTCCATATATAACCTTCTATTTTGCAGAATTAATGGACGAGAAGTCTCGTGCTGAAGCGGCAAGTTACGACCATAGCCAGATGAAGCATGTCGAGCCAGCTGAGAAGAATACGTTAAAGGATGGTATGTAATTGCAGATTTAACGAGATACGGTCCAGTGATGCGTATCCTTTCACGCTATAAACCATGCGCCCATAACAATTGTAGTACGAAGTTTAATTCTTAGCGGAGCAAGTGGTTAAACTTGAATACATACTGGTATTGTATATTCTTAAGCCATATTGGTAGCTTTTTATAAATAGCTTAACAAAGCGCTCGTTTCTGCTGACCGCGCTGCCCGCAAAATAAAACTATTGAACGCTTGGGGCGAATTGGCTTCAACATTCGCTCGCTCTGTATGTTATAATGTGCCACCATGTAAGGCTAGATAAACGTTCATAGCTGGAATCGATCATGGTAAACAGTTTATGCTAGGCCAACATCTGTTGATTGTACAGCGCTCTTAAGCTCTATTTTTACGTCATTTTTTCTGAGCTTACTATTTAAGCTCTTACGCAAATCCTACTTAATGCACTCGCAATCGAGTAAATATGCACAGTAGTCTCACTCATTAAAAATGTGTAAAAAAGTGGAGCTGTAAATTCTACAATAGTTTACGGTGCGCCGAAAACATGGATGGAATTTTGAAATGCCTTCCAACCACTGGAATGCTGTTCTGTTAAACACGTTCCAAAAATACATGGGAGTCCAATGTTTTTAACACACAGTGGTATTTCCATTAAAATAAACCATACGTGTGCGCGTTTAGCTTGTTGAAACATAAAAATTTGCAACGTGGAGAAAATTCTATCTCTGCTGTACGAAAACATATTATTCAAAATAAATGATGTAATGTTAAGGATTTTAGTTCAAGTACCTCATTATCCTATTCTGTAGTTTTATGTTTAAACATGTAGACTGTAGTGCGAAGTCAAGTCCAGTTCAATAGGTTCGTAATCTATGTGTTACACACAGTACGACTGGTACGTCGCTGAGCAGCGATGTCTAAACGTCTGAACATAACGACAGTATATGGTACACAAACAAATCCTAATTCGGACTATAGCTTTGATAAATGATAACGTTACATTTTTCTTGGTTTAAACCCACCGCGAACGATCAAGTGTTTAATATGATTGATGTCCAGATTACCTTCGGGAGAAACTGCCAGGGCAGGTTGCATCGGTGAACAAAGAGAGTCTCAAGCATGTGGAGACACAGGAGAAAAATCCATTGCCTTCTGGAGCAGGTGAATGCAGCACTCGCTTTTTGTTCGTATAAAGACCATTTGAAGGAACTGTTGTTTTTGTTCTCTAATTTCCTTTCTTTATTGTTTTAATTAATCTTATTTTCGGTACCATATTCCTTACCGAAGTAGTTTTTGATAAGTGCTGACTGATGTTCACAACATTTGTGTTATAAACATCGCTGTTACTTTGATGCAATTTATAAAATCTGCAACATTTCTTAATTTTACGTTCCTGTATGCAGATATTGCTATTGAAAGGGCTCCGTCCGACGCTGCTAACTTTCCACACGAAAAGCTCAAACACGTTGAAACAAAGGAAGCTCAGGTTCTTCCTTCTAAAGAAGGTAAACTACAAATTAAATATAAAACATTTTACCGTGTAGTGGTTTGGGGTAAAATGGTACAAGTTTGTTGTAGTAAACAGAGAGTATATAGAATTACACAACCATATCCTCACAAATCAAAAGAGCGTTGTTATTTAAAAGCATATTGAAACATTAAACACATAATTCGAAAAATCTTATATATTTGTGCTAAGTTAGCTGATAACTGTATTCTATCTTACACCACGGTACTATATAGTAGGGTGTGGGAAATTGGGACACCTTTTTATTCTATTTACTCGTCCCATTTGATAGTAAACAAAGAAATTTCGTATCCTCACGACTCCCATAGATCGTTATTAACTGTTTAAAACACAATCAGGGTATTTCGATAATATGTGCTTAAGGGTCCCATCTTTCCCCATCCTACTATATGTCACACGTAGCATATGTTGTAACATCACGTCAACATATAATGTTCCTCAAGCAAGTGTGGTAAAAACAAAATGATTTTAACCTTTCATGCACCCTACATATTCTTTTGAAATTTACAATTGATCAAATGCAACTAGAATACCCACCTGGTCAAGCAATGCTAACCGTTTCTTGTACTGTAAGCAAAATATTTGCTTAATCTGGTTTCTTTCGCAATCAGACTATGTAAACGTGGTGCTGGATTTTAAGCATAAAATTTGTATTTATTTACTAACAGTCATGTTTGAATGGTGTTTATTTAACCTTCTTTAGCACCGAAAGCTTTATAGTTTATTACTCTTTCGTAGTTTTAATTTACGATCAATCAGACAAAAAAAGTAGTTTGACATAATTTTACCCTACGCTAGATGTCGCTCAAGAGAAGACGATTCGTGATATTGGATTATTCAAGCGTGACTCGCTAAACAAGATCGAGACACAGGAGAAGAACACACTGCCCACTAAGGAGAGTAAGTTACCTGGAATTAATCATCTTTTGTTTAATATAGTCTTTTATATCTCACCCGGGGTGATATTATTGTCTACCAACTAAATTAGTCGCCGCATGAATTAGCTTTTTAGTCGCCCTGACTAAAACTTAATGATGAGACACCTTTTTAATCCATTATCTCGTCCCATTCGATCGTAAACAAAGAATATTCAAAGAATTATAAAACCGTATGCTCACAACTCCCATATAGACCGCTGTTAACTGTTTAAAATACGGTCAGAGTATTTGAATGTTAAGTGGTAAAAGTGTCCCATGTTCCCCTACCCTACTATAAAACGTTTCATTAGGCGAAGCTTTCGCATAAGTGCAGCGATCCAGTCAAACCATGATGACCAACTATTAGGCGCAGCCCAGGGGTTGAGAAGCACTGCAATATGGCATCGAATAGAAAGTGAAATATAAGCGGCGCCATGCTTTAAAATTAATTGGCTGCTTAGTATGCCGGACTTCATATAATTTGCAATGAGTTCTTGTTACACCTAGTAATCTTGCTTTTATAATCACTATATGTGGGTTGCATAATTGCGTCTTACGTTCATGGTTAGGAATACTTAGTTTAGAACACACCCAGTAAAATCTTACGGCCAGCACACCACACCTGTGATTCCGTATGCCGTTCTTTACCCACCAATAAAATCGACTATTCGGTTTCTAATAAACATTTCCTATTTTGTAGCAATCGAAGAGGAAAAGCGGGAATCTGCATAAAGCATGACAACCTGCCCCGACCGTTCGATGACTTTTCCAATATTGAAGTGAAACTTTTTTTCTCCAAATTGACAGCTTTTACTTACATTCGGACCTGTAGTTCACATTCCATACAATGACGTCACGTACACAGTTCTTTGTAATAAGTCGTATGACGTCAGCGGTGCAATTGTTTTTTTTGTTAATAATTTCAAATTACCGCAGTTTGATTATGTGCGTCAATACTTATGCAGTTAGTATGTCGCAATTGTCACAGAAAATCTGGCGTGTATGCTCCTACCAGTGCTCGCTTGTTTGGCCGCTTGAAGGCGCGTATAACAATTGATTCTCTCTATGTACATACAAGTATATTACACTATATTTCGTATTGAATCTACAGAACCGCTTTCGGCAATTTAGAATGAACATTTAATTCCTTTTCGATGAATAAACGAGCTAAATAACAATAAATGTTAACCTCGCCTTTATTTTTGTGTTTGATAAAGTTCTTAACGTCTTGTACGGCTAAGTTGCGTATTAAGAACAGCTGTTTGTTTTATTAACCTAGTTTATTGCTACTTGCCCATTAGAAACTTAACGCGACGAACAGAAAATGTCCGTGACTTATAGAATGTCCGTGACGAAAATGTCTTGTGGCGAACATGAAATGTCCGTAGTTGACATATAATACTGTAAGAGACCTAACATGTTCAAATGGCATAAAAAGAAAGGCCGCGACGAACATATAATGCTCATAACGGACATCGTTTTTTATACTTGGATGGGGGAAGACGGTACACCTTTAGCACACAATATCTAAATATCCCGGTCGTGTTTTAAAAAATTCTCAACGATCTCTAAGAAGTCGCGAGGATACGGTTTTATAACTTTTTAAACATTTTTTTTTGTTTACCATCACTGAACGACGCGAGAAAATAGGGTAAAAATGTGTCCTATCTTCTCCCACGTGACTATATAATTGATTGCATGTAACCTGTTTAATCATCGCGTGGCACGACAGCGATATTCGTTACACCACGGGTGTTCTGATGAAACACTTCTGCCCGCTTACAAGTAACCACATAATTATGTAAATTTGTAAGTAATTTTTATTTTTTGTATATGACTGCCCTTTTTGGACAAGCAATAAGGAGCCACTAGGTTGGAGTAATTGCCATTACGTGCGCTGCCAACATGAGTAGCAACTACGAGTCTTGAACCCGTTACCTATACGTTAGAGGCAGGGTACCTAGCGACTGCCACTGCGTCGTTTCTCGCGACTACAAAAGAATGTGAAGTGCAAAAAATGTTTATTTCGTTGAATAGCTTAGACATAATAAAGTATAAAACTTAGAAAAAAAACTTTAATAATACTGGAATATCAAAGAGACAATGTGTGTCATGTTCTTAGATTTTTGTTTTTCTTTTTGTTTTTCGTCTAGTTTGTTTTTCTTTTCGCTCATCAGCAGTTGAAAATGTAATTCCCTGTTTAGGAAAATTAAATATCAATTAAAAACAGCTAACTGAAGCAGTTTGTTAATAAATATGTGATATAGTAGGGTGGGATCAGAAAGAATATGTTTTCTTTCTCTTTTTTGTCCCATTTAAATATATATATAGAATTAAACAATCGAACCTTTGTAAATGTTTAAAGAGCATGGTTAAATGTTCAAAACTGCATCAGGATTAAGGAAGTATTGGATTTAGTTGCTAATGGTATGCCATTTTACCCCACAGTACTATATCTATTAAATATTTTCCAGAGATGTACCCTAAAAGTTTGAAAATGTGTTTGGAAAAAAAGTTTGGTAACCAGAGGCTGGGCTCTCCCATTCATGTCTTTTTATTTTGTTACCCAATTTATAGCAAAGAGGTCTGCTTGTGCCACCTGGTTAACTGTTTTTGTGTTTTATGGCAAGCACCAATCGCTCATCACAGTAAACACTGTGTTGGTTGGGTACATATTGTAACACAGGGCTTCCCAAACTTGGGGTTTGTAACGGACGTAAGGGGTTGCCAAGAGTATACAAGTTTTACTCAAACTACTGCATATATTTATATGTGAAGGGTGGTTGACATTTTTAGAAGATTAAAAGGGGTTTGAGCAAAAATGATTGGGAAGTCCTGGTGTAGCATACAGATGCGTGATATGGGGCTTTTGCTAGATATGTGTGCAAGGATAAATAAGTGAACATGTTTAGATACACCTACATAGTTTGATAAATAAGTTAACATAAAGTAAGGATTCAAGGTACTACTAAAAGTATTTATAAACCTGTTTGTCCAAAAAGTCCAGCAGTTCATTACTTGTGCACCGAAAATTCTCCGTTTCTAACTTCCGTTTAAATTGTGAGAGGTAAATTGGTTTGTATTGTAAAATATCAGAGTACAGAGCCTCATCTGATGTTATCATTTGCAGGAGTCGTTTTCCTAGTTCTTCTACATTGTGTAGTTTAACTTTCTTTTTGATCTTCGGTGCCTCCGTTGATGCTACGTCATCACCTGATGTGCTTGTGATGTCATAATGCTGACTGGCAGCAGGAACAAAAAGAGTCCGGTGCAGTTCTTCAATGTCACTGAAAGGTAGCTCGTAATTTTATTGCAGTAGTTCGTAAACTGCATGGTAAGAAATTATACAACAGATACTTAAACTGTTTTTTTTTTTATTTATTTAGCATTACACACATTTTCCATGCCTTTATTAAAAAAAACTAGAGTGGGGAAAATAATCAATGCTCTTATTTCATGTTTTGATATTTTGTTTAATTTTGCTGAACTTAGTTAAGTAAGTCGAACCACGTGACACACTAACCAACTTGGGATTTCACCCTAGTTTAGCCCATTACCCCATACATATACCATAGTTTTTACCCGACACTTTATACTAGTAATTATTATACACACCTGCCATCATTTGAATCACTTGATGAGATTTCTAGAACAACGTTGTTTACTTCTGTAAAATACAAACAATTGAAAAATATTCTAAACACTGTTTAACTGCATTTTTATATGAATGAAACTTGTTTATCCCTACGCGTTGGAGCATAAACAGACGTTAGAACGCGTGCATTCGGTTTATATGCCTGCATACAAATTAACAATTTTTCTTATTTTTTTATATTGCTGACAACTTGTACAATGACTACCATCTATAAGGAATTACTAAGTTGAAACGATTGTTGTCTTCTGATGGACACATGTATTTGGTATCACCGTTATACCTTGAACTGGTATCACCGTTATACCTTGATAATTGGTATCACCGTTATACCTTGAACACAAATTCCTCCAGGCAAGAGACAGGCATTGTAACTATTACACTGAGTGGGCCATTACAAACTGGACACTGATAAAAATCACCATTTTATGAATGAGCAAACAGTTTATTGGAACTGAATCACCCAATGAAAAAAGAACAGTGAAGAAAATCTTATCAAGAAATATGCAAAAGAAAATATAAAAAGCTTAGGAGTCAGAAGAAAGAAAGGTAAAATAAATTTGAGCAGATTATTTTTAAGCTGGTTTAAGCTTGGGATTTAACTTCAACATAACTCTGTAAATGTGAGGTAACGCCTCAAACAGATATTGTTTGTGTGGACCAAGCTGTTCTGCTTTGGTGATGCTGAATTTAGTGAGAGCCGACACCAAGGCATCTTTCTTTTCTTCAGAAAGGCTGAAAGAGTTAAAATAATAATGAATATTATTTGACAAAATTTAAAAAACATAATAATTTATTTTATTTTTCTCTTCTAAAAAGATGAAGAAGACCATGTTATTTGAAAAAATGAAGAGCAAACCCATATTTTTTACTACATTGTAACGCTATCTTTAAATTGGTTTTACTTTGACACACTCTGAATGTCTTTAGATGTTTTGAATAAATAATACCTTAGTAGAATGTTGAGTTCTCTGCTGTAGTTTGAGGTGCCCGGTGATAAACGATTCAACCAATTCACCATGTCTGCTTCTGACCCACGAGGTAAACCAGCACTTGATTTTGCTGCATTTCTCAGGGCAGTTGCCATAACACCCCTCCTTAGTGAGGAGTTAAGAGCCGCAGTGACTTGGCGACAAAACTCTGTTAAAAAGGAACAGATCTCAATATTTGACAGAGTTCAGAATGAAATTACAATCAATAAAAAAAGCTTTACCTTTATCTGATTGTCTTTCCAATATTTCAGTTGCTTTAATGATTTCCTCCGCATTCTTCTTACTTGAATCTATATTTGATTTCATAGACTTATCACTGCAACTGCTGTGTTATGATATTCTAATAGAAAATTGCAAAGCAATTCTTGCATCGAACTAAAACTAATAGAAAATTGCAAAGCAATTCTTGCATCGAACTATTTCTTTACATTTAAAAACAGATTTTAACGCACATACAGAAGACCAGTATAATACCTGACGCCTTAGCTACAAAAGCTTTTGTTTATTAAAAAAAGGAGGCTATTTGACCACACAAGTACAAAAATGATAAACATTAAATAAAAGAATGTAACTATCGTCAACCTACCATCTGCTCCATCCATTGTGAGCTCACTTTCAGTTTCCGTTTCATAATTATGAAGTAACAATGGTGAAGTAGACGTGACAGCGACATGCTTATCTAAAGAATGAGATTAAGAAAATATTCTTGAGATTTTATTAAATAACCAAACCATTATCGTTCATGTCAGGTTGTTCGTCTTCAGAAGAACTTTCAACTTGGTGGTTGTAAAGAAATGCTTCCTTTAACTTTGTTTTTATCTTACGCTTGCCCAATGTTTTCTTCAGTCCAAAATCCTGACCCTAAAAATTAAATGTTGGAAAATTGTTGGTAATTTACGACTTCAATGAAAATTGGTTTTATTTTCTAAATAGCATTTACCGCACAACTGTATGGTTTCAATAATATTAAATATTATAAAACGAACTTTTTTGATGATTTCTGGAGTGTCCAAGTCACTGTAATTGGGCATCGGAGTAATAGGAACCATATCTGATGTTTTCTTGCTTCTTGTTTTCATTTTTGGTGTTTTAAAATTATCGTTGTGTTTTGATCCACCTTGGACATTATCTGCCTCTTCTAGCGCACGAATTAAGACGGAATCTAATTCTAAAGTTTCACTGAAATCTTTTGCACATCCAGGTGTGGAATTTGTGTTAGAAGTTTCTTCAGTTAAATTTTGAAATGGGAGTTTTTCAGCAGGTGGGTCACTTTCATAATCACTATTAGCAGATTCTGACAGTGATTCTCTTTTGGGAGTTTTAAACTGAGGCTTATTGCTTCTCTCTGTTTCATTTTGAGGAAATATTGCAGATAAGTCGCTAACGTTCATTGGAGATTGCATAACATTGTCTTTATGTTGAACAACACTCTTCGGAGTGCTCCCCGCCATTCTCCGGGACTTTGAACGATTTCCTACAATTGGAGTTATGTGAAGCGATTTTCGTTTCAGCTGAGTTACTCGTTTGTCTTTTGGTGAGTCATACTGGTCCAAGGAATCTGCTGAGTAATTGTTTAAAGCACACCCCTCAAAAACAAATGCACTTTCATCGACATAATCAACAGAGGAAACTCCACCAGACGTTGGGCATGGAGAATAATGGTTGAGACGCTTCATTGATATTTTTGGAGTTGTAGTTTCAAACAAATCATCATCTGAATGAAGAACTGAAGACTGACTCCTACAATCTGACTCGGACTTATCCGTTTCTGAACAAGTTTCAACATCTAATATCTTATGAAGACGAACGCTACATTGTTTTGTTCCCATCTCACTACTTTGTCCAATTTCTTCAACACTTTCATCGCAAGTTGGTTGAACCACTTCATAATCTGATGCATCAAACAACTGCTCAATCGAATTTACTTCAGTTTCACTGTTCTGATGCATAAGAGAATTGCTCCTGCCACCCAAGGTGTGATCTTCTTCTGCTAACTGCTTTAAAACTTTATCCAGCTGTTGTAAGTAGTCACCAATATCACCACACCCAGTGTAAATGTGGTAAAGCAAAGGTGAGAAGTCTGCAAGGTTGCTCAGCTTTAAATAACAGATGTCCATCTTATTACAGTGGCGCTCCAGACTCTGTTGAATATATTTAACGTTAAAAACAATTTGTACTAACCTAAAATTAAAGGTAATTTTACTGGTTTAAAACTGAGTCAACGCAGTGTTTTCCTAAATTGATCTTTTTGCACAAATAAAACTATGAAAAAGGCAATTTCCCATCCCCAAAAAAACACTACCTTTAATAATTGAGGAGCTCTGCACAGCAACATACAGCGGTGAACATGGAGGGTGGTTTCTCTGGAACCTTCCGGAAACACCAGGGTCATGTCACTGTATTTTTCATTGTTCAGCAACTTGCCCATATCTGTGCTGAGACACAGCAGCTGCTTATATAAAGGAGGATTGGACCCAACTTCAGTTGAACTAGTTGGATCATTAACACAGGTGTTTTGGTCGTTCTGAACTTGATGGGGGGTTTTTGAAACATTTTCCTCATTGAAACTTGTTGTATCTTCAACTGCTGGAACCTAAAGAATATTTGAAATGTGTATAATATTACATAAGGTTAAAACTGGTGCTACTTATTACCTAACAAAGTGTTAAAGATTGTGTTGGTAAAATGTTAACTCACCTGCTCATCCATCATTAGAGAATTATTGGTCTTCTCATTGATTTCATTATGTGGTTGTGGTGGGGTGCTGTCATTGAAACACTGAAGGAAATAAGAAAACATCAGTGTTTATAAGTAGTTCTTAATCATTCGTTAGTTAGTATAGTTAATTGGTGAACTTACCAAACTGTTATTTGAAGCATCAGGGCTAATTGTAAAGCACATATCTTGTAAAACTTTATCATTCTGTTTCTCCTAAGAATCGGAAACAATATAATGTTACTACTGGTGAACTAATGTTAAAGCAATAATAATACCAACAAAAACCTGTTTTGGGCTCTTTGTGACTTCATTTTCAAGACTACCATCTTCTGCTGAAATGATATCAACAACTTCTACCTGAAGTGTTTTCCGAACTTCAAACTGAGAAAGCAAACCTGAAACCGTGTAGTTTTCATTCCTTAAAATATTTTCTCCAGTAAGCCCCCACTTGCTTTTGCTGGTCTTGGCAAATTTGCTTTTGAACTTATACTGTTTCGAACCAGTTTCATCCGGTTCCTATATGAAAAACAACAAACTGTATGTGTTATAAATCCTTTTTAAAACTATTAAGCATATAAAATAAAATTGGAGATAAAAAAGGGGATAAAATTGGAGATAAAAAAGGGGATAAAATTGGAGATAAAAAGTCTTACTTTAACATCGGAATATGTTTTCCTGTTAGATAAAACATCTAAATCACTGTCTGTAACGTTCTTATCTTCATTAGACGCGTGTTGGTTGTTCATATCTGATGTGTTCTGTATCAGAACCACACTTTCATCACTCGATGTTTCAGTGTTTCCAGATCGAGATTTCCTTGAATTCCATTTTGGAGCTGGCAACACTGGCGTGGATGAAAATTCATTTTCTTCATCCGATTGTTTATCTGCAAAAAAATAGTCACTTATAAAAACACAATTCTCTTGTTTAGTGACAACTTAACTACAGGATTACCAAAATAGGCAATGTAAATGGTATCACCAGATTGACATGATTTTTAAACTTCCAATGTTACTGATTCTTTGCACACTCGTTATTTTTATTTCAGATTTTAAAACTAAACCTATGGTTACTGTTTTCCTATCCATACCCACCTGAAGACGAAACTGCATTCATTACCAACTCAGCAACTCGAGCATCAACCGCAGCTTTACGAGAATTAACGCTCATCTCAAGCATCACAGGAACTGGGACTTCTTTTTTTCTAAAAGTTCAAGACGAGAAATTACACAGCTGTGCTTAGCTGGGGTTTAAAGTTACTATGTATGGTTATATAGAGTTATTTTTACCTGGTACGACTGGTTTTCTTTTTCGATTTTTCCATTTTCAGCTGTGATTTGGACAATGCTTTTGCTATCTGTGGAAACAACTAGGTTTAAGATGAATTATATGAAGTAAGATAGACATAGGCGCCTAAGTTTTGATTGTCTAGGTTAGGCAAACTCATAGTTACAAATGTCAACTACTTATTACATCATACGTAAGCTAATAAGGTAATTAGCACACTCGCACATTACGCACTGGTTAGGGTTTAACTTTCGTATTACTCGTTACGCAGCACGTTGAACGTATACACACAGTAGTAGCAGTTGTAAAATATTGAAAGATCGCAAACTTGCAGGTGCAGGCACACGCAATATCCTACGATCTTTGTTTCTATCACAATGGCGATTGTGAGGTAATTAACCTGAATTTGTTCTTCATCTTCACTTTTAGGATTGCGCAATACACGTCTTTGCTTCCCTTTGGTTTTCGTCTGAAGAATTTTGGTAAATATTTAATTAGTAATAAAATGTGGTTCCTGTTAACATGTATTTTAATGTTCGTTGCACAACAACAAACTTTAAGGAAAGTTTGCATAGTTTAAATTACATACAGCAAACATACTAATCAAGTAAAAGCAGTTTTTCTTGGCCATTTGCCCACCATCTTACTTGCATTGCGTTGCCATCTTTGTTCAGACATGCCTTCCGATGTATCTTAAGCCCTCTAGAAGATTTTAAAACCTTGTCACACTTCGAACACACAAAAGATGACTTGTCTTCACTTGCGCTACCACTTTCATGACCCTGTTTTATCTGCCGTTTCGATGGACTGCACTTTCTAGTTAGAACATTGCCATGAGAAAGCTGACCATCTAAACATCTGTAACAAGATTAAAACTTTACATTTTCATTAACTTCACATAACCATAGCAGTATATATTTTATTCAATTTTTCAATTTTAATAATGTTGTTTAATTTGGTCCACAACCAAACCATAAACACCCACCAAGTAACATACACAGTAACTTGTAAGCTGGTACGAGGTGTATGAACATCCGTGTTATAACGACTGTCGTTTTCTGGCCACATGAGGATAAAGTAAGTTACATTCATTCATTTGTACTGTCTTCTAATGCAGGTTCTAATATGCATAATACATATAGATACTTAACCTTAGCATAAAAAGCAGTTAAACAAAAACATTCAGTTGGAATAAATAAGTCAACATGAATCTGCACATTGTACCTGTTAATATGATGCTGTCTGGATGAAGTGTTAAAATTGGTTAAATCCTTTTCACAAGTTGGACAGTTAAAATCTACCATCTCTTCTTTACTGTCTTTCTTTATTCCCTCCTTTATGTTGAAGTAAGAAGAGGTCACCTGTATTTAAGAACAAAGTAAACTAATGCAAATATGAATATGCCATAATGTAAACTACAGTTTCACAGGTTGGGCTTTAAAAAAAAAGTCCAATGATTTACATATTATAAATCTATTTTTGTGTATATTTTTTTGGAATATTCGTCATATATATAGAGAGAATTGGGAAATATTTAATATGAATAGCCCTATTGGCTTATGTAGCAGTTTCTTTTAAAACCTTGAAATTGCGACCTTGAAATTGAATTGGAATATGCAAATGATTAAAGAAAGTTCAGACCTTTGGTTCATTCAAGATTTCTCTGCAAGCTTTTATGTTCAGCTCTTCACATGCTTTGGTATGGATAGTGAACTCTGCTTTAGAAACAATGTATTTTCCGCATGTTGGACAATTACGATCGGATTCTGAAGCAAAACGTTCCCGCATACATCGCCTGTGATGATCCTGGCATTCTGATTTCGGGATTTTCTTGTTACAGATGTTGCAGATGCCTCCGGGAGAGCAGCAGAGATCGGGAAGATTTTGAAGAACAGGAATGCTGACATCATCCATTACTGATCCCTCTACATCCTCATCAAAATTTCGTTTCTGTTTTTTATCTTTCTGGATTTCATCTTTTAGATTGTTAGCACTTGTAGAAGAAATGCTGTTATCTGGTTTAGGGAAAGAATGACTTTGATTTTCAAAGAAATTCTCAATTTCTTCGACCTCATCCAGTGTATCATCATTCGCAGCAGTCGTGGATGTTTTACCCCCTTGCAGAGGTTCTATTTCAATATTAAGTGTCTTTAAGTTATCATGACGGTTATCGTGCAATAAATTTGTAGGTTGTGAACTGGAAGTTTTTCTAACTGACGTCTTTTTGACTCGTCGTAACTTTTTCAGTCTTGGTAGTTGAAAATCGTCAAGTGATTGATCCATACTTCAGACAAACGGCATAAATAAGTCGCAGAATTTAAAACATTTAATTTTCGCGCAAAGTAACCATCTTAAAGATCTGACAAAATGTTTTGTTTACATTAAATCACAAAACTTTATTTTACCAAACTTTACCGCGCTTTTGGGTAAAACCCTTCGGTAAACCTACATTCAATAGAAATCTTACTAATTTGCATATGCGCCTAGAGTTTAAAGTCGTTTGGTTTTTAATTAAGCAGTAAGTTATTTTATTGCTGCCGAAGGGCGAATAGTTCAGAATAAGGTGATTTCACCATCAAAGCATATAATTTACATACCCGTATATACATATGTTGTGAGTGATAATACAACAGTGTAAACATATAAAATACACCGACAACTGTCTATTTACCGATTATATCTACTTCTTGCAGTAGAGTTTGATTTGCATAAGCCTATATTTATTGAGTATATTTGTTTTGTTAACGTAACAGATCTTGCTTTGGCAATAACGCGGTTTACGAAAGGCAATTACATTGCTCTGATCGATTAGCGGTCGATA
Source organism: Ciona robusta (assembly GCF_009617815.1). Taxonomy (NCBI): domain Eukaryota; kingdom Metazoa; phylum Chordata; class Ascidiacea; order Phlebobranchia; family Cionidae; genus Ciona; species Ciona robusta. The sequence continues at coordinate 3,048,807 of NC_143236.1, forward strand.
CAGTAGTAGCTATTATAAAACCGCGCGTACAGGGAAACAATATAAAAGAGGGTCAATGTGTTCTGCCTTGTAAAAACAAAACAGCGCAAATTGTTACCAATGCAAACAACCGTATACATTTACAACACATATGCCTTCAACATATGTCGATTTAGCCTTTAGGCCACTGTCAGGGCAAAAACGGTTGTACTGTCTGGAGTCTAAACAGTTCCTCATGTGAGAACGAACCCGCCTTTTTCTCTGCTAAACGCAGGGCTTCGCTTTTCCACTAATTTAATCTCATTTGAAGCAGAACCGTGATAAATGCGCCGATTAGCAAACGGAGACTCCCAGCCACAGAATTCAAATACAGCTTAGAGATGGAGTTAATGAAAGCCGGTGAAATGTATGTGGTTTCATGCGGATATCTAACCGAGGGTGAAATCGATTTAAATGACGAAATAGAAAAGTGCAGCTGTTGGTTTCGGCTGTAATCAATTTCAAGCGTTAAGCAAAACTCAGTGTCTTTAAAATACGTTGCAGATCAGCCCGCTAAATCAGCCAGACCATTCACGTTTTAGCGTAATTGCGTTAAGGCAATAACTGCCTGAAATTGGTCAGATTTTTCTCGCGTCGACAATTCATCACTGTTATCGCGATAACGGGTTGACAAAACGTGGAACCAGATATAGTTGTACGCACCAGGGAATCATGGCAACACACCACAAGTGTTTTGTCTGGAAATGCTCTTTTCGCAAGGGAGTCAAACAGAAAGTGAAGATTGAGTTAGACACGGTGGAATAAGGGAAGTTTTGTAGTTAATTTTGGTGGATGATATCAGCCCTGTTTTGACGTTTACGCTCCACCAATCCATATCCAATTCAATAAACATCCTATCCGCACTGATGACTCGTAGTTTAAAATAGATTTACGAAACTTCGGCGACTGATTCTGTTGTCGTAAGTTCTTCTGTTTAAATTCCAACAATTAGTTTTTCGTCGCCGGTCTTTCGCTGATCTGGCTCATTGATTTCTTGTTCGGAATTTCCGCGCCGAGGTCGGAAAGCAGTTTCGGGTTTCAGCATACGTGCTAACAACGGAATGACTAATTATAGGGCGATTTATGACGTCAGAAACGAATTTGAGAGTCTCCCCTTTCTAGCAATGTAATAACAGTTTTACGACATTTTCGTGGTTTCGGTAACACTGTATATTGTGTACGATCGAATTGAACTTGTTGTGCCTTCAATTACACGCTGTCGCTGCATGCTGACAGTGTGCAATTATATCGCCAGGATTTAAATCCCGTGAAACAACCGAGATCCCAGCGAATTTCGGCGCAAAAATAACATCATGTAGCCTCCAGCAGGTACAAGTAGTTCTGAGATGGTATCAGTCAATCATAAAATGAGGAACAAGGTTTCCTATTTTATTAATTGCGATCCTTCAACAGCAAGAAGAAGCTTAAAATAACGATGATTGTCTTCACCAGTAACCCCAGTAGCTGCAGTCATTAGTACTTGCTAACAGATATATTCGTATGATCAAGTTACATGTATTTAGGTCCCTTATCTTTTCAGCAATATTAAATTGCATTGCAGATTAGGGTATTTAGGCCAAGTGAATAATGCAAGATAACGACGGCTCTCAAAGTGGGACCTCCATAAGCGTAGATTCGCTGGGGACTGACTCCGACCAGCACAGAGAAGATTTAATATTGAAAGATGAAAAATATGTTGATGATGACGTACCCGTGACGTCAGAGCCATCTTTGTTTTGTAGACGAATGAAACGCATTGGCGTAAGTGAATTTGTTTTATTAGGTTTTATCCATACGTGCTGACACAAACGTTTACATTAAACATTTTATTGCTGTGTTTATATGTATAGTGTGGTGGGGGAAGATGGGACATCTTTTTATTCTAATTTTTTGTCTCATTTGGTAGTTTTGCCCCTTCTTTCTTCACCCTCACTATATGTTATCTCAACAAGCCAACGGTTTTATGTTCCAAGGCATATAGCTTTAACTTAATGAAACCGGTTTTCATGTCAGTTAATATCCAACACATGTTTTGAATTTGCGCTTGATTCTGTATTTGCTGTCTGGGTGCAACCGTTAAAGGTGTAAATCGTGCGAACACATGTAATAGGGAAACATTTCACAGTACACCATTCAGTATTTAACGACAAACGCTGTTTAACTCATGACGAAATACATCGTCATTACGCTTGTGCTAAGCGCGTTTTATCAAATTTTAAACCAAACAAATAACGTTCTAAACATTTTGTCCGACGATATACATAAATATCGATTTTCATTTTATGACATAGGGTGTTAAAAAGGCAACAATATAATTACGGTCAAATCTGTTTCACTGCTCATTAATATTTCATGACCAAATTGTGTGTCTGGTTAACATGGCTGCTCTTAATACAGGGATAAGAGAGAACGCGGCGTTTTTATATTTCCCACTATAGTATTGATCGCGCTATTTAGGAAATGGTTTGAATTTAGCTTTATATTTACCAGGATAATTTTATACAAATGCGACACTTTTAATAAAAAACCCTAACACGTCAACACGTTCATAAAGGGTAGAAAATATTTTCCTTGTACAGGATTATAACATCATAGTATATATTTACTTTAGTTTACCATAGTATAATACCGTGAAAATCGTTGAGCTTAAATCTTAGACCTTTTTTATTGGAAGACAATCATAATATGACCATTTTAAATCTCTTAGTGCAATTAATAAAACCATATACTATTTCATGTATACGGGTTTACATGTTTCTTTATATAAACAAATGAATGTAACTTGCTTTATCCTCACGCGGCCTGAAAACGACAGTTGTTATATATAGGTGTTCTGGTTTATTTGCCAGCTTACGAGTTACCACGAATGTAACTGTGCGGATGATTGTTTGTTTTTTGTTTTCCATTTTGTTTTTTGTATTCCGTTTTTATATGGCTGACAACTTTGACAACCCATTTGTAATCACTGGGATAAAACAATTGCCGTAAAGTGTCTTCCCCAAGCACACACCTCTGGGGCGGCACTGCGCGACAACCAACTGTGCCATGGCGCCGGACATTATACTTTTGTGTTGGTATATTTTCGCCTATTTTTAATAATAATATAAAAAATAAATTCCAGGTTTGCCAGCTCTTAATTGCGCTCGCATGTATCACTATCTCGATTCCGTTAACCATTGAGGTGGACAGACGGTCAGCAGGCAGCGGAATATGGTGTCCAATATTTGTAAGTTTCTTGTTTTAGGTGTAAGCTGTATAGTATTTATATATAGTGGGGTAAAATAGGACATGTTTTATTCTATTTTATTGTCCCGTTTGGTTTAGTATACACAAAGAGCATTTAAAGAGTTTTATAACCGTATCCTTACCACTATAAATAAGAGTTGTTAATTGTTAAAACACAGGAAATATGCGGTTATGTGCTAAAAGTATCCTATCTTACCACACCCTATAATACTATAGATATCAAGGATATGTGTGCGCGTGAGAGAGTAAAATGGCTCTAATGGCCGCCATTTGTATAGCAATATCAGGAGTCTTTTTGTAATTTGATCGTTGTCTTCAGCATTTAACAAAGACAAAGCATACTGGCCAATTACTATTTACGTTGTCTATTAAAATTCCACTGTTGGGATTTTATTGAACATGATATGTAACTTATAATAAGTATAAATTCCGCACGACCAAAATAGTTTAGAAAACCAAACAACATGTTGTAAGTTTACGTTGTATATGCAGTTTGCAACTATGGGTGGTTTGAATGTGTCATCCGCCGGGAAACTCAAGTCCATCAAGGTTGGTATATGTAAATCAACATGTGTCTTTGTGACGTGGTTTCTCATCGTCTGTGACGTAGTATATCTAAAGAGTACGACGCTCGTCTCATGTTATGTTACGTCATAATCAATATTCTGATAGTTTTCTCCTTAATTTTTTTTATTTATTGATATCGTAATATTTATTTTTGGCGACCACCTGGAAATGATATACTGCCCTGTAAACTGAACATGCGAAAAATAGGCTATTGAGAAATGATATCTATATAAAAAACAGCTTACGTTTTATATGAAAATAAAATTTGACAGTAGTATGATTTTTTGTAATTATGCACGATTTATTTTCATTGAGTTTCGTAAAAACAGCTTATGACTCTCCCCCTTTAACTTTGGCCAAGCTTTTTTATTATTATTGAAGTATGTTTTCATATCACGCAGGTTATGTGGTCGTTCGCCATTACAAGCATCTATTTTGCGGGCCTCATGCTGTGTGTCGAGCTGATTGAATTATCGATCACAGTGGGTGAACAATCAACAATTTTAACGGTAAGAATAACTTTATTATTGGCATTTATAAGAACTTTGAATTTGTTTAGGTTATTATATTTGAAATACTTTTCTATTATAGTTTGGAGTTATGTGTATATACAGTGTACATAAAAGTAACGCGTTGATTTTGCTGCCGTATAGTTTTGTTGCCAGCCTCGCGTTGTGTTGCTGTAGATTCCGTTTTACCTTCTACATAGGATTATAGTGGAAAGTACTCTCGTTATTTCAAGATTGTTTCTGAACACCCAAGTTTTGGTTAAGGTTCACAAAAGGAATCTGACCCCATCCACTCATAATGCACTTGTCGCTAATTTAACGTAATTATGCGTCAATTAACTACCCACTTGATTGCGCTTTCTCCAATTGACTGTACGAATAAGCCTTGTCGGAATGGACAGCTGATTGTGTGCGTTGTATTTGAGTAAAAGTACAAGGCGGGGTCAGCGCGACCAAAATATTGACATAGTTATCTTAGAGCACTTTTGCTGCAGCAAGCGACCCGCACACGTCGTAATTATACGGTGCTGTGTGAAGTTGTACAATTATGCGCCGTTCATGCATACAACAAAAACAGGCAGCTTAATTTGCTTACATAGCTTTAATAGGTGGCAGCTGCTGTTTTCCAACGTGCGCAAGGTCACGCCTACACCCCAAGCATCAATTATTCACAACAAACAGCGCCTATAGAGTGCTGGTAATGCCGATGTGGACAAACATTCCTCGCAATTTCTACCCGACCTGCGGTTGTGTTTCCGGTAAACTCAGCGTGAAATTTGTCGCACCCTAAAAACCTTTGGCCGCGTAAAACCTCGTTGATTAGATTGGCCAGTGTTTGCACAATATAAAACTGCGTGTTGTCTGCCACCATCAGTAAACAGCCAAAGGCGCCGTCTGTCCTCCCCCTTTGAACTGTTGACCGCAATCGAGTAAAAAGTCAATTATGACATCACACTCGAACCGAAACGTCATAGAAGTAAAGAAAACGATGAAACATTGTTCCAATTTCAAACACTTTCGTACATCTAGTTCCAAGCCATTTTGTCTCCTCTTAAGAAGTTATGTATTAGTGTCTGCGATGGTCATAATCCGAACGTAATACGCTGCTGGTGACTTATTTAAACATTATACAACAGGTGTTTTGCAAATACCCAAACAAAATGTGATGGTGCAAGTTTAAAATTGCCAGCTGGTATATAGGTGACAGCAACATTTTAGGGCTTTTGAAAATTATTTCTTGGGGTTCATAGGTTGTTGCGTTGGAGGGACAAATTTTAATATAATTTAAACATGTTGCAGTTTTGAGGATCATTCATAAAAGTTAAAAAAAACACAAAATCTTTTGACATTTTTTCCTTATCGCATCAACAGAAAATCGTTTTCATGAACGAGTGTGCCACTTCGCGCATTACCACGAACAACGCCTTTAATCTCAGCTCGCGTTCCTGCTGTTGCTGCCTTCGTAAACACGTAGAGCCAGCAGCCTCTCTTTAAAACCTTTCAGATTGTGAGATATAAGAATAAAAGCAGCGTGACATGATTTTAATCCTCTCCGTGCGTAATTGAGGTTTATGCTGATAAAGTTGTGATGCTCGAGGCTACGCATAAGTGTAATTAAAAGTAACCATGTATGCTCATCCTTTTTATAAAGGCAGCACCGAGTAAAGGTGAAATATCAATTCCATCATAACTGCCGGCCAACGAGAAATTGATATTTTGTGTTATTGATTTATCGGATGATTTTTAGACACAAGAAAATCTAAAAAAACAGAACCGTTGTAAAATATAAGTATATCGGTATTAATTATTCCTTCTACATAACTGTTAGTGATGTGCATAACAGTTACCATAACATGTTATATAGTAAGTTGGGGAAAGATGGGACACCTTTAGCACATAATATCTAAGTATCCGGATCTTGTTTTACATAAATAACAACAGTTTATGCTGGGAGTCGTTATGATACAGTTTTTCTTTATATGTTCTTTGTTTACTACAAGATGGGACGAGTAAATAAAATTAAAAGGCGTCCCGTTTTTCCCCACCCTACTATAAAACTCAATTACTTGTTAATGCAAATTATAGATTTATATTACATTTGAGTATTATTGAATAGGTGGGATTGGTTCTTCATTCTATATTGGTAATGTTGGCGTCTTGCGTGATTCTGCTTACCATCTTATCAATAATCATCTGCTACAGAGAAAACAAAGCCTACGGGAAACAGGTAAATTCTTCTTGAGAGTAAATGATGCATTACGCAGTAAATAACCTGGAATTGGACAGCTCTGAGTATTAACATAGCAATACGCCTACAGCGTAGACCCGCATGGTGGTCTAGGTTTAGACAATGAAGTTCTAATCGTAAAAATCAACGCATTTTCCATTTTAAATTTGGAGACGATTTTAGGGTATAATATATTCCTTTCCCCTTACTTTAAAAGGCAATATCTATCTATCTTTCATCTGTCTGTTTGCTTTTTTAGTTAATCCTGGAATAATAGGCGCGTACTTTTCTAAATATTTAGGACTGCATCTTTAGATTGTGATCGATGATCAAAAAGGATTGGTCATGAACCTTAATGTGTTTTTAACATGTCAACCGCTCATACGTCCTTGTGGAATAAATTATATAGTTAGTCTTGAACTATAAATTGTCGGATGTTTTAGACAGCGGAAAACATGCGACGCTTTAAATTTGTTTTGGTCAGATTTATGAGTTACAACTATACGCTTAAATGTGAATAACGAATTAATATAAATTACTCATGCTTTGCTAGGGTATAAGGGAAAATGGGACACATTTTCATTCTATTTTCTTATAAGAATATTTGGGTATTAAGTGCTAAAAGTGTCCCGGTCTTTCCCCTCTACTATTTATAAATTCCATAATTCCGAGCCTTTAATAATTTTTATTTTTGCATTTCAGAATAAGTTTAACAAATACAGTGACCGGAGGTCTTCAGAAATACTTTATTCTGAACACGGAGGACTTGATGCTGTCATTGGAAGAAAATCTCGTTCTACGCAACATTGCTAACTACCAATATAGTTGCCAACCAAAACTCCGTGACTGCTGCTATAAAGATATTGCGACCCCGAAGGAAAACACGCCCATCTACATAGCTGCTTAATGTACCTATATCTTATTATATGGCGAAGTTCCAATCTTTTGTATGTGATTATTACAAACACTACTTTTGTTTATATTTATTTTATGTGGCGTAAATGTGGTAGGTATTTTATTTGTAACATTTTTTTTGTATATCCACCACACACCGTTATTTGTAAATTTATTTTATTTTTCTTGTGGCTGCCTGATCAGTTAACCCTTGGATCACCTTGCCAATAAATGACTCTCATGATGCTTTAACACGCCATGCTATACCATAACACTAAGCTAGTATGTACGCTGGAGGATACAATAAGCATATATCCGCCAATTCTTTTATGCAAAATTAAAAATGTGTAACATTCTACAGTGTAATTTACAAAACCGTAGTATACATACGCACTGCTAATGTGTCGCTACTTTGTTAATTATGCAACACTAGTTAATTTCCCCCGTTTTCGTAAAGACCCGGGTCTGGCACCGTCGAAATCCGAGTCTAATCAACGATCCGCCCACCTCAACAGTATAAACCGACGCGCGGCGTTGATTGCTTCAGGAGCGCTGCACGTGCAGTGTTTGACACAACCCAATGCATTAAGATTGGCAGTAATGTGTTGTGTGGAGTTGTGATATTGTTTGATGAATTAGTAGATATTCTGAATTATTTTATGACTTTTATTGACAAAAGTGAAGCAGCCCTTTCTAACAAGTAAAGACAGATATCAAAATCAGCAGGCGAAGAAGATTGCTTCAGGTGAGACCGTATAATAACTTATTGATTACTGGAAATGCCTGACTTTTGACTGAATGATTTGACCCGTTTATTCTGGTCTGTGGTTTCACGTACAATTTTTCTATAGCTTCGTATAGAAGTTAAAACTGTTATGCAAGGCGAAGTTGGATAACTATTGTCATATTAAATTAAACAGAAATGTGTCTGTTACATATTCGTAGCACCAGATCCTTATTATATTTCACTAAACAAGATTTTCGTTCAACTATATGAGCACCAGATCAGGATTAGATTTTTAAGTACAAGAATTAAGTACAAGTTATTAAGCAGAAAACTGTTACTGCTGCGGTAATACATTGAAACTGTCATATGTTGCGCAAATACGCACTGCTTATAAACACGCAAGCGTTCATTGTCTTTGTTTAATTACGAAGCGGAATGAATTATTTTGTACATATCTTTCATTGCGAATACGGCATGGTAGGAAACACACTGTAACGAAACGTTTACTAAAATCATGCGAAGGATACAAAACCAGAATTGTACGCGCTTGGTTGAAATGGGTGCTCAGATATAATACTGTGCGCTGTAGCTTGAAATAATGTTGTGTTTCGAATGAGATATTCAAACATAATTATCGTTTGTGTTTGACTGCGGGGCTGTCGTTATACGACACTTCTGCTTCTATCGTTGAAAGTCGAACTGCGGCGTTTTAAATCTTCCTGCAAGTAATAATCGCTGGGAGGGGAATCGTACTCGTCTCTTCTATGACTTGACCGTTTCCGACGGCGACTGGACTGCTTGTATATCTCTGGGTTGCTCTTCGCGCCCTTTGATTTCCGTCGCAGAGGTTTCGGTCGGTATGGGACGCTAGAGCGCTCGTATTCGTCGCTTGATCCCGTGCCTTTCATGACGTCACCGTTTTCGCTTGCGGTAGAGAGATCACGTGATTTCGATCCTCGATGGCTTCGACTTGTTGGGTGTCGTGAGCCGTGATCATATGATTCGTCGCTGACGTCACTGCGTCTACGTCGTGGAGTTTCACGGCTATCGTGACTACGACGACGAGATCGTCGCTTGGAGTCGTACGTGAGCGGTTTCTCGTCCGCGTAAGACGACGAACTTCGGCTGGAACGCCCTGAAAAAATAGGTGGAACCTTGAACAGTTTAGGCTTAAAAAATAGTATATTTGTCGTTTAGAACCACCTATATACTCCGGCTATTCATTTTTTTATTAAAGCTTTGTCCTATATATGGGTGTGCCGGTGGTAAATCGTGGTCTTGCTCGTCTCCAAGGTTACTTACGTTTATCATAGTCCCTGTGGTCACCGCCCGCCCGGTCAAAGTATCGTTGCTTCATATCCATCACGTCATCGCCTGGGATAAGAAATATATAACGCAGTGTAAATATTGTTGTAGAACGCGATATAGCAAAATGTAAATGGTCGTAATGTTTGCACAGCAAGAGGAGAAATCGGCGAACTAACATTAGCGAGAGATGGCGAAGATAAAACTAAACGAGTTTGGTGCAGACATCCGCCTACACAGTTAACAAACTTTGTCAACTCGGTATTTGTCAGTTTATAGACGTATCGTCACGTTTCTGTTTTAGTTGCTATACAAACAGACCAAGCATTTATGATCAAAGGCGGATATATAGGCAACAGGGCTGCAAACTATATCTTAGTCGATACACACATATATATAGTAGGGTGGCCTAAAAAGGACACGTTCATTACCTTTCCTATCCCATTTTATGATAAACAAAAAAAATTACAAAATTACATAACCGTAGATCGGTAACTCTGAAAGAGGGTTATTAATTGCTTAAAACTAGATCAGAAAATATGGGGTTTATGTGCTAAAGGTGTCCCATTTTACGCCACGAAACATTTTTACATAGAGTGCGGAAATGATTATTAAATATAACAGTATACTATATTCATTTATTACCTGGCTGCAAGCTATACGGGTTAAGGCTAATGTCATCTGGCATACGATCCGGGTCTACCAGCAGTACGTTGTGCTCGTAATTAGGGTTCTGTAGACTGTTGGTAGTGTATGGGCGGTCGTCATACCCATGGGGGTGGGGTCCTTTCGGGGCTTTTTTACCTCCAGGGGGACCAAGGGGATTTTCCCATCGACGGACTTTGAGGTATACAAAGTTGGACGCGTGACGTAGGGCGAACAAAATCTGCGAGTGGAAAGTGTTAGAAAATAATATAGTAGGTAAGGGTAAGATATTACATGGCTGGGGTAGGATAGTGCAGGTTTCATCTTTTTTTCTTGTCATATTTAAGGGTGAACAAACAACATTCAGAGAATTATAAAACTCCCATAGACCGTTGCTAAAACACGATCAGAGTATTTGGATAATATGAGCTAAGGGTGTCTCATTTTACCCCACAGCACTACATTAATTGCGTAGGTAAGAAAATTAGCTTACCATACTCATCATAGTAATAGCAGCACCGGCAAATGACACGACGTACAGGGTGAACACAGGATAATACTGCAATGATAAAATGTTTAGTCACGTCATGGGAGTAAATTTTAAAAGTAAATTTTAAACTGCATTCTATTTAGCTCTTACATTGGCACAAAATCCTTCCAAATTCCCATCAGGGTAAAGCAGATTGTTACTCGGTCCACATATCAACCCGTAGCCAGTGTCTTGTGTCTCTTTAAAGAACACCAACCCTGTGTAATACACAAGTTATTAAAATATATAGCGATGAGTTCTGGGAATCCAGTGTGGGTTTGTAAGCATTGACAATTTGCTGATAAGATGAAATTTAACATGTACGTATTGGTACCAGCAAATAAACATTACGTAAAGTACACGCCTTCCGTAGAATCAAAAAACTGTTATAGTAGGTTAGGGTAAAATGGGATATGTTTTCATACTCTTTTCTCGTCCCATTTGATAGTAAACAAGGAATATTTGCATTATTACATAACCGTAGCCCCGACACTTTAAAATAGCATTGTTAATTGTTCAAAATAGGACCAAAAGATAATAAGGGACTTACGATATCCCATTAGTACTTTAATAATTTGATGTGTTTAACGTCATTATACCCCGTTATCGACTAACAAGAATCCCATACACACGCTAAAGGTGGCTGTACACAATATCCGGAATTCGTCCGTTTTGTCCGGATTTCGCTGCCGCATGCGGGACTCGGTAATGGGTTTGCATCTGACTTCCCAGGCGAATTCGCATGCCGGATACTGTGTACGGCCACCTTAAGAGAATGCGAGGAATAGTGGTTTGGGGTAATATGGGACATCTCCCCATTCTGTTTTCTTGTTTCATTTTGTAGCAAACAAACAATATTTGAAAAGTTATAAAACCGTATCCTTGCGATTTCCATAAAGCGTTTTTATTAATTTAAAACATGATCGGGATATTTGGATACTATTTAGTACTGTTTATTAACACAAATATCGATCACTAAATTCGTAATAGGTCGCAATTCTCTCACAATACTGTAGTTGCAATGTACAGCTGCAACGATGTGTGTCTTGTGACCGATACTGCATTACGTCAGAAAAGCTGACAAATCGTTTCGACCAAAGGCTTCTTTAATGTCAACCGGAAATGACGCAGGTGATCGTTATGAAAGCCATGCAAGTTTCGCTACATGGCAGCGATATTTATTAAACTCAGTGTACTCCCTTCTAAACAAACAGTATTTGTTTCGAAAGTTTAAATATGTGCACTATCCAGCAAAAACTTATCGTAACAAAGGTAACGCAGTTAAAATTTTACTATTATTATGTGTACTGTTTATTAAAGGTAGAACTACAAGGCAACAGAACTTGTTTTTGTGTAAAGGCAAGGGAGTAAAGTACGTAGTCAACCAGCTCTCACAATGAGTCGGCAGATTTCGAAACATGATTGGGGAAATTTTAGAAGAGTAAATCAATCGACGTTTACTCCCTGTAAATAGTATGTACCACTGGTGCAAGGTACGGGGAGTATAACCGAAACGAACGAATAGCGAGACAGCATGACGCAGTGCTTCGAAATATGCTGAGTCGCGACATCGCGCGTCGTTCTACTGGTCTTAATTTCTCTTGTCTGCACTCCCGTTCTTTATAGGCCTGAAGTAAGCCATAAGAGCGGGAGTGCAGATAACTGAATGTAAGAGCGCCTGACGTCGTAAACAACCAACAGAAGGCAAGCTAAATACATCGACCTGACCCGTTTTGCTTCATTCTTTGCTGAGACAAATCTGAGTTCTTGGGTCGTCAGTGTACGAACGGTACTCATCGTCGCAGCTATTACTATTTTAAAGATATTGCTTTAGATATTACGTCAGTTTAACCGCCACCATCGAAGAAATGGACCAACAACAACAATCTACAAGCTCCAGTGTAAGTACAGTAAATAAATGTATTTTAACCCCTTGACAAAACATTAAATGTCATACCTTGAAAAATTGTTGTTGTACATGTAATATAGCTTATTGTGTAAAGAGCACTCTTTAGATGTTTGTTATGTTTACAGGGTAATACAGCTGGTGAGTGGACAAAACAGTGTGAAGATGGCTTAAACAACCAAATAAATTTGGAGCTCTATGCATCTTACGTGTATATGGCTATGGTAAGTTCCTTAGTAATATCTTGCATCTAACTTACTTCAATGTTTAATGTAAAATACTAGACTTAAAACAACTTCATTACAGCACTGCCTTAGGGTGTTTGCTAAAATCAACTTTTACGCAGGGCCACTACTTTGATCGGGATGATGTTGCCTTGAAAAATGTCTCAAAATTTTTCAAGGACTGCTCCGAAGAGGAGAGAGAGCATGCAAACAAGATGGTTGAGTTCCATAACAGACGAGGTGGAAATACAACATATTTTCCCATCAAGGTATGCTAACGTTATAAAGATAATGTCAATATACAAAGGTTATAAATATTTTAAACACAATATTAATACTTTAGTAACCAGCAATAAACTCTGCACCATGTAGTTGTTACCTAAAACAAAATTCAAAAGTTTTAGTTTAAAAGAAACTAAAAAAGATACTTTTTTAGCTTTATAATAGAATATACTTGATTTAATGCATGTAACTATGAAGTATTATAACAAAATGTTTATTTATAGTCTCCAGGACCTTTTGGACCGGACAATTTCAACACCATCAAAGCTATGAAGTGTGCCCTTGCTTTGGAGGTGAATGTCAACAAAAGCTTGTTGGCTTTGCATGAAACAGCTAATGGTGATCCAGAGGTAAGTTTATAATTACACAATGAATAGGTATTGAAACACAGTAAACGTTTCACAACCATAGTAGGCGCCATGTGTGGTATTGATGTCATACTTATGTGTCACGTATCACATTGCTGATCGAGCACTAATGACCACATCTCGTGACAGTGTATTACGTCATATTACAGTCTATTGCATCATGCTTGAAGCTACGTTGTAACAGAAATAACAATACAGTGAAAGTTTTCTATTCTATATGCTGTTGTTTTGATTGAACTACAATGTTTGACTGACCTGCTTTTTTTCTCAGTGCTTTTTGCAATGAGTATTTATAAATTAACTTGTTATTGCAATACTAGTGATAGTATACCATAGTATGAACTAATACACTATAACATTTAAACAACAATTTTCTGACAGTTCCAAGATTTCATTGAGGCAAACTACTTGCATGAGCAAGTTGAAGCTATCAAACAACTGAAAGATTACATCACAAACTTGGAACTGGTTGGAACTGGTCTTGGGGAATACATGTTCGACAAGCACTTCAAGTCATCTTAAATTGGGTTTATTCCAAACACATTGTATATTGTATCACTAATCTCTGTAATCACTTCTGAGTTAATTTGTAAATTTCTTTTCCATTATCATGGTTGTGTGTTTGAAAAAACTATCCTTGATTTCACAAACTGATTTTACGACAGAAACTAAGTATATGAACCTAAAAGAGTTGAAATAAAAGCGTCATTATGAAACAGGATGTTAGTATTGTTGGGCTCTTTCTGGGAAGTAGTGCAGTACAGTATAATTTGAAATCACATCACAATAAACAGGGCAGCTTCCAGTCATAACATTGCCACTGCATGAGGTATATTACTGGTTTGGGTGCTTTTAAAAATATAACTGAAATAAATTGTCAAATATGTGGACACTTTATCGTTGTACTTTACAGCTATTAAAAAACCTTTGTCATTTTCATTTTTGCCATTAACCTAAATAAATAATGAACGTATTTACATTATTCTTGCGCGTGGGGCAACGACAGTTGTTAAAAACAAGGTGCATTTATATACCTCTTTTGCGTGTTAACGAGCTACCGCGTATGTACCATAGTCCTAGTGGGTAACCTTTTTTTGTTTTTATAATGTATGGCTGATAATTTAGAAAACCCATAATAACTCCGAGTTAAATCAATTGTTAAATGTTTTGCCGAAGAACACATACGCCGTCAATGTGAAAGTGTCTTGAAGCTATAACATTCAAGGTAATGATCGCGCGTTTTGTTTACGGTGCGAAATATGAAAACACGTCAAATTGAAACAAACACACACTTACCATACTGCACCAGATCAATACAAATTCTTTGAGCGGTTCCAGGGCTCCAGTTCGGGTTAGCTAAGTCCCAACAGCGCTGCATGGTGATTCGAAATTCGAGTAATGGTATCACACCGAAGCAGGCCATCACAAACCACATAAGCGCCAGAAAAGCAGAGTAACTCGCTAACTGCAATAAAAGTAGCATAATATAATACGAATGTAGTACAGTATTGTAATTTTTTTAGAAGAAATATGTAATGGCCTTATTAGCTAAAACCCAAAATTTCTTGACGTGTTTTAAGCAATTAACAGCGCTATTTTATTGTTACACCCAAAGCGGCACTGTTTTAAGGCCATGAAACATTTTAAATATGCAAAGCCGAAGGGTCTTGAAATAAATGAATTTTAATCCACCAATCAAAATCCCCCCCCCCCACAAAAAAAATAATCAGCAGATGTTATTCGGAATTAGAAAATCCTTTTCGGACTATAAATTATTTAATAACGAAAGGTGCGTAAGCAACTGGCAAACAACCAACAAAAACAGTCTGTAGGTCGATATAATAAAGTTGTAACAAAACAGTTTCAATTTAAAACGTGGTAAACACTACACAACCAGTCTTATTTTCGGCAAGCCTACTGCTTTATGAAATGATGTTGTAAGTCTATATATTTTTGTTATTACCAATTTTTGTTATTTTATATATCAAAGAAGTAAATAACAAAGTCAGGTTATATATAATACCGTATTTTGACCATATTTTTTATTTAATACGGTGCAAAGTAATTTTAATAAATATTTTTGCTACATATAGTAATGTGGGGTAATATGGGACACTTTTAGCACGTAATATCCTGGTCGTGTTTTAAACAATTAACAACGGTCTAAGGGAGGGAGCGAGAATAAGTTTTATAATTCTATGATTGTTCTTTGTTACCACCAAATGGGACGAGAAAATAAGATACAAATATGTCCCATCTTGCCCCACTCTACCATGTATTGATAAACATTATGATTGATCTTTTAGGAATGAAAATGATGTAATGAAACTTACCCATCCTGTACAACTGATGCGGGAAAGACCAGTTCTCTTCCCCTGATAAGTGCGGTCCTTGACTGCTTTTTTACTCCTCACTGAATCCACCATGAAGACGGTGCAGTTAATAAGCATGAAGACGCCGAGGGCTATGAGGTAATATTGTATACCAGCGAACCTGTTGTGTATCAGCGGTTATGGCGGGTGGTGTACAGAAATCTACCACAAAAATCCCGACTGTCTCGTGTCTGGGTTAACTATAGTAATGTTCGTACGTCATAAATTGTGTTCATGCGTGTTAAAGTGAAAATGGAAATTGGATAGACAGAGCGACGTGTGTGTTCTTTCATTATTTGATTTATAAATTAGTTAAAAGAGATTTCAGTTCTCAAATTACTTGATTGAGAAAGTGTGTCAAGTTGCGTTCAATTGTAAAAAGGTCACAGGCTATTAAACCGTCACATGATTATTAATTTAGACGAATGGTATTTCGAGAAGCGGCTGTGACGTAACATGCTGCCAATTTATATTATTGTATCCTATAGTGGACTCACCGCTACAATTAATTCCATAATGAAGCGAACATGACTGAGAGACCACGCATCAAAAGCAATTAGTTTATCGAATCGATAACGCTAGTTTCTGTATGAGATACTCCGTCCAGTTGCATAAACGGCATGCGTTACGACCCAGTGACCCGAAAGCCTTTCAGCTTATGAATATTTTAAATACAATTTTCATCCTGAGCGCTGCGCAAACTTACCAACGCGAAAATAAACTCCAAGCTGTGATTTTCACAAGTTATTACGCAATCCCACGAAAACTACACGTTCCGATTAGCACGACGGTGATAATTGTATATATTATTCTACGTGGGTAAGGTCCTGCAGCGTGACACGCCATGAGATTTGCGCCGAAATTGTTGCATTACCTCGGTAACGATAACTACTTCAGGAAAAAACCGACAGAGAAAATAGAGCATGGTTAAAAAGCGGATCAACCTAAGGAGTGTAGACGGGAAATAAACCACTCACAATCCCTTTAAGTCAATGTTTATACGACGAATTTAACTAAAAACAATTGTTAATCCGATGTCGTATCCGTTTTTGTTCTCAAGTGAGGGCCAAATGAGCGAATATGACCAATATTACATTGCGGTGTGCATAACATGAAACGTGTCGTTTGATTTCAAGTCCTGGTTTACAGTCTATATTTTTTTGCCAATATTTTGGTGTCCGGTTCGGTTTTTGGATCAAGTAACTAGGGCAATCCCAGATTATCACAGGTTTTCGTGCTGGGAGCTTTATTATATACACATACACACTACGTTGCAGAATAAACTGAACACCCTTATATCCTCGACTATATGCTTTAGTAACAGTGAAAATACTCTATTTGTAGCTTTTCTCTAGCGTTGCGAAGTATTGAAGGTTTTAAGGCACCAAGCTTGTTTGTTCAGTTTACGGTTCATTGTCAATCATTGGGGAATAATGGGATGCATTTACCGGCCAAACCTCCACAACGTAATCGGAGGCTAAATTGGCCGGCTTTGAAACGCCAGCCATTCGTGTCAGGCGTTTAAAGCAATACAAGCTTCTAATTAAACGACGATTCAATCATAAGTTGACTCGGTCAATTGCGTTGCTAGATTACGCCTATTGTCCACGTTCTACATTTCAATTGTATGAACTGGTACAATTTGAAAAGAGATTTCAATTCAATGATTTTAAACAAACGAAAACAGCGTAATTTGTATCTCCCATATCAGTCTTATTGTACTTGATCAAATTGTCCGCAATTGCAAATGAATAGTCAGTTAGAGCATGACCTCAGGGGAAATATGTCGTTATGTTAATAGATACGTACATACATGTATACTTACACTTGTGGAACTAAATTTCCTCTCTGGTTGTAGTTCATAGGGCCGTAGATCCCGGTTTGGGCATTGTATATGTAGACTGGTGGAGGGTCCAAGGCGGGGTTACCCCTATCTGTTATAACGGAAAGATTACAAATTGTTGTGCTTGTTATTTATATTCAAAATTTCGCAAAAGTATTTATGCTCAAAATTTCGCAACAGTGCGTAATGGGATATTGATTGGGGCAAGAGTTTTCCACTCCAACAGGCAAAAATAAAAACAGTATCGCTCCAAAACACAGCGGAATGCGGGATCTGTTAAACATGGTGTTTGCAGTGTAATGTACAGTGTCCACAAAATTAACATGTTTTTCATAGTGTATGTGGCCAACTGGCCAATGTACAGGCGCTTAAATGTCAGCGTTGTTTTACAGTTCAGTGATATCGCTATCCTTTGCATAATTTATGTTGCATTGAGCAACACTTAATAATTTAACTACAGTATTCTATTCGTTATTGCGACAACGCGGAATAACAGGTGACATATAACATTTACGCTGGGGACTTTGAAACATAGCTGGTATAACGACCGCACTTGAGTAGAAGACAATTTGAAAATGGGAATCAATACAAATCAAACGGTCGAAATCTAGAAACCAGTCAATAAAACGTTTGAATAATTAAGAAGCTTCAGTCAGGTGGTAAATAATGCGGTCATGTGATTAAATGTTTCATGACAAAGGTGCTCGTTCTTTCGTAAAGCGATCAATGTCACTTCCGTGAGATTTTGTCGCTACAAAGCGAGTAAGGTTTACTCTCAAAGTTAAGGCAATCGTAAAAACTGTTGCAAGTTTACAAATGAAAACAAACATACCTTTTAGTGGCCCATATTCTTTGAAAAGTGCGAGAGTCTGTTCAAGAGCCATGTACCCACATGCAATGTACATGATGCTGCCTGACATACTAAGAAGCGTCAAAACCAGAGTTGTAGCACTACACTGCATTTTTCTTCTTTAATGCCAACACAATAATAATCCCATCAAAGTTTAAGTAGTACTCTTGAGCCACTGCTTACCAGCGCGTAACGAAAACAACTTGTGACACTACAACCCTCACAGTGAACGCACAATTATAATCATACGCCTGAGTTATCAATGGCAGTATACTACGCTTGGACTGTATGAACAGAACGGTTAACTACCGAGATCCAATCTATGTAAATCGAATTATAATGGAACAGTCACTAACTGTCAACCACTTTACATTACCACCTCTTCAATAGTACCCACGCTCGGCAATATCGCCGTTAAATAAAGTCTGTTTTGCTTCAATCTGAAGCCTTTCTCGTTTGGAGACAGAAGAAACTTGATATCTTTGCTCGCTAGTAGTTCAGTGCTTAAGATATACAGGCAATATACTCGACCAGTTTCCACACACGTTTGGCATTCGGTATGTCGCCTTGTCATTTGCTCGCTTGTAAATCAACCAATAATGGTTTTAGCACGTCTTATAAAATCCCTACGGCGTTTGAAAGATTATTTCCCTTTCAAACGAGGAACAATGGGACTGGAATAATAAACTAACGCCGATGAAATGGCAAACCGGTTAACTTGTTTTGTAACTTTTCTTTCTCGACCTAATTAACGATTATGATGGATGTACTATTAGAAATACGGACGTATGTTAACTATGACTATACCACATAAACTGCGTCATTTTTAAGACTTTTTAAACTTCAAATATCTCGTTTCTTATTTCCCTTTTTATAAATGTTATAAGATTAACTAACGGCACACCTTTCACTGTCAATAAAACTTTCGTATGTGATTCTAACGTTACTGGATATACTAGAGAAGGTAGTAGGACCCACTTCGAGTTTGTTCTTAATGATTAACCAACAACGAACGATTCTGTTAAACGAGCACGCTGTGAAATCAGACACCGTGACCGATGTATAAGAAAGCAGACGCTTTCGAACTCGCGCGTTGGGGTCACTAGCGACAGACAGCGGTTGTTCAATCTCTTAAAGAAACCGTTAGTGGTCTGGGGCTTGTGCAATAAAAAGGCAAATTGAGGCATGTTTGTTAAAAACCGACCACTGTATTCGCACCAGCGACTGTAAAATCTTTTTTGTTCTTAGAATTTCAGTTTTTCTCAGACAAAAGCAAAAAGTAACCGGCGGAAACCAATCGGTAAATACAATATGTTTACTGCGAAGACGTATTTGCCGATTGTCTAATAAATATGTTACTGTTTGATTTAAACCACGTTTAGATTGTTAGTTATCTTCCTAAAATTTTTGAACCGAAACCAAGTTGTGTTATATCTCGGTTTACAGCCTACCATTAAATTTGCGAGCGCTTATTACACACAGAGCCAAACGTATCAAACGCCACGACGACAGCAGTTCTAAGGTTTTCCTTAACTTCAACAGTTATTTCGCGAAAGTAAACATACTGAACAGTACAGTGGCAGGCGGTTTCTAGCTAAACTAACGCATGATCGTTTTCTACCAACACGTTAAACCCAATGTATTTCCATTAAATTTTTCTCGTTAAAGCTCATGATGGACTTTTTTGTGCAATAAAAACTAAACAGAAATAATTTAAGTCTTCAAAGCAAAACATCTTTCCGCACCAACGCTTTAAAATCTGTTTTCGCTTTTGCCTTCGTGGCCCATTTTACGTGTCAAAATTGCTTTTATGTTTATTTCGAACTATGAATCTAGATAACCAGGAAAACATTCGAAAGAATTTGTCCAGCAATTAGAACATATAAGCTTACTGATTTTATTTTGACACATCTCACGCTTATATCGCAAGGGTATGTTGCCCTATATCCAGCTTATTTAATTAAACATATCACAACAATACTTCATATTACAACAAAAATAGCAAAATATACTCGGTATACCAAATTAGGAATATACGGTTGAATTCTCAAGGGTTCAACTGCGTTTAATGTGATATCTAAATAGGAGGGGTTTTACTAGAAAGTTTTTACAGCACCTATCTAAACAACCATAAATATTGAAGCCAGGCGTGTACACCTGGTATAACAATGTTATGCGCTACACGGTAACAGAGGAATGAAAGTATGTACACCAACAAGAAATAATAAGAAGCATAGGTCCATGTGCTGTGTCGTAAGCACAAACAGCGATATGTAGCAATAGTACTGCTGTGGAGTAAGATGGGATACCCGTAGCCACTAAATCCAAAATTTCATAAACCTGCTTTTAACTTTACAACGATATTTTAGAGTCGCGGGACTTCGGTTATATACTTCGGTAAATAGTCTTTGTGTACCACCAAATGGAAAGACAAAAGGTAATGCAACCTGTCCCATCTTACCCCTACCTACTATACTTTAACTCTTAGTGTCAATTTCCTCTTTATCTTCCTCTCTTTCTTCTTCCTCCTCCTTTTCCATCATATTGGATGGTCGGCGTGATCCGCTCGCGTATTTTGACAAAAAGTCCGAGTCTTTCAATGCTCTTGGAGGTGGCGGAACACCAGAGGCCCGACGTTGGGTCCATCTTGATGAGTTAGGTGTCCCTGCTGTGATAAGACCGAATGTACCCCCTGTATGGTTGGGGGAAGACGATGAACTGTTCTTATACACAAACTCAAGCGTCTCTTGGGTCGCATGCTTCTTTAGGGAAGAAAGATTTTTCCTCGTCATCGGATTCTTAGTCGGATCGAAGTCATCTCTGACTTCTTCGTCTTCCTGGGCATCCGGATTGGTTTCTAGATTAGATGCAGCTCCATCGGGATCACTACGCTCCTCTCCTTCTCCCGAAATATTTTCCACTTCTTTCTCTTTCATTATCTCGACCATTGTTTCTCTTTCTCCCTCTTCCGTTTTTATGAAGTCAGCGTTTGCTGTGTAAAACAGACGCCTTTAAAATATATAAAAATTAACAACACAGACGTTCAAGTAAAATTAATAAGCTCAGAATGGGCTGCAAAGGTTTTACCTTTTATTTCACCACTTTACTAAAAACACAGTTTCTAAATATAACCTAATCAGGTAATCACCCGAAGTGTAGCCCGCTTATTTATACAACTATTCACTTGAGTAATTATACGTTTGAGTGCAAATTTAAAACCAACCAGTATAAGTAGGGTGGGGAAAGAAAAGACAGTTTTAGAAAATAATATCTAAATATCCTGATCGCGATTTAAACGTTTTACAATGGTCTATGGGAGTCGTTGAGGTACGTTTTATAATGCTTTAAATGTTTTTTGTTTACTACCAAATGGAACGAAAAAACAAAATAAAAATAAAAATGTATCCCATATTTTCCCACCCAACTACATATCTTCTTTACGTGCTAACCTTCCGCACGCTAAACCACCAACCGCGAATGAATTTTATGTTTTGGTGATGCAGTCGATATTTAAATTTGCCCATGCACACCTGCCGTTCAATATACTATTTTTTTGTATACATGGTTCTTTTTTTCTTACATACAATTAACCAGCACCTGTCATTAATTGGTCAACAATGTTAGCTTTAGACTGGCCTTAAACAACAGCTGGAATTTTCCAGCCTAAGTTTAAATATTAAACACTTTCTAACGATCGTTATAACGTTAGTAACCTAAAGTTAAAAGCGCGAGATACCCCTGTGGGACTCGTCCCACATCTGCATGCATAACCTTTCAGATATATAAGTATACAAAGACAACTAAATTTCGTTCAACGTAAAACAACTCGCACTTAAAATGGTTGGTAAGCATTAATGTCATCTAATTGCGAGGTTATAATAAGCAGCCTTTCACGTAACACCAAGTAAATGTCGTATTACCTCAACGTATCACTAGGCTGTTAACAGTTGCTATTATCTAACCTTACTGTACTGAACCTTATTGCCACTATAACTCTGCAAGTCGTGTAGCATAAATACTGTAAACCATTATGCGGCGCTCCGAGGCTATTTAAACTGTATGACTTAAGTCAGATAAAACATCAAGTTAAAAATTAATCCCACGGCTTGGAAAATGTGGACACGCGCCATAAATAATGCTGCTGAACCGCTGCCTTCATACAGTTGCTTTGTTTCGGACTTTATCTACTAAAATTTGTTAGTCTGATCGTCTAGTATAATTGTATCACAACTGATAAACAGCTTCCGTTGTTAAAAGATGCCATAAAAAATCCTTCAGTAAGATTATATTAATAGAATTTTGTGCGCAATCAAAGTAGTCGCTCTGACGTCAAAGAAATATACCATTTTTGCCTCGCTCGCTTGCCAAGTCAGTATACACCATTCCGTTAAATCATAGAATACTGAAGTGATACTATGATATACTATGGTTAAATCAACCACCGGTAACGCAAGATTGAAAAAAATGGCCCCAATAAATAGTTTGGCCGTAATATAATACACTTTAAGGAAATGCTTTTTTTAGTATTTATTAAACTATAATCCCTTCACGAATTTCTGGATTTGTACGTTCATGCCTATAAGTTTCTAAAGCTAAAGTCACCGCGACTATAATTTGACTCCGATAACAAAAATATACTAATCTGAATCGCGCAAAAAAAAGGCTTAATGTATATATCAAACTTCTATTGACCTTCTGGCCCAACCCAGCTCCTCTACACGATGAAAGTGGGTAGAACCTATTCTGAAGAGTCGTTATACGAGAATCGTTCAAAAGTCCCTTTTTCGACGATTTTCCCACAAACCTTAAGGTCGCAAGCATCGTTAGTGAAGAGATGTGTGTTCGCTTTTGACGCAAAGGTGTACGCAAGCCATCCGTCTATGGAGTAGCGTTCAAGCATCTCAACACACCGGTGAAAGCCAATGACACTTACCCGCTGGCATGATTAATGGCGGTGGTTTCGTTTTCTTTCCGTTCGTATTTCCGTTTTCGTCATTCTGCTTTTGTACTTGGACAGACGCCGAACAACCCATTGTAACTAATGACGTTAGATAAACCTAATGATGTCAGAAATGCTATTTTAATAAATGTCGAAAAACAAACTTTAAATTTGTGGTGCTGTTGATAATTTTGTGGTGCTGTTGCTTTGTTTTTTTAAAGACAGTTACGCAAAAAGGTTTTCTAACTTTGCATGGTACACCTGAAGACCGATGCCTGACCTATATTTGACCCCTCTTAAATCGATGCCACACAACAACACAGCCTAAAACGGCACCTGTTCACTGAAAAGCTTGCAATCTTGCAATCGTTTTCTATCTCTGAGGGCAACTCTTAACATCACAAACCCATCTTAAACCAATAGATGTTAAATTCATCATCTACTTCTCTAACCAACGCTGTATCTACGAAGGCTTTATCGAGAGACAATTAAAGCAAACAATTCCATGCTTAATTTGCTGCTCTATCTCATTGAACTTTATAGAATGGTCCATAGGCCTACCATTGCAATCATTTTACAGTGACACGATTTAGCTTTCGTATTTCGCGACTTAACCATAAATTCTTTCTAACCTGTCGTCGAATACCTATAAGCCAGCCTCACCCAGGTGACACAGTAAGTGGCGATGCTGATTACATAGTTACAAGTTTCGTCTTGTACGTCGCTTGTTTACCGTAGGCACATATTACCCAGCTTTGAATGGCTTCGTTTGCGCCATTGGAATTCGTTTATTTGACAATCATTTATCCCACTGACTGCCACGGCCCGCACCACCGACATGATTCATAAGTCACTGGAACACACAACGATGTTAGAATCGTTTACAGGGTTAACGTTATACATAACAATGACACACGCATAAAACAAAAGTTTTCTGTGAAATCAAAAGGCGCGAACTTATTCTGAAACCTATTCAAAGTAAAAAAAACGACACCATAAAACGGACTTGACAATGAAACTGCTACACTATCAAAATTAAGTTTTCGAAAATATTTAGTTCCAATTTTAAATCCTTGGGTTCTCTTCATCAAGCAGCACTTCAGCGGTTGTTTCTCGACAATTGTGATTGTTATTCTTTTCGAGACGTCGTGAAACGTTGCTGTGTGGAGATAATGCCATCATTTAAGCGATTTTAAATTTCATTGCCCTGTTCGGCGTAAAATCAACACCTCTTAAAGGCTGTAGCGTTTATGTCAAATTGATTCATTTAGAAATCACATTCGCGGCTATTTTTCCTATACATTTAATACACATACGTATGTATATTTGATATCATGCCATGGTAATACATTATAATCCCATGTCACTGGATTCTTGTTTTTGTATGTAAGCCTAGTGTGTTGTCATAATGTACACGTTACTAACACTGTATTACGTTTATTGTTCGTATATGGAATTGCTTACAAAAGCTTTTCTGTGTTATGTCTGATGCTGCATATATACATTTATTCCAGCAATATGTATATTGGCACATATGTTGGATTTGGTTAACTACTGTGGCTGTGTATTGTGAGAAAGTTCGAGATTCCCATATGAATGCAAATGAATGTAATGTAACTTACTTTATCCTCGCGTGACTGGAAAACAACAGTCGTTATAACACGGGTGTAGATACAACTCGTGCCAGCCTACGAATTACCATGTATGTTACTTTGTGGGTGATTATTTTTGGGGGATTTTTTTATGTATGGCTAATAATTTGGACAGCCAAGTAGTGACCACTGGGTTGGAGCAATTGCCGTTAGGTGTCTTGCCCAAGGACACATATATACGCCCACATTTACAACATTAATTCGGCGATTCACACCAGGAGCATCTTAACGTTCTTAATGTTTTGTCCATTAATTCAGCACTCCGTATAACATTGCAATATACTATTAGTTACAAAACATACTTGTTTAACTCCGAGCATGGCTTATATTATTTCTATGTTGGGTTACAGAGCGTACGTTAACCACGAACCCCATTGGCGCACTCCTTTGTTTTTCATATTGTAGCATTTATATTTCCTATATGTTTGGCATGCTGCCGTTGATTGGTTGATAACTTTACATGTTTGGGCTTCAGAATAAATTAGTTGTTTCATGGGTATTAAACGTAAGCCTACATACATCTGTACAAAGAAACAAACATGACATATCTACAAGGGTCCATGGTCGTTGCACCATTGTCCATTTTTAAAAAGATATACAGTAGTGTGGGGGAAGATGGGACACTCTTTTATTCTATTTTCTTGTCTCATTTAATAGTAAACAAAGAACATTCAAAGAATTATTAAACCGTATCCTAACGACTCCCATAGACCGTTGTTAATTATTTAAAACACGATCGGAATATTTTGATATTAGAGCTATAGGAGTCCCATTTTCCCCACAGTACTATATTAAGTTTTATGAAATCTCTATTTGTAAATCTTCGGTGTTTTTTTTAACTATCTTGTCAAATATACCTTCGTGATATTATAGGGTTTATATTGTGGATTAAATATTCAAAGTATATATCCAAAAAGTGTTGCGATCACCACGCTTTAGTTTAAACAGTGGTTTGTGTCGCTTATAAATTTGCCCAACATTTTACAACAGAGGTTTATATATATATATTCTGTGCCTAAACGACTTAAGTTATCTTTGTTATTTTCCAAACGCAACCATTACACGTGCATGTACTCTATTAATTTGAGGCAAGTTTTATTAAAACATTAAAGGTTCGTCTGTCAGCATAACTTTACATAAAACATTATGCCAATGTTTCAGGTTCCGGATTCTCGTCATTTTGTGTTTCAAGTTCTTGGTTTTCGTCATTTTGTGTTTCAAGTTCTTGGCTTTCGTCATTCATACTTCCCAACATCTCTTCATTGTCCAAGTCTGTGGTTACAAAACATGGTTTAGTT
This sequence comes from Ciona robusta, assembly GCF_009617815.1. Classification (NCBI taxonomy): domain Eukaryota; kingdom Metazoa; phylum Chordata; class Ascidiacea; order Phlebobranchia; family Cionidae; genus Ciona; species Ciona robusta. The sequence continues at coordinate 3,075,208 of NC_143236.1, forward strand.
TTGAGTTGTTTATCCATGCACCACATCACCTAAAGTCTCATATTTCCTGGTCGTCTTTTAATCAATTAAAAACGTGTTTTAGGGTCGCGGACTACGGTTAAATATTTCTGTTAATATTCTTTGTTTAGTACAAAAATTGGACGAGAATAGAAAATGAAAACATGTCCCATCTTCCCCCACACCATGTGGGTCACACGCATATTACGTTTGCATATAAAACTGTGTGTTCACTTGCCTTCAAGTTGTTCGTCTTCATCTTGGTTTTCCTCTGTTCCTTCCTCTAGTTTTTCACCCCAACGTCTTCTCCTTCTCCTGCCGAACCAACGACGTCTGCGCCCAGTAAGCCAACGTCGCCGTGAACTCCAACGTCGCCGTGTAATCCAGCGTCTGCGTCTTCTGTAAGTTACGTAAATTTCGACAAATATTTTTTTTTTAATAAATATGCTCTTTATATTTTTCTTATAAAACGCACGTATATACTTACCCCGCATCGCCCAACTCGATTACGAGAAGAAATACAAGCAGTAGCAGAAGCAATATTTTCTTATCCATCATTTAACTAAATAATCGCTAAGTGCGAAATCACTCTATGAATATATAGAAGTCTGGATGACGATTGTTCTGAAATCATCATAGTATTTATATTTGCTGACATTGTATAGAAACTGTGGTTTTTGCTCGGTTTTCTTAAATTTTTCTTCTAGACACAATGGGGATATCGTATTAAAAATCTATGGGCTATCAATTAAGAATAGTCATCCAGGAAATAAATTTTATGCACAATAGTGCTGTCATCTTCGTTTTATAATGTGTGAATAAATGCGTCAATCAACAAAGTCATATATGAGCTGCAGCGTCAAAATACAACTGTCAAAACACACAAAAGATTATTTGATATTTTGGCAGTCGCAAATATATTATAATATAGAACTCTATACCCATGACAGTATGCATATATGATCCTATTGTGCTCATTTTTCCGTTGAAGACGACTATTGTAATGGCGGTTGCAAATCGGCAGGGTATAATACGAATATAATATAACTTCATAATTGATTATTAGCCTCCGGTATCCCCTAACGGCCCCAACCCTTAACAACACCTATAAAGTACCTGATGGAAAACAAAGTGTTTTATTGGGTATCGGAAACATATTAAACTAAAACCGTCCGTATACCAAAATAATTCTGAGTATGGTCGTTTTAGAAAACTAGTACAATATGCCCGACTGCTACGATTATAAACTTTGCAACAAATTTATAAACTGTTATAAAACTCCTAGTTTGGTAACAACAATTTTGGCTTTAATAACTAACCTGGCAAGAATACGTTGTCGTCGCGAGCAGTTGAACAGAAAACTAAAACGATTGGCGTTTCCCCGTTATTGTTCTGTGTATAGATTCAAATCCCACATTGAGTTATACAGCTTGACGTGTCGTTTTGACAGCAGCTTTTTGAAAATCAAAATTGCATTGAGTTATTTAATACCAAGGGAGCGCATGGCGTTTTAACGGATATATTCGGTTTGAATGGATCTTCACAACTCCAAATTGTTTGCATATTAACAAACGACATATTACTTCTTTTTTGAAACCTAATACAGTCAGAATCGCTTTGTATAAACTGCAGGCGTCAGTTTGGTATGAATTGCCTTGTGTCTTATAATAAATCGGATCCTCCATTGCTGTCAAAAAAGACATTGATTTAAATTTTGTATTCTGTTTAACTTGTTAGCGTTCTCAAAACTAAATCAATTCGTTGGTTATTGATTTAAATATAAAATTACCTCTTCCAGTCGGCCTACACAATGCCTTTAGTCTAACGTCTCCTGTAAACGAACACACAACCACTTAATTCACACCTCTAAATATCTGGCTATATTCATTTTACACTGCGCTATGTAAAACATTACGTGGTAAATTGTTCGGTCGTATGTCGTAATTAGTGCGCCATGATAGCTCGGTCGCACATTTGTATTGGTGTGTCCATGAGCATACTTTGAGCCAGGTAATTTTGTTGCTGCTGTTCCTTTAGATTATATATATGTTATAACATGTTTTCCATTTTTGGTAACTATATCCCCTGACGATAGTGATTTTTAGGACAACATGATAATTTTGAACTTTAGTATAGTATATTGGTGTTTGGGTAAACAGTTTAACGACGGTTGTAACTTGTTTAAAGTATGCGCCTATACCGTATTTAGTAGAGTGGGGAAATATGGGACACTTCTTCATTCTATTCTTCTTCCCCTTTGGCAGTAAACAAAAAAAAAATTCAAAGAATTATAAAACCATATCTTCACGACTCCCGCAGACCGTTAGTTCTTTAAAACACCATCAGGATATTTATATGCTGCGTGCCACCGTTGTCCCGTTTCCCCCCACTCTACTATGCAACGAAGCTCCTGATACCTTCTAAGCTGTTTTGTACCGTATTGAAAATATAATGGCTGACAATAAGAAAAGCCATTCATGAAATCAATTTACAATAGTGGTAAAGTCTGCGTATATTAAAATTGTGTAAATAAATGCACTATATCATTTATCAAACCCACGATGCGCCTGCTGTTTCGAAATCTTCGACATTATTGTCAGCATCAAATATTAGAAGCATTTCATGACATGCGTTTGCGCGAATAAATCATTTTATTGATTTTTTTTTGTTTGTTAGTTTCCGTATTGAAAAAGGGGTTTGCAATTTAAAAACACCACATTTTATTTATACGTTTAAAGTTATTAAAAATGCCAAGCATTGGTTAATTACCACGTTTTTCGAAAAGCAAGAATTATAAATGGTTACAAGTAACGAAGTACAGCGATTTATGAATGCAGTGTCATAATACTAGTATAACACTAATGCGATACCCGGGTATATTCCCCAGTGACTATTTGCGCCTTTAAGTTTTATAAAACCGATGGTTTCGTTTTTTGACAGCAGTTCTTTTGAAAACAAAATTGTATTGCGTTATTCAATACCAAGGGATCGCATGACGCGAATATTGAAGAATATACTCGGTTTAAATGGTTCTTCGCAACTCCGCATTGTTTGCATATTGACGAGGCGACATATTACTTCTTTCTTAAACCGAGACACTTTGTCTAAAGTGGAAACGTCAATCTCGTGTCTACATTTTCTAGATTGTTCAATAAATCTATTTGTCTGCATCTCTAACTGACAATATATATTGTTCTTTGATTGGCGTTCCCTTAGCCGTTTTAGATATTCAAAAGTCTTGCTGTTTCCGCAGCAAAGTGTTTATAAATCGCTGTCCCAAGACACTGTGGCATAATCGTATCTTCGAATATTCAAGATGGATCGAAAATTGTTGCTTCTTCTTTTCCTTGCATGCTTGATCCTGGTTGAAGTCGAGGGCGCTCGGTAAGACGTTTAAAAACTATATGCTGTATTTTTACTGGTTCACCCGCAGTTTTGTAATACCTAATTTTGCTTTTACAGACGTCGCCGCTGGGGCATTTACCGCCGACGTTGGCACTTATACCGACGACGATATTATTATTGGGGGACACATTGCTACCGTCGCAGATGGGGTTACTATCGTCGCCGCCGTGTTGGTGACATCTCAGAACAACCCGAAATGGAAGAAGATATGCCCGAAGACCATGAGCCAGAACAAGGTATATATATATATATAAGTGCATAATGTTTATACACTGACGCAAATGCAAACATTGCTAAAGTATGAATACGCCTCTTCAACGAAGAGACTACGAATTAGCATAGGAATGCATAAAATAGCTGTTGGCCATTCTGGCGTGTTAGACGATGAAGCTTTATTTTTAGACTCTGATTGAAATTTTGTATTTTAACGCATGCTTTAATTCAGAAATGAAACCAGAAAACGATTTCGAAGAGACCGCAGAACAATTTGACAACCACGAATAAAGGAGCAAGATGCTTATAAACAACACGATGTCCCGTTTAATTGGTAAGCTACATATTGTGCAATTAATCTTACGTTCCCTTTTACCATTTCTTTCTTTCAACAGATGGGTTTTCGTTTTTCACCAGTTATAAAATAAAAGTGAATCTTTAAATTTCATTCTGTGATCGTTGTATTTTGCCAAATCCTTATAGCATCGAGTTAGCAAAAACAGTGTGTTGGTATTGATTAGAAAATAGTGCGGGCTCTTTTAGCGGGTTAAGTTGTGCGCACATCGTAATTAAGACATTTGCGCACATTACGCATCTTATAGCTATAGCGTATACGCAACAGGATATATATATATATATAGTGTATACGCAACAGGATATATGTATATATATAGTACTGTGGGGGAAGATGGGACAATTTTAGCTAATAATATTCAAACATTCTGATCGTGTTTTAAACAATTAACAACGGTTTATGAGAGTCGAGAGGATACGGTTTTATAATATTTTGAAAGTCCTTTGTTTACTACCAAAGGGGACAAGAAAACAAGAAAATAGAATTAAAAGGTGTCCATCTTCCCCCACCCTACTATACTGCGAATCTGCGATTATGAATAATTTTCTCCAATTAGGTAGTAAACAAATAACATTCAAGGAGCAATAAAACCACACGATTCCCATAGACCGTAGCTTATCGTTTAAAACACGATCAGGCATATTTGGATATTATGTGATAAAAGTGTCGCGTCTTCCCCCAGTGTACTTTATTTACAGAAAATAATTTGAAATAGTTCAACTGTTTTCTTGCCAAGCTAAATTCAAACCCATGTAATGTCACATCGCGCCTATAATCCACTATGAAACATTCGTTTATCTAATTGTTTTCAGAAAGGGGCGGTAGTATAGGAACATCTTTTAATGTCTGAACCAGCCGGTACAAATTTAAACCGACATACAAATGCGTTCGCCTTTGGGTTAAAACGTTCAGCAGTTTTATCACCTCCGGCGATACAGAAGTGCGTGGACAATAATTAGATGAAACACAAAGCTCATATTTGTGCTTTTATAACACTTGGCCCATAGTTTGTATCAAAAGTAAATCTAGACTGTTCAGGTTTCAGATACATATATGTACAAGGTTTATGCAGTTAAAGTGTATATAGGTTTTAACGTTCTAACTAGGTTTTAATACGAATGGATGAGGTAAAGTTGCCTTGCAGCATTCGGGTATACAGTTATTTTACCATAATTAATTTATCTGTTAGGAGAGTATGAAGTCGTTAAACTTCTGTGACTGAAAATAGTTAATTCAATCATGCAGCAACTAAGTGTAGAATGGGGAATCCTCATTTCGTTTATTGCCGGTGTCATGGTATTTAGCTGGTATCTGCAAACTGGCTTTCATGTGCCTGTGGGGAAAATTGTTTTTTCTTCAAAATCACTCGACGCGCATTTGGAATGCAGTAACGTGCTTGAGAACTTGACAAGTGGGAGGTGGGTGGTTTCACTTCAAAGCACAGAAGAGAAAGTACAGGAATATGAACGCCATCTGTTGCAGTATTGGCGGAAGAGAGGAATTCAAACAGAAAGATCGAGAAAAGATGGAAAATGTGGCATCAAAAAGTTAGTTGAACAGCTTTGAGATATACGGATACTGGTTTGTGCAGAAAAACCTTATGTTGGAATATCTTAAAAAATTCTTTGAAACACAGATATTGATTTATGTTAAAATGCCGAATCCCGTCTCATAATTCCATAACATCTCATAATGCTTTGAATAAAAACGAACGCCACTTATTTTTACTCACGTACTATATAGCGCCGCAACGATACTCCTAACATGGTTGCCCTATTTACCCATGTTTATACCCATGTATGCGCGCCAAAATACCGCATACGTAACTTTGTGGATAATCGGATTAACTTTTTTCCGCTTTGTAGTTTACAGCTAAAGCCTGTTAACAGCACGTGGCCGGACGTTGGAGCTTGGTGTGATCTCTATGGTAGCAAACCATGTTGTAGTGAACGGGAAGATGGTGTCTGTAGCGCCCCTAGCGACAGAACATGCAAGTGTCGAAAGTAAGAGATTTAGTTGTTCATTTTGTACATAAATGGTTGGTTTTTTTAATGAAAATAAGTTTCTTTGTGACGCTTTTTGCCAGATTGTTTTAGATTGAACTTGTGAAACTGCTATGTAACTACGATATAACCGGTCTCTAATGTTTAATGCTTTAAAGTTGCATCGACACAAGACAGTTTCATTTTGCCGAGTTATCCAATTGGAAGACGAAGGACCAACGTTGTAGATGGACCAATCACAGTGCAGAAGAAGCCTGCACTGTCGTTGAGAGGTCGCTATACGATGACGTGTATTTCGTCGGTGACTCATTTATGCGTAACATGTTCACCACCTTTATTTTGCTGGTGTCTAATAACCCTTACAGTGGAGCTTGGAGCAAGAACTCGACGACCACGAGCCGCAAGCTCTGCCATGGACAAGGCATGTACTTCTGGAAAGAGTGCAGACAGATGCTAGAAACAATGTCGCGAAAGTTACACCCGAATCAACTGTGCGGAGGTCGTTACCCTAATTTTAATGTCACCATGAAGCCCTTCTACAACCAGAAATTCTCGAGGCGATTTTACGATCTCGTAAACGGCTTGTTAGGCCGAAAGGGTAGCCTTGTAATTGTCGGGGTCGGCTATCACATGCAATGCGATGCAAAAATAACCATACACGATTACATTAACCCGGCTGTGCAACTGATTCAGCGAAGCAATCAACCTAATGACGACAAATGGCCGAAATTAATTTTCGCACTGCCGATGCTAACTGGGCTACTCAAGCCCCCGGCATACTTAAGGCTGCAGAATGATGAAAAAATACATAGATTTGCAAAACAGATGAAGAATTACTGCTCTCGGTATAATATTCCTGTATTAGATTTCCGACAGTTATCTAAGTTCGTTCACAGTTTTGACGGAACTCACTATGGTGTTGCCGTAAATCTAATGAAAAATCAAGTTCTGTTGAATTACATTAATTCAGTTTCTGGGTGAAGTTATTCCTACGTTGTATCTATTTTTACCTCAAAGGCGGCAGTATTTCTTGCTGTAATTGTACGCCACTTGTTTTACGTTGGGCTGTTTGACTGTGCCTAAGGTACATTGTAAATTGCCGTTAACTATGCAACACACTTCAGACAGGCAATAAAACTAGTAGCAAGCGAGTTTATGTAAATGCACTTTATCCTAGACAGTCACGTATGCGTTGATGAGAAGTGTCTTCCATTTAGAAGGTTATGAAAACGAAAACGTCGCGTAATTCTTATGTTGGCTGAGCGTTTTTACGTTAGAGTACGTCCTCTTTAATTGACGTTGAAATGAATGACTGAAGTTCGATTTTTTCATGTCGGTTTGGTTTATAAGTTTACGGCAACTGCAGGAAGTTAATTCACTCTATTTGGTAGCCTGTACAAACCGGTTGCTTGCAGAATGGTAGCAATGTACTGGTGGAGCTTTTTCTTGCTGGCGGTCCTAGCGCCGTGTTTGTTATGCAAGGAAAGAGTTTTGCTACAGAACACTTACGCGTTGCCTGTGTGTGATAACGTTCTGCAAAACCTAACCAACGGTTATTGGGCGGCACGAACAGCGTCGCCGAATTTTCGATCTGCGAATAATGATTACGCCGAGCATTCAAGTACATTGCGCCAAGAGCGGGAAAGATTAAACCGAATAATGCGGAAGTTTTGGAAGAGAAAAGGAATACCACAGGATGCTTATTCTTCCACAGAGATGTGTGGATATTACAGGTATATGTTTACGTCTTTAATGATTTGTTTTTAGTTTAAATACTCAGCACCGAAACTACTATACGCTCATGATGAAAGATGCTTGACAGTACAGTCAGTTTACAAACCATTGTAAACATAATTTGATTTTTTGAACATAACTCACCGCTGTTGTGCAATAAAGGAAGACCTATCATTACATAGATGAACCATTTTTTTGCAGATACAAAAGAGCGAATTCAACAAGTCACAAGGTTGGTACTTGGTGTGATCCGAATAGTGCCACACCGTGTTGTAGCAACAGGTATTGGGGAGTGTGTTCTCCCCCGAGCGTTTACAACTGCGAATGCCCATCGTAAGTACTTATTTTATTGTTAAGATTTTTAGCTGCAATATAGAAAGCCTTATTTAATTATTTTGGTTAGCAGTCAGTGTTTATAGATTTACACATAACAATGCTATATATTAGGGGGGGGGGGGGGGAGATGGAACACGTTTTCATTCTATTTTCTCATCCCATTTGGTAGTAAAACAAGACAATTTAAAGAATTAAGAAACCGTTTTCTTGCGACTCCCATAGACTGTTGCTAATTGTTTAAAACACGATCTGGATATTCAGATATTTTGTGCTAAAGGTGTCCCGTCTTGCCCCACTCTTATTAGGCACTGATATTTAAATTAATAACTGGTATATAAAGAAGAGTATATGATTGCGTGTTACATGTCTGAAGTTCGTTTTAAGATCAGGTGAAAGTCTAAATCTTGAATACGATAATGATTATTTTCTCAAGGTGCGTGGATACGAGGTTATATGATCACGCGGCTCTTCGTGAGTGGAAACCACGTGACTCTCGATGCCAGTGGCAGCATTACTCGCGGGATGACGCTTGTGACGTCATAGAAAGCTCGCCTTATAATGATATCTACTACGTCGGAGATTCATTCACAAGGATCATGTTTTCGTCCTTATTGATGAGACTGACAAACCGACCAGTGACAGGAGCCTGGCGGAAGAATATGACAGATCAGTTAAAAGATCTATGTTCTGATTCCGCCTTTCCGTGTTGGAAAGCGTGCAGGTAATGTTTATTATATTGTTAGCTTTGGTTTAAACAATATTATTATAGTTGGGTGGGGTAAAATGGGACATTTAATTTTCTTTTTTTGTCTTATTTTGTAAGAAACAAAGAACGTTTATAAACTTATGTATAACCATATTCTGCAATTCTAAAATAGTAATGTTATTATTGCTTAAATTACGATCAGAATATATGGAATATTAAGTGCTAACGGTATCCCATCTTACCCCACTGTACTACAGCTTTAAAACCGTAAACAGAGACGATATTTAAAACTTAAACAAATTCTAAGGCAACTCACATCAAGTTTCGACGATATGGAATACCGATCAGATCTCTGCGCTGGTCGGAATGTGACGTTTAGAGCGTTTTTGAAGCGTTACTACAACACGAGATATTCGCTTGCGTTCAAGAAACTGGTTCAAAGCAACCTCGGGCGTGCTGGCTCAATCATCATCGTGAGCATGGGTTTCCATGAGCAGTTTAACTTCAATGCAGTTGCCTGGAGATTTATGGAACCCGCCGTTCGATTAATTACGGAATACTACAGAATGCGACCTACAGCATCAAAACGGTGGCCTCAAATCATGTATTCATTGCCGATGCGATCAAGCCTGCTCAAACCGACTGATTTTGTTCGGTTTCAACCAGAAGTCGGCCTTCTACTGTTTGAAACGCAGATGAGAATATATTGCAGGCAGCGTAATATTGAGGTGTTAGATTTTCAGAATTTGGGGGAAAATGTATACAGTTACGATGGTGTGCATTATGATTTAACAGTAAATGATATGAAAAACCAAGTATTATTGAATTATTTTGCCACTGTTGGTAAATAATGTTTACCAGATCTGGGTATCTTTATGTGTTATTTGCATTAAAAGGTAGCGTTTTTATTGTAACAAATAGGCTTCACCAATCAGCAGTTGTAATTAGAATTTGTTGTTGTTTTGACAAACTCACCCACCAGCGTATACAGTTTACCGTTTGTTGTTGTATTGTTATTGTATTTAAGTTTTAACTGCTCAAATAAAATCCTTGAAATCTTTCGTTATTCTTGCGTAGACAAAACGTTGTCCTGACCCAGAAGTAATAGATCATAGCTCATCGATGCTATGTGGGCGTATGCACCTTTAGTCAAGTTGTTATAAACATGTGTGAATATATCATGATCTTTGGAAAGAAATTGAAAATTATTTTTAAAAACACTCCCTTTAGCTTGCTTTCTTGTTTTTATAAAAATGTTATATCAAGGTTTGGCGGGAAATATTTGTTTTCCTTGTTTAGAAATTATTAAATCATGAACAGTAATTATTAACTTTACAAAATGAATTATAATGTTATTTCGGAAGGATTTGGACGTTTGCAGTTCACAGATATACCCCAAGGTAAATAATACATTAATGTAAATATTTTTCGTTGCTTTTTTAGCGTACTGTAATTGACAACTTTTTTTTTCAAAGTTCACAGCACAAATTCTTTGAAGTAAAATGATTTATCCATTTTAGTATAATGATAATACCTTTATTTGTCTCTTTGATTACAGTAGCGAGGATTTAAAAATATTTTAATTCAAAAGACAGGAAATAGCGACAAAACGGATTACAGTTAAAAAATATCTTTATTAATTAGGCCTACTTTTTAAAATCTAAACAAAATTTTGCAATGAAATCTATTTTAAAATTAAAGTAATAATTTTCAAAAATTTGTATATATATAATATATATATATATATAATTCAATTTTTTTTTAATTTGTTACAAATCGTAAAACGCTTTATCTATTTTTGTTTATGATTACAGATCAGATTGAGATAGTGACATCATCAGAATTTACGGACTCCCCAAATTTTATTCTCGAGTTTTCTTCAACCACAAACCAACTGATCATTCAAGTTATCGATGAAATTAAGAAGCCCTCGATTGGTGGAGAGGATAGATATGTATGTGTTCCTCAATTTTCTGTTTATTGTGATTTGGTATTAGCGCGCCTGCCTCTAATCAAGAGCTAATTGGATCAAGGCTAGTCGCTGCTACCATTGTGAGCAAATGCGTCTTTCGGCAAAATAGCAATTGCCCCAACCCAGTGGTCACTAATGAATTTATTGAACTGGCAAACATAAATTTAAGAAAACAAACAAAAAATATTCATTGATAATCACAAAGTTACACACATGGTAACTTGTAAGCTTGCACAAGGTGTATGATACAGAACACCCGTGTTATAACAACTTTTGTTTTCGGCAATGCTAAGTATATACTGTAAAAATAAAAAAAAGTAGTTTAAGATTCTGTAAAAAAAATTAGTCTGTGTTCTAATGGAAAATGTAGATTTGTGTTAAAAATGCATAACATGGTAATGTGATTGTGAGTGTAAAAAATTGTCTAATACAGTCAACAAAAACCATCATTTTTTTAGACAATTTGGGATGTATTGAATGATAGTGGAATTAGCCATCCATGTGTACAAGTTTGGATTTACCATGTTCTATATACTGGCTTGTTGGCATCAGCAACATTTGATGAGAAACGTCGATGTCTTCTTGCTGCTCAATTATATTTCCTATTACTTAAACAGCCAGGTTAGACAATGTGGAATGGTGTTCTATGTGGTGGTAAGCCATGGGACCTGGGGTTTATGCCAGAATTGGCACACTAAAACAGACTACATAAATTTGAAATTAAAAGAAGTTCTGCCTTACGTTGTAATTATTGTCACTTTAAAGCCTTACGCGATTACCTTGTAATAAATCCTGTCTATGTAACAGTGATGTAATGCTCATAGAGGTAAATGACTCTTGTTTAGTGAAACATTGTAAGAATCTGGTGCTACCAAAAAGTAACAGACCAAAATTAAGTCCAAATGTTGTATTAAAGATAAATATTTCTCCTAAATAGCATCGTCAATCTCTTATTAACAATTAGTTGGACTTGTTTTTTGTTTGTTGTATTTTCGTAGCACTTCCTCACACAATTAATTGAGCATTTTGATATGATGAGCCAACTATGGCCTAACAACGCCGGTATTTTGCTAGTATGCCATGATAAAATGGTTTTAATTTTTATATTTTCCACAGGCAGCAGTGGTAGCTTATTCTATCATCTCATCTTGTTTGAAAAATCATGTTCTGCTTTAAAAATGGCTGCAAGTGTAGATGTTGATTCAAGTAGCAAGAAAAAGAAGAAATCTGCACCGACTGCATCCCAGCAACACAGAATGGTATGTGTTGTATTCACTAATTTGTTATCAGTGTTTTGTCTTCATAGAATTTATAATGTATCAGATTAGGTTTAGTAAAAAGTGCAAAACGGATGGTTTTTAAGCTGTATGCAAGTGAGCTAATTATTAGGGAGGCATGAGAGCGGAGTCACTTTGGTTTTATAGAGTTTGGGAATTTCATAAGAACATGGTATATATATATACGCACATAATTCTTTTCTATGTAATTAACATCTAAAGGAAGTGACAGAGACACTTAGTATAATATTGTTTTACTTTTAAGTTATTACGCAATGTCCAAAAAATGCCCAATTATCTGCCTTAACATAAACTACTGGCAATAAAAAAAAAAACATACTCGGTAACTCGTTTTTTTTGACTCAGCGTGGATAAAGTTACATTCATTCATAATTAAACAAATACTTTTTGTAGACTCTTTCACAAGAAATTGAAATTGGCCCGGATAATGCAGATGAAGCAAATCTAACTCGGGATGAAATCACTCGCATCCTCTCCTCTCTTCCCTCACTCCTCAATGATGTTTGTCATCTTTTGGAAGTTTACTCGCTTAAAGATAAACAAACGTCACTCACCCAACTTGTTGAGGTATTTTAAATTGAAATCATATATTTATATATTCAAGTAATCCAACACTGTGTTAGGTCCTTGCAGTCAAATGTAATTGTAACTTTTTTGTAATTAGCCTGTCTGCTATTTGAAAAAATATTTGATTTTTTTTGGAAACTTTGTATAAGCTATATTGCTACCCTTTTATTTTTTTAACTACAGTAAACTTATATCGCTAATATAGCTGCTGCTATGATTGTTGTTGTATACATGTTTGGGCAAGGCATTTTGATGCAATTGAATGAAACCAGTGGTTTGTTATGTTTTTTTTTTAATTGTCACCTATATATTAAAGATGAAACATTTTCACACGTGGTTGTGGTAGCTCCTATGCGGGCATAAGGTGTATAAAACAAAACACAGTGTAATGATTGTTGTCCTGTTGCTCTTGCCATTTGATGACACATAACTTACGTTTTCGATTAGAATCTGTGTACCACTGGCATGATGTAATATTAAGTTAGTGCATGTTTTACTCATGTTATGCACTTCAGTTTCTCTCTACTTCCATATTGTTTCAGGCGCTTGTAGAAATTTTAAAGCATGATGGTCAGACTGCCTCAACAGCTCAAAACAGGTAAAATTTTTCCTTTGCTTAATGATATCACAATTTGTTAAACTCTTGTTGTATATAAATCCATAGTGATTCCATTGGAACACTAAGTGAATTGGTTGTCAAAGCTTTTCGACTTGTGGTTAATAAAAAACATGGCGCAATAACTCAGGTAAGTTTTTATTTGTAATCATATGTTAAACCTGTTGACACAACTTCATTTTTAAAGTTGTATTATACTCAAGAAACAGCAACAAAATGTAGTTTTAAAGTTGCACATTTATATGCTTTTTTTTGTTTTTAATTGATGCTGCAAACATGTTTGTTCTTTTGATGAAAAACTTGTTTTTATCAACTCTGCTGCTACTTAAATGCGATTACAATAAATGTCTATTTGATAACGATTAATATTTGTTTTGATACAATTACCCTCGTCCACATTTGTAACATTGTGTTCAATGTGATGTATTTACAGTTGGTTCATCTCGTGTTCCGTCTTCTTATGACAACAATAACAATGAAAGCTGCCACTAAGTGTGGGAGTGGGTGTGTTTCAAAAGTGTTTATACATCGAGCAGAGGTGGCCCTTCATGGGGTCTCACTTATATGTGAAGATCATGGAGACACGGCACATCAGACAACAAGAACTCTCATGCAGAATGTAATAGGGCAGGTGGGTAGAAAACCAAGAACATTTTTTCACTAAAGGAAAAAATAAAACAATATAGGGAAAAGTAAGGAAAAAGTACAGACTTTATCTTTATGAAAAAAGGTTGAACAATACATTACAAATTGTTACAGAGCCCAGATCGAAGTGACTTTCGACATCAAACCGGACTTTTTGTTGCGAACTTTATTTACAAGATGCCTGTGTTGTGGTATGCAGATTTTGTATCATGGACCGCAAGGCTGGCGAATGATGTCAAGGTAATGAAACAAATATTTGTAATATGTCATTTTTTGTTGGCATATATCAATCGTATTCTCAGGATTCTTGTTTTTGTAAAATGGGTTGATTTTAAACATTGCCCAATTTGTTTAAAAAAAGAAATTTAAATTTTATATTTTTTTGGGTAAAATTCCTAAAAATATTATTTTTTTCTCTTTTTAAAATGTTTTTTTTTACTCAAAATGTTTAAAAATTCAGATTGGAAACAGAGTTGGAGCGGTTGTTCTTATTGGTCACCTTCTTCACCAATCAGAGCGCAGAGCTGATCCAGAAAAAGAAATATTTTCAGAATTAGAACAATGTCTTTCTCATAAGTTTTTATTGAAAGTAAGTTATTTACTACTTGATTAATGCATTTGAAATTCTGTATCATTTTTCGTTTTTTTTCCTTTTTTTTTGGCAAAAAGTAATGTAAAATATGTGGTACAGTGGGCTTGAATAAGTGTGTTAAAACTTTGGTCAGCAAGAAGATAGTTAATTGCCGCAAAAAAGGTTTACCATATTTTGCCCAAGAGATAAACATAACATAAAACAATTCATGATTTATGGAAAAGCAGGAAAATACATATTATGTAAACCTAGATTCCTGTTAGGGTATTAATTTTAACTTCAATAAATGTTGTTCGTATATTTTTTCTATTATGTGTCATATAAGCTGGTACTACAACCTATTTACATGTATATTATACTTTATCTTTTTTTCTTAACTTTACTGTGAAAAAAAATATGACAATTACATTTTGAACAAAGTGTGCTGCAAACCCTGCAAAATATATTTTGTATCAATTGTCAAAGTTCCACTACACAGTTTGTTAATTTACTTAGTAGTTTAACACGTTAAAGAGACACTGCTTAGTGTTGTATATATATCATAGACTCCTTAAGATAAGGACTGGAAGGTTACGACCTCGGGGTTTGTAACTTGAGTCCGAGGGTTAACTTGAGTCCTGGGCTAAAATGACTTCTAGAGAAGCTGAAGACACGCGTCTAACTCTCAAAGCAAAACATTTTTAAAGGAGTCTGTGACGAAGCTTGGTATTGTGCACCTATACATCTAATGGTTAATATCCACCATCGTTTACTAATGTACATTTTGTTTGTTTCTCTTCTGAAGCTGTATAGCTGGCAATTTCATATGGTTTTTGTGTTGTTTTCTGCTTTAGTGACAATGTGACACGTCGTTGCAGTTGCTTTTGTTGTAAAGAAAACTATGAAGGAACGCCCTATGTAAAGGTCGTCCTTTCCAAAAGGAGGATAGGGAGAGATTGATTTTGGCAATGCCATATGCGAAAGAAAGGTTAACAAAAAAAGCACAAAAGTCGTCAAAATCTTGGATCTTGTCTGCAGCCTCTCCAGCTGCCCGCACTTTTTCAGCTTTTGCTTCTGACGTAGACGATGGTGTTGGGCGTCAGCCTGATGTCACTTGCTTTAATGCTGATTTTGGTACTTCAGGAACTATTGAAGGCGGTTCTTTGGGTCGTTTGCCGCCCCCAACTGACACCACTTTACAGTTGAAAAGCTTTCTTTCCCATTTGGCATTGCCAATAGCCATCTCTCCCTCTACTTAGAATCTTTTGGGAAGGATATGACCTTTACATAGGGCGTCCCTTCATATTTCTCTTTACAACCAAAGCAACTGCAACGACGTGTCATATTGTCACCAAAGTAGAAAACAACATAAAGACCCTATGAATTCGCCAGGTATACTGCTTTTGAAAGAGAAACAAACAAAATGTACATTAGTAAACGATGATAGATATCAACTATTAGATGCAGTAGGTGCACAATATCATGCTTCGTCACAGACTTCTTTAAAAATGTTTTGGTTTTTCAGTAGGACGCAAAAATAGGCAAAAAAATGACTAAAATTCAGTAATTTGACTTTAAGATATAAATTTCGACCTTGAAAATGACCTCGGATGATATTGAAAGTATTTTCATTTCGCCATCCTCAAATACCCTAATATGGATACCAAGATTGTGTCTCCAGCTTCTCTAGAAGTCATTTTAGTCTAGGACTCAAGTTAACCCTCGGACTCAAGTTACAAACCCCGAGCACGGGAGGTTCCAGTCCTTATCTTAAGGAGTCTATGATATATATATATAAAAGTAATATATATATCTTCTGTACAAAAGAAAACATTAATTGTAAGTTTATTATTGAAGTTTTGGCCTTTATGAATTTATTGGCAAATGAGTAAAATTTCTTTTTTTGACTTTGATTTATAAATTTTACAAGACATGTTTATTATCCAGGTTATCGTTAACAAAATAAAAGATATTGCTCCAACTGTACGATCCAAATCACTTCTTGTACTTGCTGAAGTTATGGATAAGAAACTCATTTCATCGAGTGTGTTCAATGCTCTGTTTAAAAAAAGGTTGTTGTAACAAAAAGTATCCTATTTTAGTCTGTTCGTTGTATTTTATTGAATTTAACTTTACTTTTACATGTTTGTTTTAAGCACGCCGTCTTTAGCCCAAAGTTTACGGTATAAGGCATGACGCTGCTACCATTGTGTGTCTTCGGGCAAAAAACTTAACGGCAATTGCTTAAATCTTGTGGTTACCGATGGGTTGTTTAATTTTTGACTATACATTACAAAAAAACTTTTTTCCGATTTTTGACTATACATTAAAAAAAATATATATTTTGTATCTCCAGTTCAGCTGACCCCATTACTCCATTACCAATCAACCAAGATTCCTTTCTAATATCTGAGGCTTGTGGTAAGTTTCAAAACTTTAGCCTAATTTTTTTTATAAGAACACAAGAAAAAACTTACCCAAGTCAAAAAAAAAATCACAATATGGTTTTTACTCAAGTCAATGTAGTTTGAATTGTTTTAGTGACCCAATAACTTATGTGTTGTTGTTTCTCTTTCTTTAATTTATTCCAAAATATTCTGAAGTTTTAAAGTCAAAATATTTTAAACAAATTTTACCTTAAAAATATGACAAAAATTAAAAACACAAATTTTCTCTTTAATCACTCTAGTGGGCGGCCTTATTTCGCTTCTTTGTGAGCGATCATCGGACTTGAAGCTCACCGTTCGTCGTAGCTCACTCCTCGCGATAAAGTCGACAATATGTTCCCACTCCGCCCCCCCTAACTCAAAGTTTCTTGTTGCCCTCGGTAACGGTTGTCGAGACCCGATGTTAAGTGTGAGGAAGTGCGCCATCCAGTGCGCAACTGATGTTCTTGATGTAAGTAAAGGGGCTGCATAGAAATCATATATAAAGTGGAATTTTTTTCTTTTGTTTGAAAAAATAATATTCATCTATTTTTTCACGTTTTGATGTATGAATTAATGAATGTAACTTATTTATCCTCACTGGGCAGGGCAACCACAGTCGTTATGACAAGGGGTTTCTGTTTCACATACGTTGTAACGGTTTACAAGTTACCGTATGTAAATGTGTGGGACTGTGTGTGTTTTCTTTATTATATTGGTGGCAATATAAACATATGGGACCACTGGTTTGAAGCAATTGTCGTTAAGTGTCTTGCCCAATGACACAAATGCCCACAATGGTAGCAGCGCTGTGCCTCTTACCCAAAAACTCTGGGCTAGAGAGAGAACCACTTTTGCACAGTGCAAATCAGAAATATAAAAATATGAAGTGTTTGATATTTGCTAATAATAGCTTGAAGTTGCTAATAATAGCTTTTATAGCTGTATTTTGTTTTATATATTTCCTATGTCACTTTTTCTCTCAGGCACACAGTAATATAAGGGAGGTTCGAGAAATGTGGGTACAAGGAGTGTTTACTAGAGTGGAGGATACCGAGGCATCTGTACAGGAGAAAACATTAATTGTAAGTTTGTTATTAAATAGTTGGTGTATATGTAATGAATTTATTACCAAATGGGTGTAATTTGTTTTTTTCTGACTTTTGTTGATATTAGCGTAATTTAAGTTGTGTGTTACAATGTGCAATGTGTATCAGGCTGCATGTTTTTAAAATTCATACTGGTATACACTATACAGCTATCCGCTTTCATAATTAATCAAAACGTTCTGAAATGGCTGCGTACCAGTCTGTAGTTTAAATATTCATTTACTGGAAACAGATAATGGCATTATCCATATTGGTACATTTGCTGCCTTTTAAATTTTTCCAGACGTTTAAAAGAACAAATATTTATTGTCAATATAAATGCTTAAGAATAACTCATACATATATTATTTAAGTTTTTTTATTGACTCTTTTGTTGCTGCTATCTCTTTTTTTGTTTTAATCAATCTGATTTTCACCCATATACAAAGACATAAATAGAATTGATATTTATTTAATTTTTTATTTGTTTTTAATTTCCAGTTAATGGAAGAAAAAATACTGGAAGGAATGATCAGTTCCAATCAAGAAAAGAATGTTCTTTCTTGGGACCTGCTTAACTTTCTTTCAACGGAAAAGGGAAATAAATTAAGGTGACATTCTGCCACAGTATTACTTAACAGGCCTAATTCTAATGTTGGGTTTCACAAAAAATAAGTTCAAATTTGCAGGCCACAATTGGCTAATTGTGACCTAGTTCTAGGTTAGTGTAACATAATTACACTGAAATGAAAGTGGCTGAGGTTTATGTTGCTAAAAAGAACAAGTTATTGCTGTTTTGAACTGTGTTGTATAAATTATCGCATATAAAGATCAAAATCACCAATTCATTTCCTGTAGTTTCAATAGATTTATAAAAATTGTTAACTTAATTATAATATAAGAAAAGGTGTGTTTTCTATGAAGGGTTTACTTACAAAAAGCAATACGACAGTGGAACCAGCAAAAGAAAATCAACAAAAGTTTGGTTCAAAATGTTGTGCGTGGTTTAGACAATGCTGATCAGAAAGGTAAAGTAATTTCTTCTCACCTGTTTTGTTTTATTTCTGTAACTTTATGAATTTAAAATGGCGCAAAACATAAAACTATTCTATAGCATCATATGACTGATATATTGTAACAAGTTTTGGTATAAAGTAAAAAATACCGGGTTTTATTGTTAAAACCAGATTTAACAGCTTTTTCTGTTAAAGAATTATTTTCCAAGTCTTTTTATAATTCTGAAATGAGGGTAGAACTAGAAAATAAATCAGGTATTTTTAATCTTAATGCAGTATCAGCTTGGATGACATTACGAATGATGACACTTTACCACAGCGATCCAATCACAGCGTGCCACGTCATTGAAAATTGGAAATCTTCCAACTGTGACCAATCCCTTATCAGTTTACAGGTGAATAATAAAAACTAAATAAATCAAAACTGCCAAACATGATTGAATTTATTGTAAAGTAAAATATTTTTCTTTTTTTTTAACAACTGTTTTACTCTGTTGCTTTATCAATGCTTTTAACTCTACTTTTACATTTTTAGATTTATTTTTTATGCATTGTTATACTTATTTTTCCTTTTTGATATTTTTATATTTTTTATCCTTAGTTTAATGATTATAAATGTATATAACGAAAGTTCCATCTTGTTTACATAGGTTGATATGATTTGCTCAGTAGGACAAGTTGCACAAAATCTTAATTCAACTGATAAGAAAGCAGTGCTGGGTAAGTTATGCTTGTAGTATAGAAACACATTTGAATTGTAATAAAAAGTTTCATATTTTAAAACTATGTAAAAATAATGGTTAAGCCTATTATTCATTTTCTTAAAATTGTTAATTCCTATTATTTTTAGAATACTTTCATTTCTCAACATGTTTGGAAAGTGGAATACTTTTAAGTTTAGTTTAATTTAAGTCAATTTCCTAACATTTTTTATGTTTGAATCAATTTTTAAGTTTGAAACATTTTTTTTCAGCGAGATTGGCTACCAGCATTGAGACATATACATGCCCGATTCATCTTATCAACCACACTTGTGAAGCGATCGAAAAGTTTCACCAAGCCATCCATGATAACGATAAAGATTCAACGGTGATTTTAATATTGTTTATTTTTTTTTGTGGGTGAGGTCCTTTTGGGATTTAGGCCAGATTTGGCCCATTACCCCAACACCTGGAAAGCCCATTTAAGTCTTCTTGCGACCAGTGTTACTTCATCTCGAACTCCATCGACATCACAGTCCAACCAACGCCATCTTCGACGCACAATATTGTTAACTTCGTGAAAAAGTATAAAATTATGAATATGTTGCTTTCAATACATTGTTACAAACATTTGTTCTCCAACGTTTTCCTTGCAACTCATTTAAATTTCATTAAAACAATAATTAAATTTTTTTTTTCATAAATAGTAAATGTATTTTTTTATTAAAACATAAATGACTAAACTATTCATCTGTGTGATTTCATCAACAACCCTTTTATATACCTCACAGACATCTATGATGAAATGGACGGAGAAAGTTTTAAATACTACTGACCGATGGATGCATGATATTATGACATCATCAAAGTATGACAATGATTTGTTGGTAAGTAAAAATCTAAGAATAAAACATTTTATAATCTATACTATATGGGTGAGGTCCTACAGCATGCTACTCCATAAAACTTAACATTTAGGAGTTGGCGCGTTAATCTGACACCCAAGGTGCTATAACTTAATAGTGACCACTGGGTTGTAGGCTTGCAGCGATGCCTAAATATCTTGCCCAAGTACACATACACCAAAATAACTAAAAATTTTGCAAAAAAAGCTTAAAATGTAGTCTGAAGCATTGTAAATGAATGTTCAAAAGTGATATACACATTATTACTAGTACCAAGTATGGAACCTGTATCGTTTAGTCACAACATAATATTAAAATCCCAGGTAACTCACTTGTACACAGTTGGTGACTTGGCACAAAGACACCCGGACAAAGTTCCAAAATCTTTATTATTTTCTGTACAAGCTTTGCTTACCAATCCAAATACTGTGGATCAAACTGGTTAGTGAGATTTCCATTTATTTATAAGGAAAAGTTATAAAATTTACAAAAAATCTATTTTAGGATAAAGTTTAATTATGAAACCTAAAATCTAAACTCTGACTACAACTGTGCCATTTTGTGTCCGAAATCAAGCAAAAACTGTGACTTTCCAATTGGTTTTAAATGAATCTGTTATGCCTTTCTGCAGTTTCCATTGGTTGGAAGACGTAATTTTTTTTCGCAAATAGAATACAATTAATCTACGTTTTTTTACAGTTTAACTATTATTTTTGTTTTTAGGTCCCAAGTTTACCTTTCATAGCATTTTTCCCTACACCACTGGTTTATTTTGGACCCAAAATATGTTTTCCATTGCTTTGGGTGCTTGGGTATCCTAATGAAATTACCTTTTTTAAATTTACACAAAAACTTATTTTTTCTAGCATCAAACAGCCAGGTTTTGTCGCAACCCTTATCTCAGTTCCGATCTGGGGAAATTCCCTCTTCTATCAGAGCTCACACAATTTTTAACCTCGGTCGAATTTGTTTCCGGAACAAAAAACTCGCAAAGAAATGCGTTCCTGCCATAGCCAGGTGACCTTATTTTTACTTGAAATTTATTTCCAAAAAAATATTTTGGTCACAGAATTTTTTCTATAATTTTTCAACTTTTTTAACTAATATAAAACTTGTATTAAAACAGATTAGAGGAAACCATGATTTTAAATATTTAAAAAATATTGGCAAATCTTACAAACTATTTACACACACTTAACAAGCTTTGTACCTATGTGTAGTTTAGGGACTGCTGTTTATTAAAATGCCTTATATTTAAAAAATAACCAATAAAAATACACAAAATGTTTATTCTGTTTGCTCATATGTTTATAAAAACACATAATATATATCCAACTAGAGTCAAATAAAATACAATATTTCACAGGGAACTTGAGATTTGCGAAAACGAATCGGTTCGTAACAACGTCCTGATTGTCCTCACTGACTTGTGTGTCATTGAAACACAACTTGTTGATCCGTGAGTTCATTCTATTTTATTTTTAAACTAAAAAACGAAATACGTTAAATCGGCTTTTATTTATTGGTTTAAACTATTAGTTTTATAGTAGGGTTGGGTAAGACGGGACATGTTTTGATCTTTTTTTATCGTCCCATTTGGTATTAAACAAGGAACATTCACTGGGAACTGTGCATAAAAAAGCTGTGTTAGTTGTCAACACAAAATTTCCAAATACGGTATAGTAGGGTGAGAAAAAATGGGACACATTTGGTAGTGAACAAAGAAAATTTACATTAAATATATTGACAGCCAAGCAACTATGAAAGAGAGTTGTTAATTGTTCAAAACACAGTCAGGAAACATAAAATTTAAGTGCTAATGATATCCCATCTTACCCCACGGTACTGGCAGTCACACAGTAACTCTTAAATTCAACAAATCTATATATGTATTGTTCCAGTTTTCTATCAGACATGGCAACTTGTCTTGGTGATGAGTCAGCAGTTATTCGAAAACACGCAGTCGTCTTAATCAGCAGTTTATTACGGGTAAGGCAAAAATTTAACGGCACAAAGAAATGAAACAAAAACTCCAATTTTTTGAAAAAAAAAAACTTTAAAGTAAGTTTTTCTGAACAACTGTCAAGGCAGACAAAGCTTTATTCGTTGGTTAAGTAAAAGTTAGGTTAAAACATAAAAATTGTTTGAAGTGTGCTTTCTTCTTGCCATTAAGTTTTGTTGTAATATCTACAGCCTTGTGTACAACTCAACAGAGCTACCACGCTCCGTATATATTCACCAATCCCCCTTTTATTTATACTCCATGTATAAAATCACCAACCCCCGTTTATTTATTCTTAAATTTTAATGCTGTTGTTTTTTTAAAACGTTAATAAATATTTAACACACAAACGGCAAAACATGGTTAAATTTTAAAATGTACAGTCCGAAGCATTTTTATGATAAAATTTATACGTCTAAACTTATGTTACTATGTTAAAATCAACCACAGAGAGAATTCATCAAATGGAAGGGAACACTTCTGTTCAAGTTCCTACACGCAATTTGTGACACAAACTCAGACATTAGAACGTTATCTCGCTATTGTCTGCTGGACCAACTTCTGCGTGGACAATCTGCTGGCGACCTTTTCTTCAGGAACTTTATCGCTTGCCTGTTTTACTTCAATGATTATAACGGACATAGTGTGCATAGGTTTAAAAAGTCAGAAAGGTAAAATTCCAGGTGGAATGTCAGAAATGTGATTTTTAATTGTAAAGATTGTCTGCAGTTTATTCTTTGCCTATTTTATTGGTATATTTGCACATTCATTGACATTTTTTTTGCCTGGTTCATTTTTTATGTTCAAAATAAACCTATTATATGTAGGTTGGGGAAAGATAGGACACCTTCAGCACATAATATTCAAATCCTGTTCGTGTTTTAAACAATTAACAATGGTTCAGGAAGTCCTGAGGATTTGGTTTTATAATTCTTTAAATGCTCTCTGTTTACTATCGAATGGGACAATAAAATGGAATAAAAAGGTGTCCCATCTTCTCCCACCCTACTATATTATGTTTTAAACTCAAATAAATTAAGCAGTATCCATGTTGTATTATTTCTGTTTCAAATATTTCAACAGACTAATTAATATTCGGTTTTCCCACACAGAGAGAAAAAGTTGTTTAACTTGTCTGGCATCCCTGGGTTGGAGAAAAGGATGGAAATTTATGAATTTCTGCTCGAAAATATGATTGATGAACACAGGATTAATCTCACAATGAAACTTTGTGAAGATGTGCTAGGTATTATCTGTTTTAAGAAGTGTTTAAACTGTCATGTACATAAATCCTTAGTTATTCCGTTTGCACTTTCTTAAATCTACTTATTTAATGAAAAGTCACTGGAATAAAGTAAATTTCTATTTATTCCAATTTTTTCTCCGGTCTTACAGGTGCAGTTGTTGACAAGGTTATTCCTTTAAACAAAGAAACGCAGCACATACTGACAGACTGCTTGGCAGTTCTCTGTTGTAAGGTATGTATTTTTTTAAATATAAAGTAAGAAAAGCTGGCACTTTTAAAACACTGCATGTATTTTAACATACCAATCTACTAAAAATGGAACAGTGATTTTCACGCCTGCCTCTAACCCACAAGTTACCTGGCTCTGCTACCCTTGTTGGCGTATGTGTTCTTGGGCAACTCACTTAGCCGTAATTTCTCCAACCCAGTGGTCACTAATAAGTTAAATTGTCAGCCATACAATGAAATAAATATTAAAATTCCAGAAATAATAACAACAACAAGCCACAAACATTACATACATGGAAACTCTTAAGCCAAGAGGTGTATGAAACATAACATCCTTGTATAACTAGTTACCTTCATACGTTCAAAACAACTTATTTTGTTAATGTTTTTTAGTTTAAAAACACTAAAAAATACGAATGTGTTTAATTTAAAAAATAAAAAAGTGTGTAATATTTTTCAATTAAAAAAAACAATATGTAACAATTTTCAATCAGGAAATCCGTCTAAAATGTTTAAAGACAAAAGAAGATGGAGATGATGATGTCATCATGTCAACTCAAGCGGAAAGGGGTGCAGCGTTGAAAAATGAAATCAATCAGAAAATTATATCACAGGTTTGCTGAATATTTTACAATATTATTTCTACCATTTTCCACAAATGTCTGCTTATTCTGTGGTTGTATTTTATTTAGTGTATTTTTAATATAAAATGTTATAAAATGAAATAAAATGAATTGTGCAGATACTTTAAAACGCCTGTTGTTTAGTTTAGGTAAAAATCTTGTAGTTAGAATTTATTGTTACACTCTTGTTAGATGTTAAGTCTGATTTTCTTGAAATTATTTTGACTTTGAAATTACCACTAATTTTCTGCAAACAATGTGTGCTTTGACATGGTTTTTATATTTTTCAATTCTAATATACTCTTTCGTTATGTTATAACATTCATGTTAAATTTCAGGTTGTGAAAGAAAACCTTGTTCAAAACATCATCCCAATTATTATTGGTTTAAAGAATATGCTGGTTGAAATACACAGCCCATTAGTTAAGAATGTTATGCTATACCTGAAGGTTAGTGTAATCTGAAAAGTTAGATAGTTTTTTTTTCAAACACAGATTTACAAATTGACAGAAGAAGTTATTTTTATAGTGAAATACCTTGTAATAAATAAATATAACTTACTTTATCCTCGAGTGGCCGGAAAAGGCGACAGTCGTTATAACACGGCTGTTCATACAACTCGTGCCAGCTTATGGTTTACCATGTATGTTAATTTGTGGAAATTTTTTTTTAAGTATGGCTGATAATTTGGACTTTGGAAATCCCATGCAATGGGAAATCCCATGCTAACCACTTTGCCCAGCACTTTTGGAATGGATTACTCACATGTGACATGAGATACTGACATGGATTACTCACATAAACCATTGATTGTAAATCAATGACACATAGGTTTTAATTCGTTGAATGTTGTTGAAATCAAATAATCGATAAATTTTAAAATCTCTTTCTTGCCTGTTGTGAATGAAATATTCACATATACTATGTTGCTTTCCTTTATACTGAAATGTACTAAAAAAATCAACAAAATTTACTGAAAATACAATGTAGTAGAGTGGAGTAAAATGGGACATTTTCATTTATCGTCCGTCGTCCCATTTGATAGTGAAAACAGAATATTTCAAACAATTCTATAACTGAAAGCCTCGTGACTTTAAAAAATGCATTAGTAAATGTTCAAACCCATTTGGGAAATATGGGATTTAGGTTCTGAATGTATCCCATATTACCCCACAGTACTCTTAACTATACGAATCCCTTATTTCCTCCAGGAAGTGATGCAGGAATATCGGACAGAGGTTCAAGCGATCCTCGCCTCTGATAAACAACTTGCATCCGAGATCGAATTTGATCTAAAGAGGTTCGAGAGGGAGGAGCAGGAGAGAGAGGAGCAAATGAGGAGGAGGAATGTAAGTTTTCCTTTTATTTAGTCAGTGGTTTTCAAATGTTGCAATGCCCTTTTGTTTCATTTTAAGATTTTAATATGTACATATAAAGGCATCATATATTCATATTTATGTGGACCCAGTAATACTACCAACTTTACTAGCCTGCACATCACATATTATTTTTATTTTGTTAAATCACTTAACATGACAATAAAGATGCAAACGAATTACCAAATAGCTGATGCAATGCAAACTTTTTTAATGCAATAAAAAGAGTTTAAAGGCCATAACATTTATTATTTTTGCATTTATTTTTATTTTTACAAAACAGGTTGAAAACATTCCTCCAGTGGCAGCAACACCAAGAACTGGTTTGTACAAGTTTTAGTGGGAATTCTTTTTAAAAATATTATAAAAATATGAGTTTGTTCTTTTTTAAAAACAATATAAAAATATGATTTTTTTCTAATACCAAACTTCCCCAAACTTTTTGCTCGCAACCTTCTAAATAATTAATTCTTTAACGTTAAAATAATTCTTTAACGACAAATGTTATTTAAAGTTTTTTCACCATACAAGGTTTTTTCCATCCACAGCAACACAACATTATTTTAACGCACATGAACTAACATGTTATACAGCTGCTGATCATGTAACACCTCAAACCCCAATGAGAGCAACCCCCAATATACCATTCTCTCCACACAATCCAGTGACAGCCACAACATCTGCTCGAAGGTAACTTGCAAAATATTTTAGGTTTTGGTGCCGAATAAAAAAATTAGAACACACTTTTCATGAATTGCGTTTAACTTTAAAAGTTAAGTTTTGAACCTTTAGATCAAAATGAAACAAATTATTTTCTAGTTTGAAATCAATTTATCTAAGTTTAAAAGTTCTTTTTCAGAAATTGGCCAATGAACATTGAAGGAATAGTTCGTTCTGCTCGGAAAACTCTCGGAAACGTTGTACGACCTTTGACCCCAGCACGTCAACCAACAACAGTAATAACTTTAACTGCTCCGTCAGTTTCAGAAAGTTCTCCTTCCTCAAATACAAACATTCCACCCCATCCTGCCACCCCAACACAGAAGACATATGAGTCGTCTAATGAAGCAAGAGCTGCATCCACACCATGTATGTCACATCATGTAATAATTCAGATTAATGTTTAAGGTTACTATCAAGCTAAATGTTACTACCAGAGTGCGTTCTTGGGTTAGAGGCTTAATGGTAACAGTATGCCTGTTTATATTTTGTTTATATTTTCGGTGGCTTAATGGTAACGTTAAGACTCTAAGGAGTCACTGTTAAGTTGTCTAATTTGGCGGTATAAACCCCAAAATGAATGCAACTTGGTTTATTATACTTGTGTGGCAGGACAAGTCAGTCGTGAATGAATGAATGTAACTTACTTTATCCTCGCGTGGCCGGAAAACGACAGTCGCTATCACACGGGTTTAACACCTCGTGTCAGCTTACGAGTTACCATGTGTGTTACTTTGTGGGTGATTATTTTTTTTGGATTTTTTTTTATGATAATTTGGACAACCGATTAGTGACCACTGGGTTGGGCAATTGTCGTTAAGTGTCTTGCTCAAGGACACATACACCCACAATGGTAGCAGCGTCGAGCCTTGAACCCATTATCTCTGGGTTACAGGCAGGCGCCCTAACCACTATACCACGGCACCGGACCCGTCATTATAACACAAATGTTGTTTTCGCTTCTGAGTTACCACTGAAGTAACATGTGGGTGTATATTTAAACGTCTGAGTTGTCACCTACAAAGTTGAATATTATAACCTGTTAACTCACAACAGTGAACAGACATAAAGTGTTTGCAAAACTACACCTATTCCCTGCCATGTAAGAATAAATGAGTAGTTATATCCAAAATCAACCTCTACTATACTATACAGGTGCCGATAAAAACGGCGAAATCACGTTCTTAGCAAAAGACATTAGTGCCATCATATCACCAACTGCTTCTAAACCTAAGAAAAAGAAACGTCTGCTGTTACTGCCGCATCCTGAAGAGTGAGTACTAATATATGTCAATTAAGTTGTTTATATTTTTGGTGTATTTTTGCATTTTTATTCTAGTATCAAAAGTTTTGTATATTACCCTAAATGTGCACAATGCAGCGACTTAAAATTATTAAAAAAATGTTTGTTATTTTTTTTATTTCTAAGGTGTCCCCTGCCAGTTCCGTGGGACGTGACGTCACCCAGTCCTCACCGGGCGTCGCGCATAAGGCGGCAATATGCTCGTTCCCACGATACCACCAACTCTACCTGAGTCTTAGAATAATTGTTAATAGTATATTAAGAAGAGCGCATGATCACGATTAATACCGTCGGAAACAACGCGATACTTTTCGTTGAATTTCGTTGATATTTAGCTCTACAGGGGAGATTGACCGTCTGTGGTTTTTAATGTACTGATTAAACAGCTCCCAGCAGGTTGGCTTTATGTGTATGTGTAAATCAGGGCAGCGTAACTATGTCAAAGACGATCAAACTGAACATGGCGAAATTTGCGTTGACAAGTAGCGACAGTATACTGACGGACTGACTATATTGCGACCGCATGTTGTACAGTTTTTGGCCATTACTGGAACTTCCCTTCAATGCTTCAACAGTGAGACTTCATGATGGCAAGGTCATAGCTTTGTAATGGCACTTGTCACCACTTCTTACCAGTTGAAACATTCGTGAATGAACCACTCTGTTGGTACTTACTGTTTACAGTCAGTTGTCGTATTTTAAAATAGTCCAGATCTATAGGCTATAGAGACCTAAAAGTTTAAAGTATTTTCGGTCGTTATATTACCGCAGCTTAGAGCAGGATAGTAAAACAAAGTCCGAAACTATATTATAGTATGCTACCTATCATGTTTATCACCTACAATAAAGAATACACCCCAGTGGTTACCACTGGATTGTCTAAAATCTTTAATTATCAGCCACGCATAAAAAAAATCAAAAATATCACCCACAAAGTGACATACTTCGTCGCCTAACTCAAAAGCAGAACACCTCGTGTTTAACGTCTGTCGTTTACCAGGTTTACTATATCCATAGTACATTTAAGGTAGTAAGATATAAAGGTTATTCATTGATGTGTACCATTTGTTGCAGATGTAGTGAAAATCTATGAGTTGACTTGTTGAAGCGGAAGATTTTAGCCTATTTCTAATTTACTGAAGTATTAAGGTTGAATATTACCCGTCTAGCAGTTATACAGAAACCATTCATTGTGTACACTTTTTAATTACATGGCTTGCCACGATTTCCTTTGTCGGGAATATCAGGAAACGTCTGTTCAATAATATCAGCCCCGTCAGTTTTACAGAAAGACAATTGTATTTGATTAATGGCCGTTTTCTGGTGTGCGTTTTATGCCAAACCATTTAACGTACATTAAGACAAGGAGAGCCACAATTAGATCATCTGAACATCGACTCTAACGAGTTTACTATAGTTGGTATGCCCTGTAGACAGTAGGCCTCGTTAATTTTACAAAGACAGTTTAACGCAAGTAGACTATTTGAAGAAGCAACCAGTACTTACGACAATGTTAAAAGTTTCACGAATGACCATCAGCCAATTAATGATCGTGATCTGTCTCTCTGCAATCTGTGTTCTTCTTTGGGAAAACCGAACTCTTAGATGCAGGAATGTTTCAGTTGGCCACAGACTCCGCTCTCCTGCAGATTTTCCTTATGATGAACCGACTGTAAACCACACAACCAAGCCAAAGGTAACTGTTTCAAGTCTCTTTCGCATTATTCCATGATATTTCGCTTGTCGCTTTTATACACGTGGAATTTACGAGTTTATCTTTTTATATAACTGGGCATTAATCTCAACGTATTTCAACAAATATTTTGTACACTGTATTGTTATAAATATATATACAGTAGCCTACGTATGAGGTAGGCAAATGAAACTGGGAAATATATACTAATTATAAGGGGAAAAATCGAAACCGTTGCTTTCACTTGAATTCTGTGTTTATTACAGACACGACTGGTAAATTCGAAAACTACTCTTGTCACAACACCTGTGGCCATTACGGAGGCTACCGCGACACTAGCACACCCGTTACAGGAAAAGCCTTTATCTAAACCCACAGCAGTAATCATATTTACATCTATGCGATCCGGTTCGAGTTTTCTTGGCGAGTTATTCAACCAACACAGCCAGGTAGCTTATTTGACTCTTCTATTACTATATATGTGTTCTAATCAGCTTCAATATTTCACAATTTAATTAAGTTGAAAAAAGCGGAGCTTTCCAAACTGTACAGCCCAGAGCCATAGAAATACCGAGTAGTCCAACCCATTGTTACGTAAAACACAAATTGAACGGCAATTTGGGTCCAAAATAACACAGTAGGTATAGGGAAAATGTATGTTTTTCGGTAAATTACAGAAAAACTTGGGCCTAAAAACAAATTTAAAGGTTGAAAAATGTAAAAAAACATGTGTTATTTGTTTTCTGTGTCAAAAAAGTCAAAAATTAGAATTAGAAGCGGTTGATTTGCGACATTTTAGTCATTTAATGCGGCTAAATTTATACATTTTTTCTAAAAAAATGTTTGGTAAGGTAAATAGAAGCTGTTTTACACCTTCCCACAATAGGAAAACACAAACAAAACTTAACAAGTTCGTTTAAACCCATTGTCAAAGTCACCAGTTTTGCTCTATTTTGGACACACATAGACGGCAGTTGGACTACTCGGTGTTTATACGACTCTGGTACAGCCGAACCAACTTCAGGGGTCGCTAAGAGTGTGCCAAACTTTAAAGTACTTAATTATACTGTTAACAAATGGGAATAACCCCTCTCTTAGAGCCAACCTAATCCAATAAATGATAATGTTTTAGGGTGTTTTACTCCTACTGTTTAGATGTCTTAAAAATCACCTACGAAAAGTAATTGTTCATGATTTTGTTTTAGGTGTTCTACATGTTTGAACCTCTGCACGCTTTCGGATCCTACAAAAAACAAAGGGAGAACAGGTTTCGTGCCCTACACGATATTAGCCGTTGTAACTTCACCAATCTACCCAACATGTATAAGCAAGCGGTAATGACCTATTCCTGAGGACTGGACACCTTTAGCACATAATGTCCAAATATCCTGATCATGTTATAAACAATTAACAACGGTCTAAGCTATAGGAGTCGTGTGAACATGTTTTTTTTATAATTGTTTGAGTGTTTTATGTTTACTACCAAATGAGACGAAAAGTAGAATGAAATGTGTTCCATATTCCCCACCATACTTATATATAAGTTGGGTAAAATTGTTTTTCCACTTCGAACAATACAATGCAAACGCAACTGTGGAACTGTATAGCTGCGTTTAATATTAAAATGTTATTCGTCTACCATACGTTAAAAGCTTGCAATTTCAACCAACAGGTCGAAGGCGGATATGCGCCGGATCAGTCATCTCGGTGTGTGGAAGACAATTTCTGCTTTAAATTTAAAAGTCTCTTCTTATCACGTGACACCGATCTCTGCCAATCGCCTTGGAAGGGGTGTAAGGTCCCGTTTGACCCACAGATATTGTCCCAAGTTTGTCAGCGAAGTTTGTTTCCAGTATCCAAGGTAGGTTTTAGTTTCTCTGTGATTATGGTGGCTGCTGAACAAAGACCCCAAGCTTTAGTAAAGTTTAGTTAATTTTATGTCTTCAGCATTTAAAATGCATAAAAAATAAGCAAATATACAACGAAACAAAACTGCAAAATATAATCGTAACACAAAATGTACAGTTAGAGTCGTTGTATGAAATGCGCTTGTTCGGTTGCTCAATCTTATCATTTTCGGATTTTGTTTGCAAATATAGCGAATGCTGACACTCCCACACACCACACGCATTTTGTTTTATGTCAATTACGTGAACCGTATACAGGTAATTGCAGAACCGTTCCTGGAATCTCTGGAACCGATTCTAGAAGACTCCCGAGTAGAACTGCGTGTGATACACTTGGTGCGCGATCCACGTGCAGTTATGTCGTCTCGCAAGGATGTATTTTCGGACGCTAAAAATACATTTGCTATCAAGGGGAATGTCAACTATCTATGTAATAGTCAGCGACGTAATTTACGTTTTGCTGAATGCATGAACAGTTTGTGTGATGGGGTGAAACCGAGTCGACTTTGGAAAGGCAGGTACAAAAGATTGCGTTTCGAGGACGTTAGCGCACGACCGTTGGAGGTCGCTCGTGAGGTGTATAACTTTGTCGGTTTGAACTTCAATTCTATTATTGAGAAATGGATTAAACTGAACACCCGGGCAGAGGCTAGTCAAAGTTCAAACAAGTTCAGTACAAAGAGAGATTCCATGAGTGCTGTTGGGCACTGGAGACAATCTTTATCACTAAACGAAACGTTAATCATTCAGAGTGCGTGTTTCGACAATATGTCAAAGCTAAACTACACTCTTATTAGCAACGAACATGATTTAAATAATACGAAACTGAACCTTTGGTAAAGTTAATATTGTGAAACATATCAAGAAGTGTCACTGTGACGGATAGCATTTCTATTTTATACTGATTCGATGTTTATATTAGTTAAACTTTTTATCACTTTACAAATTCCTTGAGAAACGTCAAAGCTGTAAAAAAGGTTTTATAAAAAGGTTTTCAATGTTTAGTTAATCTGTCAGACGACCACAGCATTGTCGATTCACTGTTGATACAATCTGATTTCCATAAGCTTTGGAAACCACCAACTTGTATAGATTGCTTTCTCCATCCGGGGGCTATCAAACTATGTTCGGTGTGGGTGCTATTAAACTATGTTAACCCCATCGATGTTAAGTTAGATGCGAGCAGTTTCGCTTAAGTGGCCTTTTTGACATATTTGCATTCCCCACTGACAGCTTAATATATAACGAACGAACGTATATATAACAGAAAACCTTTGGTTTTGAACATTTTCTGATTTCGTATAGTACTGTGGGGTAAGATGGGACACCTTTAGCAAATAATATCCAAATATCGGAATCGTGTTTTAAACAATTAACAACGGGCTGTGGGAGTTCTAAGGATACGTTTTTTAAATTTTTGAATGCCATTTGTTTACTATGGAAAAGAGAAAACGGAATGAATAAGTGTCCCATCTTTCTTACCCTTAAATATCATTGCCAAAACAAGCGAACATTATCGAAAGTAGTTCGCGATGCATGCGAAGAACCCGCTGTGTAATCTCAATCCCGCTATGACTAATCTCTGAGGCGGTAGGGTCAGAAATGTTTTTGCGAGTTCGTGTGACTACGTGCAGGTGCTGACGTAAACTTACCGAAGTGCGCACCCACATTGTATATAATCAATGGAAAGGTGATACACGCAGTTTACAAAATAAAGCGACACATCTGATTAACTTGACCAAAGTGCGGAACATAATTCGTAAATCAAGCAAGAAAAGTATCAGAGGAAATACCGCCTGTTTTGTAATGCTGTATATTCCAGGGCAGAGTTCGATAACAAAGTGTTTTATTCCAGGGCAGAATTCGATAACGAGGTGTTTCAGAGCTTTGGGTCACGTGTAACCTTGTCTAGACGTTTATCATTGCATCAACAAGCCGCAAAACTTTTTTGTTTGCCGACTCCGTAACACGTTTCGCTTTTAATTGATGCTTATCATTGCCACATTTAACACACGGGTACAGAACGTTCGAAAAATCGTGCTCGTGATACTTTAAGATACACAATTTAAAAGTTCATTGTTTGAAATACGGTTTGCGTCTAAACTAAACAGGAAAGGCAATCGATGTACCGACTTGGATGAACCTTCTGATCCTGATCGACTGTGTTGGAGAACATGACGACTTATATCAACAAGCAAGAAATGTTTCCCACTGAAGACAGACCGAACAACCGCATGCGAAACCGGAACCATCGTTTCTGAAGTAATTGTCCCTACGTGGTAACGAGGTTCACGTTGCTTAAATCCTTCTTCTTTCAGCATGTAGTCAAGTTCGTTGGAAGAAGGAAAATCCCGTTTAAATTTATTTAAATTCTTGACTTGCTCTTCAGATATAGTACTGCCAACATAGTGTCAAAGTTCTCGCCAATGAAAGAGAAGTGTCATGTCCAAAAGGGGTAAAACAGTGATATATTTTTGCTTTTGCTAAATTTACAATATATTTTACTTGTTCAATGTATATGCTCATATAGTTCTACGCACTACTCTTCATTTGGATTTCCTTAATCGGTATAAATTAAGAGAAAAAAATAAGGAGAGTCCTACACTCTCAGTATAAACTTGATTTATAAAGCACGCGGCATTTTTTTATAGCGCATGGTATGCATGTCAGGCCCATTGGAAAGAAACAAACTCTTTGCTATATGAGTCTATGTAGAGTTTTTAACTCCCGGGAATTTTAATGTACTTACTAAGCGGCGCTATATTATGTGTGACGTACTGTTTCTTTTAGCGTTGAACGGTTTTGGTTTTTGTGTGTAGTTTGCTGTGGCGTTCTTCTGTATTGTTTCCTAGTTTTTCTACCGTTTTATGTTGGATTTATACGTCTCGCGCTTGTTTCACCTCTAAGCATAATTAGTCGTCGTGGCGCGAATGCGACCTTTTCTTCTGTTTTACTTACATCCGCCCTAACATTGCATAAGATCGGCAGTTCTCGTTGTGTATATGGTGTAGTAACGTTGTATTGATGTATTGGATTACCGTTGTTGTATTCGGTTACATTGGTCAAAACTTTATAGTGTTTGAGCGTTATTCTTAACGTTTTATTATAGTAGTTTTTATATGCCATTAAACTAGGTGTTAAGAAACCCTACATCAGTCTGATCAGTCGCGGTAGGCCGTTAGAGCAGCGTCCCGAACCACACTTTACGTAACACTATATTATGTAATAGGTTCCAACATACGATACTTGTGGGTGGTTGCTTTGTTGTGCAACGAAATGGCGAACTCTTGGCCAATTTGTCAGAAGACCCAGTATGCGTTTGGACGTCTCAGTAATGATATCAATCAACATCAAAATCTAACGGTAAAGTTTTCTGGGGTTTTTAAGACTAGTAGAGTTGCATGAAACAGAATAAAATAAGCCACCTGTTCCCGAGATACTACTTGCCATTGTCCAAATTTGTGTTGCTGCTTCCAAACGACTATATATTACTTGTTTCACAGTTGTAAATTTTCTGCCTTTTCAGGTTTCTGGAAGATTGTGCAAAGATAGGAGAATGCGGAATTACTCACATGTTAGTATAATGACATTATTTCTAACTTACCTGCCAAAAATGGCTGATTCTGTTCGGCAACGTCTCAAACTGGCGCTCGGCTCTATAGACCAGAGGACATAAGTTCGAGGCTGTGCGGTGTCACTCGTGTTTATGTTTTCTTAACAAGAGAGTTGTCGGCAATTGCTTCAACTCCTCCAGTTGTCTCTTATAGGTTGTTAAAATAGCTAGCCATAAAAAGTACGAAAATATTAAAGTTCGTTCATTGATTGTATATAGTGATGTTTTACAAATTATTCTTTTGCAGTTAAAGAAAAGCATAGATTCACTAAAGATGGATTTGATCCACACATGTCGGCATTTAGATCAAAATTGTCAAAGGTAGAAAAATTTACGTCGTTAATAAATTTATCTAAATATGTATTTCGCTCGCTTGCGAACATTTATTTAAAAGAATAATAATGAAAAAATTATATAAAATTAATGAAAAAATTATAAAAATGCGTATATAAGGCACGTCCTTTTGTAAAGCATCAGATTATGTTGCAGCAAATAAGAAGTTTGCAATTGGTGGATATATTTACGGTAACTTATGATTACACAGTTTTAAGTGCTAGATTACGTAATTTTAAGGTCATTATGGTGGCTTTATGCCTCTTTGAAACCGCTCTAACTCATCAGACATGATGTCGTAAAATTATGGCACACCTTGCGGCCCAACCAATCTCGTTCAATCCATCTATCTCTCTACAGCCTGTTTTTTAACCGCAATTTTAACCGCCGTGATCGCTTTATGTAGTTGTGGGTAAACACCGTAACATAACAACCGATAAAATGACAGTATTTATGTACAAAAAAGATATAAGTATGGCGGTTAGCACGAAAAACACAGCTATATAGCCTATAGTAGGGTGGGGGGGGGGGGATTGGACACTTTGTCAGACAAGACTTTTTCTAACTTTCTTTTTACTAATGATGATCAGGAAAATAATGTTACAGAGTTATTCGACAGTATAATCACGACTTTATAAAACGCCCGTCAAAGCTGGTTACTGTTTTTAAATATTAAAAAAGAAAATAAAAAATAGAAACAGTATGTTTTAAACAGGTAAAAATGCGAAAGAGTAAGGTGTTATTTTTAAATGTTCGCTAATCACAGAAAAGCCGATGAGAATTTGTAGATTGCGAGTGAACAATTAAACTAGTTTCATAGCTTTATAAAACAATCTTGAATATTTCTTTGTAGTTTTGTATGTTTTTATTGCCAAACTTTAAAGATTCGCTTTTAATTTAATAATTTATATCTCTGGGGTTATTCAAATATAAGATACTGCTGTAATAACAAGATATTATGTGTAAAATATATTCGAAATCTGGTCATTTGCACTTATAAAAATAATTTATGCGAACTGGCTTGAGCCAAAACCCTAATTGTCTCCTAATAATATAATATAGGTAACATGTAAAAACTATAGCAGTAGGGCAAGGAAAATAATGTTTAGACTTGAACTTTCACAGCGTACAGTATTATTTCGTGTTATTTACGTATATTCCTATTCATAAATACACTTATTAATCGAAATTACCCACGATATTAAACTGTCCCGCCTTATCCTGTGTGTTTTCGAATTCGTAAAATTTCACCTGTTGTGCTAATCGCTAAATAACTCCTCGTGTTTTTATTATATATGTTTCAAATGTTGTCAATTAGTAAAAGCATGATAGTACTAATTCGTGGTATCACCCCAAAAACGCAATCTGTTTCGATTTTGGATATATTTGGCAATATGTGCCGAGGTGTCCCATCTCCCCCACTGCATCATACAATGTAGAAGCCCACCTAAACCGTTCACTGTTTTTTTTTTATTATCAACAGTATACACCACCGCTTTAGCTTGTGTAATACTACCAAAACTAATTGTCAAAGCCAAGTGAAGAATTTAATTAATGCAGTAGACGTATACAACAATCTTTGGATGGTGCAGGGTAGTCGGTTGCCTGTTGCCCATCGGAAAATACATATAGAACGACGACACTTTGACGCGAAAGGAAAGTTTAATGTAAGTTTAATGTGTAACACATATTTTTGTAAAGTAGGGTGGGGGAAGATGGGACACATTATCATTCCATTTCTTGTCCTATTTGGCAGTAAACTAAGAACATTCAATGAATTATAAAACCGTATCCTCACGACGCCCATAGAGCGTTGTTAATTGTTTTAAACACGATCAGGATATTTGAATATTATGTGCTAAAGGTGTCCCATTTTACGCTACAGGACTATATTAAATTTTAAATGTTTTTAAATCTAATATTAAAACAATTGAGTGGATACTTTTTACCTTACAACAATGTTTAAAAACTTTAATAGATTTCACTTTCAGGTCTATGAACCTTTCAGAAATAAAATGTTGTTTTATAAATTTGACTTTGTATTACCAGAACATTCGATGTCATTATCAAGCGCTCCTGGTCAC
This sequence comes from Ciona robusta, assembly GCF_009617815.1. Lineage (NCBI taxonomy): Eukaryota > Metazoa > Chordata > Ascidiacea > Phlebobranchia > Cionidae > Ciona > Ciona robusta. The sequence continues at coordinate 3,112,890 of NC_143236.1, forward strand.
AGAAATGAAACTTATTCATTTTTTTAAAGGAGTTATTGAATCAGCGTGCGGGAATACACGGAGTCCCGACTCTGGTCGTACATAAAAACGGACTCTATTATTATATATATTGTTATATATAAAAACTTACAACATTCCAGCACAAAACAAGAATTTGTTAAAACGTTCTAGATCTTCGTATTAATAACTATATATATATATATTTATCTATTCTTATATATATTTATATATATTCGTCGATTTCTAATTCCTCATTTTTGTGAGGTCTTGTTTACGTTTTTGGTAGGATGGGGTGAAAAAGCTTATATATATAGTAGAGTGGAGAACCTTTGGTACATAATATCTAAATATTGTTATCGTGCTTTAAATAATTTACAATAAGCGTCTATGGAAATCTTGAGAAAACGGCTATACAATTCTTTTATTGTTATTTGTTTACTACCAAATAGGAAGAGAACATAGAATGAAAAAGTGTCCCGTCTTTCCCTACCCTACTATATTTATCCTAATATTTTTTAATGTACAAAATTACCCCTGTTAAACGACTAAAATGTCACAAATTAGGCGCTTCTAAATTGTTCCATTAGCTTTTTTCGAAGAAGAAAACAAATTGCCATATTTTTGACACTTCCCAACCTTTCATTTTGTTTTTTAGTCCATTTTTCTTTAAACTTACCGAAAAACATAGGTTTTCCCATACTGTCTTGTATTAAACATAAATCTGTGTTTAATTTGCCTTTTATGTAACAATGAATTGGCCTAGTTTCTATGGCTTTGGTCATAATCACCGTCGATGCAAAGATAAATTAGTTACATTCATTTATATTCAATCTTCTTTTACATTTCTATGAATATTTTTTCTCAGCGCAGGGCAATCCCCGTAAATGTTTTGTTTTTTAACGTGCTTCCATCATAGTACACTAACAGTAGTGTACTATGGTAGTGAGTAGTGTACTATGGTAGTGTACTATGGTGCTTCAAAGGAGCTACAAGGTAGTTTTTGATAATAAGCGCTCCCATTTACCCAAAAGCCACGCTAACGTAATGGCTTTTTTTGTATTGCTTTTACCATCATGCGACTGCATGAATATTTTTTAAAGACCTGTATCAGATTTCATTTTAGCCAATTATACATAATAAACAATGTACTGTATTTTGTTTCGTATTTCATTCATGTTTCATGTAAAATCAATGCAATTGTTATTAATAAAACCAAAACGTGTGTCCTACAAAATAAGGAATATTTGTTTGTGAATATGACAGGTACATGCTAGAATGTTATAACGGCTAGGTCATTAGATGTTTTCATGTTTATTTGCTAAAATGTTAGGAAGGAAAAAATTGTGGGGATTTTGTTTAAGGAATGTTTCGACCATTTCTTCCAATTTGTTATCTTGTAATTTGTCCCGTATAACAGTGCAAATTACCACACTGGTAACAAGTTCACGAACACTTGCATCGGTACAAACAAAATGGCAGATCTTGTATAATCACTGCAAGTGCTATTCTACTGAAAGTTTGCTACACCAAAGCACAATATATGCTGTTTCTTCTGGGTTTGGAAAATGTGGGGTTTCCATTATCCGAGTTTCTGGCAAGTGCTCCCCAAATGCGCTGCTAAAACTAACCAAAAGAAAAAGTTTACCTGGACCTAGGAAAGCTATTGTGCAACCAATATATCATCCAGTCTCGAATTTAATGTTAGACCGCTCACTGGTTTTGTGGTTTCCACGCCCAAGCAGTTTCACAGGGGAAGATGTTTGTGAATTTCAGGTCCATGGTGGGCCAGCAGTAATTGCATCGGTTCTTAATGCACTTTCATGCATTACGGGCCTAAGGCCTGCGGAAGCAGGTGACTACACAAAGCAAGCGTTTTTAAATGGGAAGTTGGATCTTACAGAGGTGGAGGGGTTAGGTGACCTGATACATGCAGAAACCGAAGCCCAGCGTCGACAAGCGCTTCACCAAATGGAAGGGTCCTTGGCATCGTTGTATAAGGGCTGGAGTAATGAAGTTCTGAGGTGCGTTGCTCACTTAGAAGCATTTATTGACTTTGAAGAAGATGAAGACCTGGATCCAGATATCATTTGCAATATCAGGTTAAACACAACAAAAATGATCTCTAAAATACAACATCATTTATCAGATGAACGTCGCGGAGAGAGACTGAGAGATGGGGTAAGAGTGGCCATCATTGGTAAGCCGAATGTGGGGAAGAGCAGTTTACTGAATGCTGTCACCCAACGTCCAGCTGCCATCGTGTCTCCTATACCTGGTACCACAAGGGATGTTATTGAAACTGCTCTGGATATTTCAGGCTTCCCAGTTTTAATAAGTGATACTGCTGGTTTGAGAAGAAGTCATGGTGTTATAGAAAAACAAGGTGTCGATCGGGCATATGTTAAAGCCAAAGAAGCAGACTTAGTTGTCTTGGTGGTTAATTCCCAAGAGGTAAATAATAAAGATTTAAATAACTTCTCAGAATTTATCAAACAACATGCCCATGAATTGCACCTTGAAAATAATTTGACTTCATTGGAAAACTTAATTGTGATTTTAAATAAATCGGACTTGTTAGAAAGTGAAAAACTTAAGAAAATTCGTGATTTACAATCAGAGTACGCTAGTGTGTTGTTAATTTCTTGCAAAACATTGGATGGATTTCAAGACCTTCTACAAACTTTTTCCAAAAGACTCGAAAAGCTGTGTGGTGGTTCTTGTGTTGGTGAAACTCCTAGTGTTACTCAACAAAGGCACAGGCTCCATCTTAATAACTGTGTTTCATTCCTTGAAAAAGGAAACCAATTTTTGAATAAGGATGTTGTTATAGCTGCTGAATATTTTCGAATGGCTTTAACTGAACTGGGTCGTATTTCAGGCAAAATAGGATCTGAGGATATTTTAGATGTAATTTTTAAAGATTTTTGTATTGGGAAATAATTTGTATAGGCCTATGTTAATAAAAAAAACATTTTTCTGACGTTGTCACTTTCATACATTTGTGTTTAGTTGTTTTGGTAGAATTATGAAAGATGCCCAAATTTGCACAAATAGTAATGGGACCTGCAGGCAGCGGAAAGAGCACATATTGTGCAATGCTGGAGGAACACTTCAGAGCATTAAAAAGGCGATGTTTTATTGTCAACTTTGATCCTGCAGCTGAGAATTTTAAATATTCTGTGACTTTTGATGTTCGGTAAGTTTATTGGTGTGTTAAAGAAGTGTTTTCCAAACCTTTTTCTTACCACCACGCCCACACCGCCACCTAGACAACAAACGGAGGATCAAATGCCCTCCAAACAAATAATTTTTTCTCTTATTATAAACTAAAGTCTAACTTTATTAAAAGGGCTCAGGTTGGTGAAGTTTCAGCATTTTTTGCAAAGGTGAAGCAACCTAATTTTAATAGAATATTTAATATTCATTCCCCCCTATTGAATGAATGAATGTAACTTACTTTATCCTCGCGTGGCCGGAACGACAGCCGTTATCACAAGGGTTTCACACCTCGTTCCAGGTTACGATTTACCATGTATGTTACTTTGTTTGTTGAATTATATATTACAAATGTAAAGAAGGCCTAATTGCGCTGAAAGATGCAAAAATAATTGTTTTTCACATATTCTTAGCACAACTGCCTTGATTTACCCTATGGTACCCTCAAAGTTTATAACGTGGCGCTTCCTAATTGCCAAGGTTAATATCCAACGCCATCTGCATGGTTGCAAACGCCCACTTTGGGAGCCACTATTTTAAAGCATGTGGTTGAATAAAGTGGGCTTTAAGGAATTTGTTTAAGGACCTTCTTTTAAATCAAACATGTGTTTCATAATTGAGTATACTATAAAAATTGATAGGGTTGTTTTGTAATTAAATTTAGTGATATCGAGTATGAAGACTGTCTGTACATATTAGGTAATAGCTAAGGTTTTTTCAGTGAAGTGCTGCCTGTCATGTCAACCTTGAATTAATATGTTTTAACATGATAGGGAGCTGGTTCAGCTAGAGGATGTTATGGAAGATGAAGATCTTAAGTTTGGACCTAACGGAGGACTTATCTTTTGCATGGAATATGTCATGAAGAACTTGGAGTGGCTGAGGGATAATCTGGAGGCTCAGGATGATGATTATTTTATTTTTGATTGTCCAGGTCAAATTGAGCTGTACACTCACCTGCCAGCAATGAAACAACTCACTGAGACGTTGCAATCCTGGGATTTCCGGATTTGCGGAGTGTTTTTAGTAGATGCTCAATTTTTGGGTGATCCAAGTAAGTTTGTATCCGGTGTTCTCTCGTCATTATCCTGCATGGTGAATTTGGAAATACCACACATAAGTATCATGTCTAAACTTGACCTATTGCCCAAGCGCTCAAAGAAACAAATTAGAAAATACCTCGACCCAGACATGATAGCAATTGCAGACTCTGAGGAGTCTCAATCATCATACCATAGCAGGAAATTTAGTAACCTGACCCGCGTAATATGTGAACTAATTGATGATTACGGCATGGTCCGATTTTTACCACTGGATCGTTCCGATGAAGACTCTATTGATATAATACTCCAAAATATTGACATGTCTCTTCAATATGGGGAGGATCTGGAGGTCCAGGATAAGGATTTTGATCAGGATTTACCGGAATCCACAGAATAACTATTTTGTCTGTGTTAACTTGCACTGCCAAGTATGTTTTATTGGTTTTAATCAGATCAATGTCTCATATTCATTAATTTACTGTTAACAACACATGAAATTAATTAAACTTCACAAGTTTAAGTAGCCAACCACAAGTTTAATTACTAACTAAAACTGTTTGATTGATGCTTCAGGTAATAATCACCAGTACCCAAACCTTTTTTATACAACGTGGCGCGTGGCCCTTTTAAAAAATTTGAAAAATCAGTGAATCCCATATTTATTTTAACCTTTTCAAAAAAATAAGAAACGTCAATTAATTAATTTTGAATGTATTTTTTTGTTATAGCAGGCGGGGGGGGGGGGGTCTATGGAAGCCATGAGGATAGGGTTTATAATCTTTAAATTTTCTTTGTTTACTACCAAATGGTACAAGAAAATAGACAGAAAAGATGTCCCATCTTCCCCCACCCTACTATATATAATGTTGAAGTGGACTTCATAAAATAAGAAAGAAATCTTTTTTAAATTTTTCCATTACCCCTTAAAAAAGGCTCGGTTTCCTGGTTGGAAACCCTGGTCTAGGGGTTAAATCATCCGATTTTAGCACCTAATAGATAAGGTATTACTTTAGCATTTTATATTCAACTTTTTCGCGGAAGAGTGTAGTTCAACTGAGGTCAGAAATAGAAGTAAGGACATGCGGCTCGTGTCTGGAGTCATGAACGTTTTAAAAGACAGTGGGTTTTCTGTATATTGTCACAATCAAAGTCCGTAAATAAACAGGTATATATACCGACTCTGGTCACATCATAATCTCGGCTTTTCCAAAAGGTGGCCCATTTGTGTGCCTGTACTTCAAGATTAAGGTGTTGATAATAGGATAAGCGTTAACCATATATCTGCGGTATATCTGCACAGAACACAGGTAGGTAAAAGTTTAACACGAAATAAATTGAACCAGCGTGTTGTGTCGATCAAGGTGTCGACTTAACAGCCGCGTAAATATCGTCTTGTATCAAATTTAAAGCGCATTACAATCATGAACTTTATTAATATATATAGTAGGGTGGGCGAAGATGGGATACCTGTTCATTTCATTTTCTCGTCCAATTTGATAGTAAGCAAAGAACATTCAAAGAACTCTAAAACCGTATCCTCACAACTCCCATAGACCGTTGTTAATTGTTTATAACACGATCATGATACTTGGATATCAGGTGCTAAAGGTGTTCCATCTTTCCCCACCCCACTATATTTTAAATAGCAATATTATTCAGTACAGAACGGGCGCCATACAAATGTATGTCACGATGTTGTTTCACAAGCAACAATTGAAACTAGGTGTAAGAAAAATCATTGAATAGTTGGGATGTACCGATTAGTAGTTTTTGGGCAATCAAAAGATCTGGTTCGAAACCATTCTGTGCACAAAATGCTTTTAAACTCTTTGTTCTGTTGTTGGTCAATTCATGACGATAGTGTTATGACTTACAATGTGAATATTTACTTAACCCTAATTTAATTTTATTGATTTAATTCAAACTTGTTTTGTTATCAGCATTTGCTGTTATCGCTGTCAGCTTGAAAATTGTTTGTTATCTTTATGTTGGATCATGTGACAGCGGTTCCGCTTTTCGGGTGTTGACGTTATGATGATGTCATAATGATTTCGCGGTCAGCTGATGTTGTGTTTATATCGGAGGTTTGTTTACATTCTAGCCTTTTGTTTGCAAACTAGATTCACCGAGTTGGGGAGAATGTAATATATGTTTATACATAATGTAGTGCATTCCTTAAATGTATATGAGATTAGTGTAGTGCATTAAATAGCCTGGTGGACTTTATTTTGAACCAGTGTAAATTACTCTTTTTTTTGAAGTCGCACTAATTAGTTTATCAGGCACCTTAATGTGTCTGTTATATGTAATAATGTAAACTGATCAGTATAAACGGTGGTTTTTATTGCTTCAGCTTAACATTGTGTCGCTTCAGATAGTGTGTATATTTTTGCGCTGTGCAAGCTTTTCTTTGTTTTATTTGACCGGAGAGTAACATCACGCTATCAACATGAAGTGGCAATTCAAGGTGGATCACACATACGAGCATCGTTGCAACGAGTCTTCTAAAATCATTACGAAGTATCCAAGCCGCATCCCCGTGATTGTGGAAAAAGCGGAAGGTTCCACCATCCAGGACATTGATAAGAGAAAGTATCTTGTCCCAGCTGATATCTCGGTTGCTCAATTCATGTGGATCATCAGGAAACGTATTGACCTTTCTCCTGAGAAAGCAATCTTTCTCTTTGTTGATAAAGTTGTCCCAAACTCATGCTCCACCATGGGAGCAATCTACGCAGAACACAAAGATGAAGATGGTTTCCTTTACATCGCTTACAGCGGTGAAAACACGTTCGGTTCATGCTAAGCATGGTTCAACACTCACTGTTTATTGTTGGGATATTAAAAACTATATTTTCACAAATTGTAATCCGGAACTTTTGTTTTACTTTTATTGGTTGTACGTCATTCCGAGGCATACAGACATGGCTATTGCATGGTAGACTTAAAGCATATTAAAAATGTTGTAACTTTGTGTAATATGTGCATTACTTTGTTGTATTTTCTGATGTTTTCGTAATCTGTTATTTTTTGATGTTTTTATTGTGGCATATCAGTTTTCTTTTCTAAAAAATTAAATTGTAGTTTGTCTTCTACTGATGCTTTGCACTTACAGAATATAAAACATTTTTTTGGCCTAATATTTGGTTTTACACAAACAGTTTAAACAAGCAAGCATACTTTCTTGCCGCATTTGGTTACAGAAAATTTCAGTTACTTTACTAGTTTACCGACTAAGTTTCATTTTCAAGTGTTAATCATTTTCTGTCTAAATATATTCTTAAAGTTTTATGTTGTTTTCTTGTGTATGTTTTTCTTTCTCTGCATATGTATTATAGTTAAATTTGTACTGGCTATTAGAGTAAACTAAACAAAAAATGGTGTAATCCAGGCATATTGTATATTTTGGTAAATTTAACTATAGAGATCAGATGAAAGGAACATATAATATTGCTTGCTTAAAAAAAACATACGTGTTTTATAACATAGATGTGGTAGATGACCTATTTGTTGCTAGGGCCAAAAATTGCTCTGTTATCATGAGGTAGACCTTCAAGCATGATATTGGTGTTTGGGTTCTTGATCCAGGCAACTTATGTTGCAGTAGCAACAGCACAAAATACCACAACCTCTTTTAGCCAAAATCAAACAGCCATCCCTGGCTCAGAAGTTCTCCCACCTAATTGTTCAACTGGAAATGATCGTTTAAATTTAGGGTGCATTGATAATTCCCTAAGAAGCAATCAGTCATCACTTGTCCAGCTTTTTGTAGTAACTTCCCTTTCAGGGTTGTGGATATTATACTTAGCTTATTACAACTCAAGGTTTTTCGGACTTGTATTAACTAAGGTCATCAACCAGTTTTACAAAGGTAATCCATAATTTCACTGACATCTAAAACTTCTTCTTTCCTCTCAATAAGCCAGAAACTAAGTTTGTTAATAACCTTATATACAGCAGTTTTATTTTATGTAAAAAGCAGAAAGACTCTTCGCTATTTTACTAATTGTAAAACAAAAGTAAATTTAAGGTCTTTTCAGATGCGTATATCAAAATTGGATCTTTCTCATTTTCTGTGCTTTCTGGGAAGCTTATGTTCCGAGAGGTTTATTACATCACAACAGATTACTCACTGAGGATTGATGATGGTTATTGTATATTTAGATGGTGGAGACCATACGAAGTTAGCTCATGGCAAAAGCAAAAAGGTAGCAACCTAATTATGCATTATAATAATGTGTTGTTATGATAAATGCTACTCTTAACGTGAGTTTTAATTGCTATACATATGAGTACCTATTCAATATAAAATGCATAGCTTGTGTTAAAGCACATTATATGCAATGCTGGTGCTGTGAGAATCAGTTGCCGCCCAAATAATAAAAAGCTTTAGCGATGAATCACCAACTATGATGTCATACTGTTGTGGTTATGATGTATATACCTGTGCAACTTCCTGTCGCAGGCATACAGGAACCAACTTCACAAATACATAAAAGTTTTTGTTTGTGTGCACAACAACATCTCATATTTTCCAAGAAATAACTAATTACTTCAATGTTCATAATAAACCTGCACATTCAATTCTTTTTTGCACAAAACCCTTTTAAAATATGTCGTATCATTTCTTGAACTTTTGCACTAAGTAAGTGCCTGCTTACCTGTATCTTTTTTTCGCAGACTTAAGCCAAGGTCACACGAGGTTAAGCGTTGTCATATCTAACATTCGGTTTCATGTTTATAATCGGAATGCGGTTTATGCAAGATTACAGACCCTATTTGCAGATAAGACTTCCCAGAAATCCATGAAAGGTTTGTGGGTATCAGATATGAAGTACATATTAGGAAAGATCAAATCTAAGGTCATCACAGCCTGGTATTTGCGGATTCATTATGAACTCATAATAAACCCTTTCATTATGAGCTCATAAGCCTTTTATAGCCCAATTAACGTAATGGTTTATGGTTTAAATCTACTTATGATTTAATAAGACAACTAGCAAATAATGAGACAGCCAGCAAATTTTCTTTTTTTTGTTTTTGTACATTCGGGGATCTATTAAATTTATGGATACCCTGACTTTTCAATACATAGGTGTTGCATGACTTCCAGTACATAGGCAATACATAGGTGCCTATAAACAATGGTGCTTCTAGTATAACAATACTGAAGTAAGTTGGGTAACATTATTCCGTTATAAAGTGTGTGGTGAAACCATGTATTTATAACAAATAGTTCTTGTTTTATACATCATAGATTATTTTTTAAAGTTAACATTAATGGAATGTCTTGTGTATCTATATCAGGTTAAAAACTAAATCCTAAAACAGAAACTTCCAAACGTCCGAAGCGTACGTCAACCTCCACTAACCCCACACCCCAAACCCCAACAGTGGGCGATGAAATTGTTTGGTGGAGACGCTTGTTCCCTGTTATCAAATGCACCATCTCACATGGGAGAATATCATTCGGAAACAAGTACTTGCCAAATACATTGGGTATATACACTTTTTGGTTAAATTTGTAATTAATACAATAATGTATGTTGCAAGTTAAGTATCTAATTATCCCTATTTAATTAATTGTTTGTTACAAATAAGTCATGAAAATTAATTAAATTCTTTTAGGAGCTTTGGGATGGAGGATAAATTAATGGAAGTTAAAATCTGATAATCTTATTATTACTTTAAAATATCTGTAAAAAAATTACTTTTAAATAAATATTGGTCTATAGAGTGTACCAATGGCCTAATTACCACGAATAAATCAAATATTTAAAAATGGGGAAATATTATATATAGATAGCTGAAAGTTTCAACTGCCCTCTACTTACCACTTAAAGGTTATTCTCTCTTATCGCCAAATGTTAAACTTTTTAGTGGTAAAAGGTAAAAGCCTAACATAGCTTTGCTATATTACAGTTGTTTCATTTGGAGAGGGAGACTTTCAATACAAAACAACTGAAGCCAGCAACCCATATGATATCTTCATGCATGCATTAGAAGGCACCATGGGTTCATTACGACTCATGTTGGTGCCCAGTTTAGGTTACGATCCTTCATTTAATCCTCCAATGTTGGGAATACTTCCAATACATAATGAACCACCACCAAGGAAAATGGGTGAGGGATATGTTATCGTGAGGTCCAACGATGTGGACGTCACTTTTCTTATAGATGAGCCAGGTAAGATCTAACATTTTCGATGTAAGGTGTATTAGTATTAGCCAAACAAAATCGGTTTTCTGAACAAAATAAATGATATAATAAACATTTTTTATCTTGGAAATGATAGCGAAGGTCATGTTATTTAAAAAATTGAAGAGAATGGAATCCACTGCATAACTTAAAAAAGGATTTTAATACGTTTAAAATATGTTGTTGCTTTTCTTTTTCTAAGATCAATGCATGTTCACTGTACAACATATGTTACATTCCAAATAAATCAGATTTTCTTTACCAACAGGAAAAGTACAAAGTGAGCCACTCCCCCAGAGCAAAGAAACATCAGATACAAATGAGAGTGGTGACCCTATATGGGAGATTGTGCTTAGGTTTGGTAAAAGATCAAGTTTAAATTATGGACCATGGGCAGACAGGTGCAACAAAGTTTGAATGTAGATAGTTTTGGATTTTTTGTTTCTAGCTATTCTTAAATTCTTTACCTGATTATTTTAGCTTCATTCCACATGGGTTAAGTTTTTGGCTGAAATGCTTAAGAATATTAAGTTTTAGAAAACAAAGCACTTACGTTAAAAGCAATATAGGTTTAAATTTTAAATGATACTACCTAAAGCCTGTCTGGTAAATTTAAAATATTTATCAAACTACCTGAGCGCTGAAGTGGTGGCTTCTGGCTTAAATCGGCACTTAGCCTGTTAACCTATCTTTTTTGAATTTTTTTGCATTAAAATACAAAATTGCATTAATATTTTTTTGCTTTAAACTATCGATAAACTTGATTTCAGGCAACGTGAGCTAATATGGAAGTTTTTCTACCCTCCTGACTTTCAACCACTAGAGGTCACAAAAGCAGCCAAAGCTGGAGAACTACGAATGGCCAAATCAATGAGGGTAACGGCAAACTTGCTGAAAGAAGCAGAAATAGATATTTTATTCACTAAAGACGATGAAATTAATGCAATGCATCTTAATGTGTCTAAGGTACCAGTTTTACAGTTTTGTTTTCCACAATTATTTTTTAATTTTTTTCTTCTGTATGGGTGAGGTCCTACAGCTAGGCTGGTATGTAACTTACTTTATCCTAATGTGGCTGGAAAACGACAGTCAATATACATAGGTGTTCATATACCATGTGTCAGCTTATGAGTTACCATGTATGTTACTTTGTGGGTGGAGATTTTTTGGGGGAATTTTTATTTTTTTTTATGCAAGGCTGATAGTTTGGACAACCCGTTAGTGACCACTGGGTTGGAGCAATTGCCGTTAAGTGTCTTGACCAAGGATACATACGCCAACAATAGTAGCAGCGACGAGCCTTGAACCCATTACCTCTTGGTTACAGACAGGCGCGCTAATCACTTTGCCCACGGCGACAGCTAGACAGGTTTTAAGTGAAATCTAGCTTAAATATCATGTCTCACGGCGCGCCTCCTAATAAACAAAACTTTGCTATAAATTGCTACCTTTATTGAAATACAAAAGGTAAAATAATTTAATATATTGCAGGGTTCATTCATCGATGTTGACATACCAACAGTTACAACTTCTACCGGTTACACTTCTCACATTTGGGGTAACATGCTTTGTTTGTCTTAATAATTTATTTAAATGTTTCATTGAACCAGCTTCAATGTTTGTCCAGTCAAACAGGATATTTTTACTTATATTTACCTGCCTTGCAATCAGGCGAGGCAAATAACCACTTAATATGGACTTTCACGACAAGCAGACTACATACCGCAAGTTCAACCCGAAGGCATTCAGCCAAAAAGTACATGCCCAAGATTTTGCCAAACCTGATAATGTGGTCCTATTATTTGCATATATGTTTTCCAACTTTTTCTACGAACAATGAGCTATTTTACTTTCTACATGTGTCGTTCCTGTGACCTCTGGAGTAAGCATCTACAGGCTATGCATTGTGCACCGTGGCCACAACTGGATATGGCTTAATAACTAAATTTATCTCTGTGTATCGGCCAAAGTTTGTTTTGCTTCACTAGCTTAAAAGTCTCTATAACTTGTTCCTCTTAAATTTTTGTGAGTTGCTTTTGTTTTAGGTCAGTTCCTCTTTTTGGACACCACCACAAGCATGCAGTATCGAAATTTATTAAAAGCAGAGACCCTTCATTTTGATATCAAGTCACATTACCCCATTACATGGAATGCACCACAATCTTGGAAATGTGAAGTTACTGTGACAAAGGTCATTTTTACAGTTTTGGGTTTTTGAATGTGTTAGGTTTACGTCAATGGGTGTTTATAGTTTACACATAGAGGAAAAAAATTAAATTAAGTTTCACTCTCCGTCACGATTCACATGTTAATGCGCATTATCTCATCTTAAATACCCACAAGTTTGTTGCATATACAATGTTTAAGCTGAAAATATGTTGCTTAATACTTTGTGAGACAAACAAATGAAAAAAAAGTCATTTTTTACCACATCGACATTTTCCTCTATTGATTTAGGCAAGTAGTAAAACTTTTTTACCTTCTAACTCTTTTTTTCGACATCAGCCCTTTCGCAGTATTTTCAACTTTATTTTAACAAATTAGGCAAGAAAGTTTACTCTAGCATGACTTTAGTGGCCAGCTCCTAAAATAGCCAAAATTTTTTTCATTTTTATAAGATAAATAATTTCTTTTCAATTATATAAATCATATTTTATGGTTTATGTATAGTAGTACAATTTATATTAAGCCAAGCAAATAAAAAATTAGAATCTTCATATAACCTTTCTCATCAGGCATCAATTGGCCTCGTCTTCGCACATAAGGACTTCATCTCAGATCTTATGGATGACTGGTCCTCCAAATCATCACCTGATCTTCTTGCGTTTGTCCCGTACACTTTTGCTTTTCAATTTAAACTCCGAGAATTTGAACTCATTCTCCCTTCTAACCCACACAACTGGATGGACTGCTATACCAAAGCAAAAGAAAATGGTAATTGGTAATGTTTTGCTAAATAAATGGAATTCCACAAATAATTATGTTAGGTAAAACTGGACCAAAAATGCATCTTCGACTTGGTAAACTTGATTTTTATTGTTAAAATCTCATTAAAAAATTAAATGTAGAAACCACTTTTAGATTTTAAACTAATTATCTGGTTAATATTTCAGTGCTTTTCATTTAAAAATAGATTTTTGAGAAAGTTCGAGTTTGTAGGTCATACTGTACATCAGGGGTTTCCAAACTGTAGATCAAACTTCAAGGTCACCAAGACTTTACCAATTTTTCACAAAGTACTTCATATATTTAACCTATGAAACAAAAACGGTTGCTGCAAATTTTAGGAGATTAAAACTGCTGCAAGGCAGAAAGTTTGTAAAGCAAATGACATTTTTGTTAAAATTCCCCATTACAGCATATGTTGGTATTTATGGTCGGGAACTTTCCATTGGCTTTGACCTTCCATTTGATGATTTCCTTCCACTTACTTTCTCCATCCCATTCAAGTTCAATCTTCATCAAGCGGAACTTTGTATTTTCCTCCCCGAGACAAACACATCACGTCATATGTTGCTAAACCTTGCTGCCGGTCAAAGTGAATGGACAGCAGGTAATTGATTTAAAAAACATGAAAAACGTGAAACGTGTAACACAAAATGAAAGCAAAAAAAGAAAAAATTAATTTAATTTAAATATCATATTGAGGAAACTGAATTTAAAGTTTCAGCTGCTTGTTATAGTATAAACCATTAACTTAATGTCATTGCTCTAAATGAGTTCTGCTGAATAATAGTATTGAGATATAGCATAGGCTCATTGATAAATAAAATGCAAAGGGTGTATGAAACATGATTCATTAATACGCTAATTTGATTTTTTTTTCTAGTAAAAAATGACCATTGAAATACAAAAATTAAAATACATTAAATAAACAGAAAACTCAAGTCAAATAAAAAACAATTTTCCAGTTAAATAAATAAAAAAATAAAACAATAGAAAATGTTTCACCACCCAGGCACCCCCACCCAGGATGACCCAGCAAGCAGACCCCACTTAATATCGAAGGTTGGAACATGGGGCCTTATTGACCCCAATGAGTGGGTAAAGTGCTGGGAAGTCCCAAGTTTGAAGCTGACCCTCACTTACACATGGCACCCTATTGTCGTCACACATCAGAGCAAACCGTTTTCCACCCGAGGAAAGCAAAGTATCCTTAAACAGTAAGTGACCATACTTATGAATTAAAAAAGGTCTTTCTGTTTTTTTAAGCTTTCTATACTTCTGAATATTTCAATACTTCGTATATTTATTTATTTAGTTGTTTTTGTGCAATATTATCAAGTTATCCATGAAAGCTTTTAACTTGCATAAAAACATTTTTAAATAGTTTAAAGTCTAGCGATGTGCTTTATTGGTTTATTAGGTGATTGCATTTTGTAACCGGATGGTTCTGAGAACATTTGCAAGCAGTTTTACTGTGGGGTTAATTCACCAATCCTTGCCTAGAAATCCCAAGGACCTCATCCATATAGAACAGAATAGAAGAAAGTAAATTTAAACATATACAAAACCTTACAGGTCCTCCCATTCAAATGTGTCCACTCCTGAACTTGAAGAAAGAAAATCTTTCAGCCACTCACAAAAAAAACCAAGTGTCAAAGGTCGCGTGAAAACCACCGTGACCTTTGACCCCACCTCAATGGAGTCAGACGAGATACGTATTGACCTTAAAATGACCCCAGGTTCTACTTTATACTTGTATGGCTCACTGCTTGATCTCTTCTTAGCTATAAAGGTAAATTGGTTGAACAACACATCTTTTATTTTTAAATTTTCATTATAACTATAATTTTATAACAATATTGTTGTTTTTTATGTAAAACTATAAGTTAGATTTTAGTTTTATGTAAAGTTATGTTTTATTGGAATGGATGAATTTAAAAAGGTTGAATAGTTGTATTAAATGTAACATTTTAAACTTTTAGACAAGGAGTGAACTTTTGTATAAAACATTAATTTTATTAAAAATAGATTGCATATCTTTATAACATTATTTTACAATACATCAAAAATGAACCTGTCGGTTAATTTTCAGGAAAATTATTTTGGTTGCGACGACATGTATACTGACTTTGCATCACCACCTAGTGGTTCAGTTATTGAAGATAAAACAACATGTCAAAGTACAGATGTCAATCTCCTACAATACAGGTGTGTATCTATTTAAAAGAGGTCCTACAGTGCAACGGGACCTGGGTATTTATGCCAGAGTTATCTATATTACTCTTGGGCTGCTTTTGAACCAATGCTCTTTCCAACACATTTAATTGGTAGGGTGGGTAAAGATGGGGCACCTTTTCATTCTGTTTTCTTGTCTTAATTGCTAGTAAACAAAGAACATTAAAAGAATTTTAAAACTGTACCCTCACAGCTTTGATAGACCGTTGTTGATTGTTTAAAAACGATCAAGATATTTGCGTATTATGGGCTAAAGGTGTCCCTTCTATACATAGCGCGTTTTAACAACTGTTGTTTTGCTGGTAATTCCTTTCTCCCCTTGTAGTTTCAATAAATACAAAACCTATGTTATGTTTATTTGTATTTGATCTGCTGTGTGACTTAATTATACACCAAGTGCTCTTATATACACATCAAGAAAAATTCTAATGGTATACTAAAGGTCTTGCCAATTATATTTTGTAGCACTTGGTGTATTCTGGTATGAGGTAACAAGGATTAATTAACAATAGGTTCTTGTTCTTAAACATGTTATTATTACAGACCACTGCAAGTAACTCTTGATGTGAATCTTCATGATATAAACGGGGTGCTTCCTATACATTACAATGCAATGTATAAAGGGCCACCCACAGTAAAACTGAGCTTACTTAAATTTGAAATGGACAAAAATTACCACCAGACTAGACTGCAGGTATGGTATGATGAATAGGATGTTTACTTATACACGTTGATATTGTTAGATATTAGATGTTTTTAGTGCCTGCATATATCAATACATACATTGATGGCGAAAGATGCAATGGAATTAAAAAAAAAAAACAGTTCAAATTGACCATAGTTAAAAATGAATTTAAGAATTTAAAATCATTATTGTTTTTGTTCAACTGAGTTTTTTAAATTGTTTCAATGAGAGTTATTTTCAATACTTTAAGTCGTTCCATATTTGTCAAACTCCATTTTAATAAATGCAACTTTCACATTTTTTTATATTTCTTCTGCTTCTGCTGTCAAACCTCAAACTAAATTGAACTGAATTGAATTTGAATTAGTCGTCAAGACCTATTTTAAAAGTAATTGAAGAACTCCATTTAAAAAAATGCAACTTTCACATTTTTTAAGCTTCTGCTGTCAAATCTTGAAATTGAGTTGAACGACAAAATCTCTGGGATTGATGGCCCACTTGGGGGTGCCGAAGGTCGCATCAGTTTACCCGATCTCCAGTTACGAGGGCATGCAATGTTCAGTGGAGCTGGACTACCTCTCGGAGCAACCACAATTGAATATGGTTGGCTTACTGAGATATTAGTCGGACCAATTAAAGGGAAACTCACAATACCACAGGTGGGTGATTTGTTATAAAGTTATTAGGTGATTTTTTTGGATTTATTGACGAACTATGTGTTACATGCATTGTTTTACTTATGCGCCAACTCTGACTAAAATGCATTTCTTTAGGTTTATTGGCCTACTCTAGCTTTAATGCAGGTTATTTTAGACTTATAGGGCAACTTTGGCTTAAGTGCAGACTTATTTAGAGTTATTGGCTAACTCTGGCTTAAGTTCCTAGGCCTGTGGGGAGCCTCACCATAGTCCTTCAAACCTTCACTTATATTATGTACATAGAGGGTGCATGCCTAGAAATAGTGGTTGTTATTTTTAGTAGTAGTGTCCATAGAGCGAAAGACTGTAAAGTTGCAGCCTTCTGTGTCAAATGTAATTTAAAATTGTAGTTTTTTTTTTGTAGGTTCATGCACTTGCTGGTTGGGCCAAGAATTTTGTCTTTTTGTTGAAAAATGAAGATCACAAATTTCGGAGCCCGAATCCCAATCGATATCTTCCCACTGGTATTGTGTGGGACTTCACAAAAAAGGTTCTACTTTAGAAAATATTTAATAAAATGTTTGTTATTGAACAGATGGGTTAAATAATTTTTCATCCAAAACTTGAGTTAAGTTTTCGATTCAAAGAATTTTTGCATATTTCACATTAATTTTTATTAAAACAAGTGAACAGTTAAACAAAAGCTTATTCATTAAGCATGCACATCTGTCATTCTAAGAACATATTTCACATTCCAATGGTGTTAAAACAAACTAAAATCGTTATATTATATCTGTTCAGAACGGAAAGCCCATCGACGAACTAGATGTCAAATATGCGATGAACCGAATCAGAATTGAGTCCCTACATCTCCTCGTCATGGAGCAGGACTCAATTTTTGATCTTCTTGTTGCCCCGGTAACCGTAACCAACGGCAACGTACAGAATGTCGGAATTTCTGAAGCTTCGACAATTGTGGCCGAAGACGTGAAGCTAAAACACAGGATTTCTATGGGAGCAAAATCACGTCAGTTGTTTAGATTAGTTGTTAAAACATGGGATCTGAAGTATGTTTATAATTAGTAAAACTTGGAAGTAAAACACTGGTTTTGTACATGGTATGTTGGTTGAAGAAATACATGGTAATGGTATTACTTATGTTCATATAATTATATGTATGAAATCTATTGTTCTGCCTTTTATTTACTGGAATGATATTGGTTAATGGGCTTTCTGTTTTTTTTATATATACGGATTAGCTAAATTTTCATTTGTTTACCTTTTTACTAAAATGTTTACACTTTAAATTATTGAAAACGTACTTATACGTAATGAATATAACTGATTTATACTTGGTGGGGAAGCAATGACAGTATTGCACAATGACACAAAACCGCAATGGTAGCAGCATCTAGCCTTGTAAATCCATATTTTTTGGCAAAAGACAGTCACGCTCACTACTGCTACAGTACCTGGCCTTTTGTTCAACATTTCTTTTGCTCTTTAGCGCCTCATGTGGTGGAATGGATGGATGCAGGAGAGGTGTCGTTTGGTCCGCTCATCACGCAGATCACTGAGGCCACAGAGGATAGAGAGCTTTATGGATTCCAAGATGAGTTTCTTCGATTTCACGATCGGAAAACTCGTAGATTGGATTTTCTGTGGGATGTAAGTTAACTAAGTGATGGTTAATGGTGGACTAGTTTTTGTAGAATTGTTTTCTTGTATTGGAAGATAACGTAGAACATTCCATTAATCGTGTATTGGCTTTAGAATTTAAATGGAATTTCTTTTGATGCAGTTTGACCAAGTTGATTCATCTTCCAACCGTCGTAAGATGTCGGCAAAACTAAATTCTCTGCTTGAGAACGTGCGTACCATGAAATCATGGGGGTGTGCCTTCTTCACTGCACTTACAACAAAACACCCAACGTTTTATTACGACAACGAAATTTCCAAAGAAAAACGATATCGCCACCAAACTGGTCGTGAAAACACGGAAGAAATGCATTGTGATGTCACTGATGGACAGTCCTTAGATGATGAAGAGGACGTATTTGATCTTCAGATGGATTTCGGGATGAGCTTGCTGCAGTCTGGGAAGAAGGTCCTTACTCGCTCGCGTACCTCCACTGTGAACAGATCAACCTCCTCCCAAGCAGAAGACACATTGAAGACAAATGTCCTCAAAAACAAAAGTCGTCCGATCCTGAAGAAACTTGAAACGGAGGAGAAAGCAGATGCCGGGTTTGTTTTGATGAACTATGACCCAACTAAAGATCTGAAACCTCAGAAGTCAGTGAGCATGCAGGTATCGGCACGTCCCAAGCTCGTAAAAATGAAGTCTTTATACTCTGATGATGCCGCAATGCAGAGAGCTGTTTCTACTGAATCGAATCTTTTCCAATCTGCTGAATCCGATTTCAAAAGCTCTACTTCCCTCAGTTCCGATACTTACTTTTCCGCTGACTCCGATATCCAGGACAACAATTCTCAAATGAAAGCTACAGCATCTGATTCCTCGGTCGATTTCCCTACAAACAAACCAACCACAAGTACAAGCAATGTAGAAGTCCAACGACCCCACACTTTATTCATTGAAGAGCAAAACAAACCTCAGTCTCCACCAACTGAAGAAAGCAATCCAACTGTCGACAGAAATGAATCCACTTCACGAAAAACACAAAAACCGAACCTTCTAACAGATAATGAAAAGTTACTGGCTTGTTATAAAAACTTTCTCCCAATTTCCACAGCCAGAGTAAAAGATGATGAGCATCCATATCTTTGGATGAAGGAGTTTGACATCGTGAAGGACGGCGTTCACCCATCTATAGTTATCGATAAAGGCGACAGCGAGTATAAATATTCACGCCGGTATTCCATGGATGTATTGGATCAGAATGACGTCACAAAGAACAGTTGCACTAATGTTAAACTACATATTAAAGTAAGTAAAAATTTACTTAACAATAATAATGTATGAAAATTTACACCAAAATATTTATGTATCAAAATTTTGAAAAATCATAATGTACGAAATTTACATAAAATAATAATGCTTAAAAATTTACATAAAATATAATAAAGTATGAAAATTTTCATAAAACGTGATAATGTATAAAAATTCCCCCCAAAAGAATAATGTATGAAATAAGTATGTTTTACACACAAGTAATAATGCATAAGTTTTTATATAAGGGTAGATAATATGTGGGTATGTCTTCATAAGTTGATCGCAAAATTATTGTAAACTTTTAATTTAAGTGTATATATATATTGTTGCCGCCAGGTGTATGTGTTGTACGTGTGAAAAGGATCTTCTGACCTTTTTTTTATTTTGTGATCTTGATTTAAATTTTATTTAAATTAAATTTCGAGACTTTTTTTATCTTTTGATCAATATTGTGACAATATTAAACTGTTTTGATTTCAAAATGGAATTTCCGCAGTGGTTTTTAAGAAGTTGTTAAAATTTCAGGATTCAGTTGACGTTCAAGTGTCTCCTTTTCTACTGGAATCGTTGACAAAAGTTGTCAACACGACAAGTCAAATTATTGCGGCGGAACACCCTCTGTCTCTGTTGGACCAAATAACTCATTCCTGCGTGGATGATGCTGTAAAGAAATATGAGGATGGTCAGTGGAAAATTTTCTGTAATCAGCAAATTTTTGCTTGAAAATAATTAACATTCTATTTTTTATGCCGAGGCATCCAACGAACATGTATTTATTGTTTTAGGCAACGAAAGGGATGGCCCATTACCTCTAAATTTATTGTTAACTATCGCTTATTTTGTTAAATGTGACTTATTTCTAAAAATACCAATTACACTGCATTTTTTGTTATTTTCTTCTATAAGTCACAATATAATACTCAAGGCGCTCAATTAGTTTAAATATTAAAACCAAAGAAACTGAAAAACCTATTAAATCTTAATGTACAGTCAGGAGCAGTTTAACCAAATTATAAAAATACCTAGGCAATCATTTTACAAAAACTGCAAAACGGGATAGAGCCTAAAATTTACTGCAAAAATATTTTTTTAATATTAAATTATGCTATAGTTTTCTCTAAACAATGTTTTTATTTCAGAAAAATCTGACTCTGATGTTTCAAAAGATGAGCCAATTAGTGAAGTTGGTTTTAGGTTTCAAATATGTATGGACTTTGTTCGAATCAATGTCATTCAAGCTACCCTTGGTCAGGATCCTGTGTTCAATCTACAACTTAATAAACTATCACCTTGTCCTTGTGTTTCTATCTTAACATTAAGGTGAACAAAGTAATGTTTAGCTTGATTTTCTCATAATTTTACGAACTCAATATCATACAAGGATTCATCTCTGATCAATTAGTTTTTGTGTTAATCACTTCTATAGCAGAAATATTAAAAAAATATATATAAGTTTTATTTTCATTAATAAGCTCCTAATAACTGTCATTTTTGTATACATTGTTTTAATTTTTTGTTTTAATCAAAAGTTTTCAACATCTTGGTCACAAAATTTACTTTTCATTAGAGTATAACACATGAGTAGCTTTAATATTTCATATATTACAAATAGTAGACTAGAGAAAGTTAGGACATGTAATTCTGTTACCTTTTGGTTGTTAACAAAGAAAAATCAAAAACTATAAAAACTAAAAAACTAACCCTAGCCACACTGTAAAAAAGCAATGGTAATTGTTTAAAACTCAATCTGAAATTATCGAGTTCTAATATTTTCTAACATGATATTAAAAAATATATCAACTCTAATCGAGTTATATTTTCTTAATTACACTTCAGAATGTGCTAAAGGTGTCGTATCTAGTATTTACTATATACCCACAACAGTAATATTTAAAAAAAACACTCAATTTTATGCCAGACTTGATAAAGTGGAATTGGAAGTGGATTCGAAGCTAACGAAGGAAATAAAAAAGATGAGATCTAGTCATCCAAGTAGAACTTCCTCCAATGATGGAAATGATGACGGGGTATGTATAATGTATCTATGTTTAAGCGGTTAGTTACAGTGGATAACATGTAGGCGCTAAGGCAAAGTGGTTAGCGAATCTTCCTCTAGCCCAGCGTTAATATGATCAAGGCTTAAAGCTGCTACCATTGTTGGCATGTGTGACTTAGGGCAGGCCAAAGACAAAAATCCCCAAAGAAATAAACCAACAAAGTTACATATCTGGTCAAATTTATCTCAATTATTAACTATGTTAAGTATTATTAACTAACATAGTTAATAATTATTAACTATGTATCCAATTATTAACTATGTATCCAATTATTTCACTGCCTCTGCCCCCAAAAAAACTGCATAAACGTACTGTGCTGTCATATAACAAACTGCAAGGTAAAAATTAAATTATTATTTAAGTAATGTTGTCATCCTAGAAACAGGAGGATAGCATCATCACGACTTCCTCATCTCCATCTTCCATGTTTATTGACTTTATGGGGAAAACTTCCGTCCACTCGGTGGTGTGCCAGCTCCGTACTATGAGTTCGAACGGAGCAACGCCTGTGCGTACAAGCGTGACCGCGCTGTGCGACGATGCGTGTCATGCTCCATTTCACTTCGATCCAAAAGTGATGCTTCCTTTGGTGAAGGAGTCAATTGACAAGCATAATGGTGAGTAAAAAAAAAATAAAGTTAAAAAAAAGTTTTTTTAGTTTATTTAACTTTTTTTATTATTCAGGTAAAATAACATGTACACTGGCAACTAAGTGGACGCAGTCTACAAGTTCAGACGGTTGATAGTTTAACGTATAGCAAATGCGCCGATGTAATTCCAATACATTTTGTGTTAAAATGCAAATATAATAACAAAAATTATTACTGATTTAAACGCAAAAATGTCCAACAATGTATTTCTTTCTCGTGACATTACGTTTTTTATTATCTAATTCTTGAAAATTTCTGAAAATTGTGTCGGCAAAAGTGTTAGCAAACTTGGTATTTTATCTATTTTTTTATTTTTAATTTCAGAAAATAAGGACAAATGGTCTCAGAAAGCTCCACCAAAGCCTTGGGGTTGGGTTATGATAGAAGGAGGAATAAAAAGATTAAAATCTAATTTTGTGAAAAAAATCCCCACAAGCACCTCATGCACAAGTGATAATCTTCCTGATATCGTGAATGGTGAGATTTATCATATGATTTATTAAAAAGTTTCATGTAATTTCAAAATTGTTAGAATATTTGGCCAAAAAAACAATATTTTTCAGCAAAATGTGGATATTGAATAAGATAGATACTCTATGATATATGGATTCTTTATGATAAACTGATCTGATTTTATTGCTGTAATATCTATAAAAAAATTTTTTTTAGCAATTTCTATATTTATACTTTAGAGCAAACTTTTTAATAATTATTACAGTAATATTAAAAAAAACAAGTTGTATTGCTAAATTTTCAGAAGCACAAAGCATGTCTTCCACCAAACGACCATCAGCGGAACATGCGTGTCATGGTGAGCTCACTATCGACCTCTTGTGGTTGAATGTGGTCTCCCCGCTTCATTCTACCGGGTGGGTGAAACTAGAATGCTTTATATGCAAGAATATGTGATTTGGTGAAACTTTTTGGTAATTTTAAATTTTTTTGTTAAATTTTACGTGCTAATTTTAAACGGGAGCTTAACGCTTTATGCTTTTTGTCTATATTTCATTAATAAGAAACTAAAAATAACAAATTTTTACCGCTGGCTTATGAACCCTTGACATACAGTTAACTTATATTTACCGTTATTTGGTTAACAGTCGGTTAATCCGAACATGGAACCTTCTAACCACAATTGGCCCGAGTGTTTCCGCATGGTTGGGTCCAGCCGATCAGCTAGGCAGTGCTTTAGAGCTCTTTGAGAAAACGTCGCAAAAACGGAATTTTGCCGCCATGACATCCTTGCTTACTGTTGCTTTGGAAACTGCCACAAATGATCGTGCTGTTGCAAAGAACTTGTGCGAACTTACTAATCATAAACATGATGTGCTAGAGGATGTTTCAAAGTAAGATTTGTAAAAATTACCCTCATTTTTACTGGGATAGGCCTCTAAAAATAGATAGTTCACCTAAACTGCGTAAATATATTACTGTGGGGTAAGATGGGACACCTTTAGCACATAAACATTCTGATTATGTTTTAAACAATTAACAACGGTCTAAGGGATCATGAGGATCGTTTTTTTAATTCTTTGAATGTTTAATGTTTACTACCAAATGGAACGAGATAACAGTATGAAAAGCTGTCCCATCGTCCTCCACCTTACTATATTATGTTTACTTTCCCTAATCATACAAAACCTTTAAATAAAAAAATTGTTAAGAAATCTTATTTGATTGTTACGATCAGGTTTATAAGAAACAATCCAAGCTACCTTCTATGCACCGCCCTACACAAGTTTCTGCGAGATTCTGATCATGTGACCACCATTCGAGGGGCCGTGTCCGACAATAGGGAAATTCCTGCTCCCGTCACCCTTGAAAAAGGTTTCTTGATTTTGATTGGTCAATGGTCCGAACTAATGACGAGCTTAAAAAATGAGGCATCTGGAGTAAAAAATCGAAGAAAAAGGATTTCCTCTGCTCCTTTACCTATGAGGCAAGAACACAGGTGAGGAGTAATGTGAACAATCTGCGATTTTGTTTGTTTTTTTTGTTTAAAATAGGGGAGGCCCTAAGCCGATCTGACTTTAAATAGGATGTATGGCAGAGTTGGTACATCACGCAATTTTTTAAAAATATATTTTAAAGTAAGTCCAAGGATGGTATTCTCGGCTACCGACTAAAGTTAGTCAGTTGCGGTTACCATTGGTTACCGCGTGTTTTGGTTAGTCAACTGAAATTTAGTCGTACAATACTTCTAACAGAAGTTAGTCGGTCTCAATATGCCGTCGGTCGGTTTAGGCGGCAACTAGTTTAGTCATAGCCAATAATGCAATCACAAGAAGTTAGAGTTAGTCATAGTGTCAAAAAGTTAAAGGGTAAACTGATATTGTAGAACAATATGACTTTCTTTGCCAATGTGCTCTGTTTAAATATTTATAAATAATTTGCATTCAATGATTAGAAGCTTGACAGGGGCATGAGGTATATAAACAATATAAAAACTAGAACTCCCAATCAAACATTAATGCTCTCTAAAATAATTATGTACTACTTTGACATCATAATTATCATGATACGTATTCCACAGGAACGTGACAGGTACTTCAATAAAGTACGACGGCAACTTAGATATCGTGATGTTTTCTGAAAAACCTCTCGACCCGGAAGCTCCAACCATGGATGACAAACCTGATGAAGAAGAGATCCAAATATTGGAAGAAGAAGAAACTCTTCAACTAGGAGTGGATGAAACTTTGCAAATGGAAAATTTGGAGAAACAACATTTGGTGTCCCCAGGTAGGGGTTGCATTTTATAATTCGCATTTAATTTTATAAAAAAAAAAAACATATATAAGATGTTTTTATATTAGGTTGCAACATCAATTAAAAATCTTCTTTCATTCATTAACTTTAGGTTTACATTCGTTTATAAATTTTAAGCCTGCATTCATTTATGAATTACATTCATTTATAAGTTCCCTTTAAAAGCAACACGGTTTGTTATAATTTGTTTAAAAGCAACACGGTTTGTTATATTTGTTTCATACTTATCGAGTTACCGCGCATTTAACGTTTTTTTTCCTTTGGTGTCTTTTAATGGCTGACAATTTAGACAACCCACAAAGAAGTTTCTTTATTCTTCTTGTAACTAACCACAGGTTCTGGTGGCAGTCCAGTGAGTCCGATAGACAAACATATAAATGAACGAGCAAAACTTATGCAAGGGAGCGATGTATTTTATGATCAACAGCATAACATGTACAGGTACCTTCACAATTAATATGTTTTTTCTAAAACAGTTACTAAGGCCTTTAAAGTATTAGTAATCTCAATGTTCGTATATATGCCGGCACTGTGGCACAGTTGGTTAGCACACCTACCTCTAACCCAGAGGTAATGGGTTCAAAGCTTGTCGCTGCTACCATTGTGGATGTATGTGTTCTCGAATAAGAAACCTAACGGCAATTGCTCCAACCCAGTGGTCACTAATGGGTTTTCCAAATTATCAGCCACACATGAAAAAATTAAAAGTTCCCCTAAAAAATAATTACCCACAAAATACTTGATAACTTGTAAATTGGCATGAGGTGTATAAACACCCGTGTTATAACAACTGTCTTTTTCCGTCGATGCGATGATAAAGTAAGTTACATTCATTTATTTATACATATATTTTTCTGCTCACAAATAACACTTTTCCATATAATTGTATCTACCATGGTAACACTAACAGGCTTCCAACTATAAGTTTAAACATGACCATACAAAACATACAACACATAATTTTCTCATGTAAAGGTTGAAACTTTTTATTTTTTCCATCTTTTTTTTGTTCCATCTCCTTTTAATCTCTTTTTTTTATTTTTTTTTACCTAAAGTTGGATGCAAGGTCAGAAGCCAAGTTCAGATCCCAAAGATGAAACAGTTACATCACCTGCTCCTAATGAAAGGTGATTATTAATTTATTATATTACTGTGGTGCTATAGACCTTTCATAAAAAAAATAAAAAAGAAAGAAAAAAAGTTATTTATAGGCGTCAAGTTTTTTCTATGAAGACCTAATTCTTTATAAAGTTTTTTATAAAACTAGAATAAATAAAAAATCCTGTAATAAAGTGTAATTTTGTTTGCCTTATATTTTTACAGCATGAACTTTGGTCCTGAAATAAAGGAAGCCGACCCTGACATGACTATTGACACATTGATTCAGAACATACAGAAGCTCGAATTTTCAGTGGATAAGCTGTCAAAGTATCAAGTAAACACACATTTTCAATATTTTGGAATGTTAGTAGGGTAGGGGAAGATGGGACAACTTTTTATTTCATTTCCTCGTCCAATTTGGTAGTAAACAAAGAAAATTGTAGAAGTTATAATATCGTATCTTCACGACTCCTGCAGACTTTTGTTAAATACTTAAATCACAATGAGGATATTCTGATATTATGTGCCTAAGGTGTCCCATCTTTCCCCACCCTACTATACAGCATTTTCTGTACAGTTTCATAGATGAAAAATATAGTTTTGATGTTTGGTATTCGCATTTTCCTATATTTATGATGTAAAATAAAAAAGTAAACTTAAAGTAAAAAAATGTAAAATAAAAAAAAGTAAAAAATTCAATCCTGTTTTATTTCAGTGTTGACCAACAGTTTATTCCAGTGTTGACCAACATTTTTTCCAGTGTTGACCAACATTTTTTCCAGTGTTTACCAATATTTTATTCCATTGACCAACATTTTACTCCAGTGTTGACCAACAGGAACCTGATCGTTTGTATAATTTTAACCTTTTTTTTTCCCCAACAGGAAATGTTTTCTGGTTTTCTGACCAACGCTGGTGCCTCAATAACTGAAGTGGAAAAATCCTCAAGTTTTGTTCAATCTCAATGTCTTGGTAGTCTTGCTGTTGATGCACACCTGTTTAATCTACGGTAGGCTATGTATTATATGATGCTGTATCAAGTTAACTGGTACAGTTGATCTGTTTTGTGTCTTTTTAAATAAGTGGTAATATAAACTTGGCTTAGATGGCTGGATTTTGTTCTTGTGTGTCGTGGTCATTTTTTATTTTCATGTTGACCAACATTTTATTTCAGTGTTGACCGCTAATTTCTTTCGGTGTTGACCGCCATTTTTTCCAGTGTTGACCAACATGTTACTCCAGTGTTGTCCAACATTTTATCTCAGTGTTGACCAACTTTTTATTTCAGTGTTGACCAACAGCAACCTGATCGTCTGTACACCCGTGAACTAAGAAGTCGTAGAAAGAGAAGAGAACCATCTCGTCGTTACAAGTCAGTACATCATCAATCACCAAATTTAAGTTCCTTTTAATGCATTTTAAATGAAGTGACAATTTACTCTACAAACAATTATCACTTGGTTTTCATAGAAGTTAAAACACATTAAAATTTTGACTTTTTCCTGCTTCGTGGCGAAGTGGTTAACCCACCTGTCACTAACCCAGAGGTAACAGGTTCAAGGCTCGTCGCTGCTACCGTTGTAGGCATATGTGTCTTTGGACAAGACACTTAATGGCAATTACTCCAACTCAGGGTTGTCCAAATATCAGCTATACATAAAAAAAAGAAAAATACAAAAAATGATCACAAAAAATGAGCACCCATGTTATAACGACTGTCATTTTGGCCACGCCAGGAAAAGCAAGTTACATTTCTTGATGTTAAATTAACAGTATATAAATTGCAACCACATGAATCATATACCAGAACAATGGAATGTATTGCACCTTATAATGCTCAAAAAACAATTTGTTATGTAAGTGCGCAAAAGTTTGTGACCAAAAAGATTTTCTACATAATACCATGTATTCAGCCACAAAATTTCACCTTCTTACAGATCAAGGCAGTCAAACAAGTCATTCAGTCAATCAAAGTCAGCAATTCTGTTATTTCAAGGATTTTGTTTTAATTCTTCAATAATTGATACAGCTGTGGTTAATGTTGAAGACAGGTAAGCTGTAGTTTTGTCAGTTTTTTTTTAATTTTTCACAAACAAATGGAAGTTTGGGGAAATTTTGTGATACACTTTAAAATTTTTTTGTGTAAAAAAGGTTTATGTTTAGTACTTTATTTTTATAGTAACGCTGCCGAAACCAAAGAGAAAAAGTCTGTAAACAAAAATAGGAACAACAATAAAAAAGAGAAAAATGTTGGCTGGCTAGAAGAAAAGAAAATTGAAAAAAGGTGATTTTTTGTTATAAGAGCTATAGTCCCTTGTCAGTATATTGCCAGAACAATTATTATTTAGGGAGTTTGTTTTTTCAAATCATACATCATATATTTATTGTAATATTACAACAAACTAACTGTTGATATTAAACATAATGTTTGGCAAAAAACTCTTTTCCTTTGTTACTGTGGCTAATGTAACTATTTTATTAAATATTTTAATTTTTATATTCGCATATTTGTTTAAACTAGTTAATGTTTAATAATTGTTTTTTTCAATGTTTTTCAAAGGACACGCTTGCAACTTTGCTAGCTATGCAATAAAATGCACTAACATTGTCGCATTTTTTGAGTAACATTCAATGAAACATTCTTTTTTTTAGATCAACAATGAACGTAACACTTGAATGTTCAGTGGATTCCGTGAGACAACGTGTCGACATTGCACTCGTCCGATTAATTCATCAGTTTATTCAATGCTCTGATGCTATACAACAAGCAAGAACATTAATACTGGTAATGTATTTTGCTCATATTTTAACAACCCATTTGTGACTCCTGGTTTGAAACAAGGTCTGGTATATATCTTGCCCAGCAAAATAACCTTTTAGTTATTTTTTTGTTCAACAAGTCATCTGTTTTCTTTAGTTACAAGAAAAAGTGTATTTAATTATGTTTCATCGTATTTAGCCACAATACTAGTATTTTTTTATAAATTCTCTTATCTTTTACTAAATGTATATGTGCTTATGCAAAATAAACTTAAAGTTATCTTTTATTTAACTAATCAATTGAACTGTTTAATGTAGTTATAAGAAAAAACTTGTATTTTATTCATATAATGTCATATTTAGCCACAATACTAATATTTTTGTATATATTTCCTTATCTTTTTTATATATTCCTTTGTTTGCGCAAACAATTATTAGCATTGCGACTAAAAATCACATAAAATATTTTTATCTTTGTGTTTTACTCCTTTGTTTAAGTCGTAATAATTTATCTCCAAGTTGTTTTTGACCCAGGTGAACAAATACACTGAAGGTTCAATATCTCCTGATCCCCTCATCACACATAGAAAAACTGTGTCTAATGTATCAAGTGCAAGTGCTAACAGCTCATTTGCAGACTACGAACGGTAAGTTTTTAATGTTGACCTGGAACCCTACTAAGATAATATGTTAAAAGCCAAGCCAACTTTACTGTCAGTGGGCCTTCTTGTTTTGTCCTTTTTTTGAATATTTTTTCATGTTTTGTATTCTGCAAATGGCAACTTTATTTAAACTTAACATTTAACACATTCAAACATCAACACAGTTATAAAAATTCCAATTAAAAGTCAAGTTTTAACTTAATTTTTATTTCTGTGTAAATTTTTCCAAACATTGTTTTCTACATATTGCAACAGAAAAATTAACACAGATTTAGGTTCATAATAAAACTAAAAAAAAATCTCAAAATCATCACAATTCGAAAAAAATCCATTTTTAAAAAAAAAACTTTTTTTTTCTAAATTCTTTCTTTACAGACGTGTGATAACACGTCGGCACACCTCCCCTGTTCCCGAGAATACCAGGCACCCTACGTTTGATACAGGATCTATTTTGTCATCGTCAACTGAGAGTGAATCATTAGCAAGGTGTTGGCAGGTACGTGGTTTGCTTGCATTGGTTACTGGCTGTTTTTGACCGAATGAAACTCCTGTTACTTCTGCTACTAGACATAATGTAAAAAATCTTTTAGCAGCTCATCTGATGGTGTTTTCAACTTTTATTAGGAAAAATCAAATAAAACTAATGAAATTTGTGATATGTTTTTTATTTATCGAATGAATGAATGTAACTTGTTTAGGGTGGGGCAACGACAAAGGTATTATATATGCCAATTAGAAATAAAGTGTAAAAATAATCAAGACTAAATGCAAATTATTTTATATTCTGGGTCAACTGTTTCTACATCTCAGGTTGTATGTCATGCATGGTCCTCACCCATAGATTGAAAATATATCACAAAATGTTGTGTTACTGTTTAAAAGAACATTATAATGTTTCAAGATTTCATTATATTCCTGTTTTTATAGATATTGTACAAGCTTGTTGACTTGTACAGCATTGACCCCGACCTCAACCTACCACCTCATACACTGGTGGCTAAGAGACAAGGTAACATACAACAGTTTTATGCAATCTAAAAATTCAGTAGAATAACAATTTTGCATCCAAATTCACACAACAGTTTTACATCCAAATTCACACAACAGTTTTACATCCAAATTCACACAACAGTTTTGCATCCAAATTCACACAACAGTTTTACATCCAAATTCACACAACAGTTTTACATCCAAATTCACACAACAGTTTTACATCCAAATTCACACAACAGTTTTACATCCAAATTCACACAACAGTTTTACATCCAAATTCACACAACAGTTTTACATCCAAATTCACACAACAGTTTTACATCCAAATTCACACAACAGTTTTACATCCAAATTCACACAACAGTTTTACATCCAAATTCACACAACAGTTTTACATGGCTGTGTCTTTCTGTCAGATTGAAAAAAACACAAAATTTTTACTTATACCTAAGGATTTAGGATTTTTAAGTGATTAAAAAAAAATATAAATCATAAATAAATCTTGCCCTATATTATTATTTAATATGTATGTGCAAAAATCTGTGCAACAAAATAAAAATTCAAGGCAAAACAAAATATGTTGATTAGAAATCCCTCTTACAATATCGAAACATTCTAATCTAGTTTACCTGAAACTATAATACCCTTAAACGTTTGGGCGGATTTAAAACAAAACTGCATGTTAGAATCAGTAAAAAAAGAAATTTTGTAAAAATTGTTTTTTTATAAAAGTTAAACATCTGGTATTATTTTATTTTAGATGAATTTCGTGTCGAATCGGAACGAAACATCTATGGAAGTTCCATCTCTCAACATGGTCTTCTGAGTGGTGATTATGTTCCTTATGTGGCAATGGTTGTCACAGCAACAGCAACTATAAATGAGGTAAAAATGATATTAATAATTTTCTTGCAATTAAATGTAGATATGTTCTTAACTGTAAACGTGTTTTAACAACTGTTGTTTTGTTGCTATATCCTGTTTTTTTCGTTAAATTTTACTAAATCGAACAGACAAATAAAAGTTATTATATTATTATTATATAATAACTTTATTGATAAAAGTTTAGAGTAACACTACATTTGTAAATTTGTGAGAGATTTTTTTAGTATTGCTGACTATTTTAACAACCCATTTGTGACCACTGATTTGGGACAATGTTCGTTATATGGTTTTTCTATACTATTCTTTATCAAGGACCTGGAAGTTAGGCCAGATTTGGTCTATTATCCCAACACCCAGGATGCCCATTTAAGTCTCTTTTTTTTATCCTTGTGTGCTAAGAGTTACCACACTTTTTAGGTTTGTGTATGGTTTTGCTTCTTATAACTTTACAACCCATTAGTGACCAATGAGATGGAACGAGGTACGTTATATGTCTCGCCCAGAACATTAATACTGCTAATGTGTATGTTAATGGTATCTATGTAGTAATAATTGTCATTTTTTTCTGTAGTTTCAACTCCTGGCTGAAGTTGGCGAGCTTCACTTGTCTGTATCGCTCTGCCAACTCTCGGCAAATGCTTTCCATAAACAAACATCTGTGAGGTTATTCAAGCGTGAAGGAAGCTCATCCATGCACGTCAGTTTAGCGAAGGTCCATGGTGATGTCACAGAGCATTCAAATCAGTTGAAAAAGGTTGGGATCTTGTCTAAAAATGCTTAATTGAAAACCTTAAGGTGTTAACATAGAGGTCATGATAAACATAAAAATCCTATTAATGAAAATATTAAATATTAATGTTTACCCTGCCTGCAAACTGTGCAAAAGGCTTTTTTTATAGTTGCACATTTTACAATCATCAACCAAAACTGGTAAATGTTACTTAAAAATAATCTTCTGATTTAGCAGCAATTTTATGTGTAACATTATGCCTGGTAACAACAGGAAAAATACTCCTCATGTTTTAGCACTCTAGTTTTACATATTGAACAACCATTTTCCCTGCAGCTAGGTGTCCAAGAATATACAGTGCCAAAGTAAATTACATTTGCCATATTAATCAATGAATTTCTCTACATTTAACCACTATGAGTAAAACTGCATTTTAACAAAGTCACCCCAGATTTTGCCCAAAGTTTCAAAACCTATTTTTCCAAATTTTCGTCTAAAATTTTAAAAACCTGTTTTTTCTTCAGGTAATCCTCACATGCGGCGTCGGTTCATGCACCCTTGATGCTTCAACCGATCACCAACGAGATAGCGACGAGGGTAACAAATGCTCGACTGTGATTGGTCGAATCGTGTTAAACCTCCCCCAGCACCCCGCTTCACTTCATGATGTCGTTTCACGAGGAACACGACATCTGTCAAGTCATATCATGGAGTTTTCACAAACCCCCACTTACAGGTAAGGATCAATATTTACCTCAGCAACGTTCAAGTGTTGTTGTTCTAAAATAATTGCATTAAGTTAGTCATCATTTTTGGCCTTAATTCGAGATCATCATTTTTGGCCTAAAATCCTCCTTGACAGGGGCCTCACCCACAAAGAATAAAAAAAATTAAGGACAAGCGCTACAAAATGAGTGAAAAAAGGGAAAACAAGTCCAACCATTTTTATTCTGTTACATCACAGTTCTATTTAAATATAAAAATAAATAATTTTAACAAAAACATTGTCAAAAGTTTTCTCAATCTGTCGCTTATAGCTGCCAAACAGTTTCGACTAATTGAAATTTATATATAAAAATTCAGAACAAGTGGTTTTGTGTTAAATTTTATTTAAACTATTTTTCAAACTTTATTTTTTTTCCCTAAAGGTACCCTTTAGATTTTTTTATTAAAATTTTTTATGCGTTTTTTTGTATTGCCATTTTTTCTGTAAGCGTTTTTCTTCTTTAGAACATTTGACACAGTTGATGGAATGGGTCCAGGGTATCCCCCTGCCACCCCATCCAATACTGGCATACCCATGACCCCAATGACCCCGAGTGCCATTACAGCATTCATAGATCTCTCACAAGCTTCATCTGAAACAAACAACACACCAGTTATTGCTAAGTAAGAAAAATAATTGTTAAATTAAAACTTTTGATTCTTGTTTATTAAACATACTGTCCCACAGAGATTGGTTGTTTTTGTCTTTTTTTGAAACAATTGTTTACACTTTTCAATGAGGTTTTTGTTTAACTTGATTTAAAATTTGTTTTTTTAAGTAGATTTAGCTTTAAATAACTGAAATATACAAAAAAAATGAATTTATACTTTACAGCCTATCAAACCTAATAAAAAACTGTTCCCTTTTAAACAAGTGTTTTATTTTGAGAAGTTCTTTTCGCACACACTTTTACAAAAGTTATGTTGTTTTTTTCAACTTTTTTACAAATTTATATAAAAATTCTAAAAAAACATTATTTTAGTTTTCCACTGTAAGCCACTGTTTTGTAACAAATGTTGCATTTTGAGAAGTTAGGTTTAGAAAAATATGTTGTTTTTTTAAATTCCAATATAATATTTTTTAGTTTCTCACTGGAAGCAGAGGGTATCGAGATCGGGGCCAGTCTCCTCCCTTCACTAAGAGCTGAGTATTCAACGGGAATAATCACTGGGAAGGGAAAGATTGGTCCCGAAGCTGAGTTTTCTGTGGTGATGCCTAAACACTCACTCTACTTTCATTCAGAGGTATTGTGGGTAAATTAATCATTACAAATATTTATAAATCTTATTTGCTTTTGGCCTAAATCCCACGTCCATTAGAAGGACCTCACCCATACAGAATGGAACTCTAATTTCTTTATAAATACTTTAATTTGTTTAAAGTTTAAAGTACATATGAATAGAAGAATTTACAATGTTAGTATTAGCACTTTCAGCAAAAAAATCATTACGAATTCATATATTTGTAATATCTGTAATTTACACGTTTTGACTGCTGGTAAGATGAAAAATACTTAAATAAATAAATAAGTTGATTAATTCATACAGTTAAGCATGTGTTATTTATTACTATTTCCTTTTTTATGGTTTTAATTTGCATTTTTCTGTGTTATTTATGATTATGTTGCAGTTTATAATATATTTAACAATTTATTTAACATTTCAGAGCACCCCCTCAAACGACATCTCCCCAGTATCCACGGGGATCGAACTTCCACAAATCAGCGCAGAGGGAGAATCCAAGCATCATAATCTTTATGATGTCACAAATGATGACACGTCTGGTTATGGAGGTGGGTTATGTATATATGTAATATAGATGAGAACTTGAATGGAATTTAAACTGTTTATTTTTTTAAATGCTTACTAAAATTTTTTTGACTAAAAACCAAAAATTAAATTTTGTTATTTAAAAAAAGTTTTACTATATTAGAAATTTTGAGTATAAACACCAAAAATTTAGTTCGGTACATCACATTTTTTAACAATAATAATAATTTTTCAAACCGTATAATTTTAAACCATTTTTCACAACTTTTTAACCAATCATTCATAATGACAGGCTTGACAGAATTTTTTCAATCAATCACGCAATATTGGAACATTTATCTTAATTTTTTGGAATTTTCAGATGCTGGTTTACAGATGAAGGAAGGAGATTATATGTCGATAACCATCAGGATGGGAAGTTTTGAACACACGCTTACCACCGATCTTCTTAATCAACTCATTTTCTTACAAGAAGTGTTCATGAGTGAGGTCAGTAAAGGGTTTAAGTAATTTCTTTTTTTTGTGGCAAAAAAGAACAGTTTTAATGTTTTACACATTACATGCGAAAAAGTTTCATATATTAATCTTTAATTACTAAAAACTTTTAAAACAAAAGTAGCACACAGTGTGTAAAACTTGAGCATAATATTTATTGATTGAACTTGTAAAATCAGCTGAAATGGTAAACTTAAAAAATAGTTAATTGTAAGGTGAAAGCTGTGTAAATATTGTAATACCATTGCATTGTACACCTTAAACATGATATTTACAAACAAATTTCTAAAAATATTTAAAAATATAAACAAAAGTAGTTAACATGATATACATTTTTCTTTGTGCTAAAAAAATGTTTAGAACATTTCTGATCGTCTTGGTAACAGTTTTAACAAATATACTACATCAATATATAACACAAATAAAATCTCATTGAAGCACATTTTACTTCCAGGTTAATGACGTGATTAAGAAACTTTCAAAAGATCAGATTGCGACATCCGTGTGGTCGGAAAGTAGTCTCAGATCAGTGGAATCAACGCAAAGCAAACCCATGTTGTATCAACTTGAACTTCAACTTGATGTACGTTTATTTTGTTGATTATTGTTGAAAACTTTTTGTACTATTTAAACTCTAAGAGGTTGCTTCACTTACTTGTTTAATTTAGTTTTTAAGAGTGAAGTGAGTGAAAAGTTTAAAGCTTTCTTACCTTATGTGGCAAAAAAAGTTGTTTTTGTTGCTTTTTATTAAAAACTTTTTGTAGCATTCAGGAAGGTTATTTGTTTAATATATTTTTGTTTTTTCTTCAGAGTTTTTTTTAGGAAAAACTAAATTTGTTGTATTAAAGTACTAGCTTTTTAGTTAGAAAAATATTTTTTGTAAAAGGTGCACAAATTGTAAATATAATCCCAAACTTTAATGCCTTAACTTATTAAATGAATAAAATTCTGGCTCTGAAGTGTGTTTAAACTTGTATCCTTTTTTTAATCTAGGGAATTCAGATCACGGCAACAACTGCTTCAAGCAACGCTGTTCGTTTAAAAACTGGGAAGATGGTTTTCGAATTATCCAATCGGGTGATCAGGGCGGAACCTGGCAAAAAAATAAGTATGTGTCATGAAAATTGTTGTTTTTATAGAATTGTAAAATTGTTAACCTATTTTGTATTAATCGTTGCGTTTTTAGTGGGTATATTTCTCAGCATTGTTCAAATTTTATTTTATTAGACAGAAATCAGGAATGATTTTTTTCAAAATTTCATTGTGGCCGGTGTAATGAGTTTTTGTTTTTTTAGTGCTTACTAAATCTACCCTTTTCTATTTTAAGTGTTTTTTCTGCAGTCTTCTGTTGTAAATAATGTGTACAAGCGGTATTCAGGAATTTTTAAAACTGTGCTTGGATTTTGATGATTTTCTTCGGTAAAAACAATTATAAAATCCTTTAATAAAAAAGTTACAAATGTTTTTAATAAGAAAGTTGAAATTTTCTATTTAAAAACGCTATAAATTTCTTTAATGAAAATGTTACTACATCACACCTTTACCAAACCAACCATATACAACAAAGATAAACCAAAACAACAAAATTTCCTCTTGTTGCAGAGAGTCTGCACAAGTATCTCAAGTTATTTGGTAAAGCCCAAGTTGACTTGACTCTCTCACTTGGCACGCTGATGGCAAACAATGTCTACCAGGAGGCTGAGGCAGAGTTCCAGCAGATGGCGTACTTCACAACGAGAATTGGGCTGCAGAACACATCACAGCAAGCACATGATGGCGCCACATACACACACAAATCGAGCAAATCGTCGAAAAGTGAAAGTGTGTTGGTTTTTAATATTTTTTATAATTTTGATAAATATATTATAATTAACTTTAAAAAAATAATAGAAAGTTTTAAAAAAGTTTTTTATGTTTTATTTTTAAATTAAAACTTTTACACGTTTAATCGAGCTGTTTAAATAAGTAAGATGGGATAAGTAAGTTTTATTAGCTATTTAAATCTAAAAATGTATTAACACATATTGGGGTTTGGTGCTGTAGCACAGTAATAAGTTGCTTAGATCATGACCAAAAGACAGCTGGTACGATCCTTAATACCATTGATAGCGTTTGTGTCATTGGGCAAGACACAACAGCCATTGCTACAACCCAGTAGTCACAAATAGGTTGCCACAACCTGGATGTTGGGGCAATGAATCAATTCTGGCTTAAATCTCAGATCCCATGGTATGCCATGTTGTGGGGCTTCACCCACGTAGAATAGCATAGACCAAACCTTCCCAAAGCTTTTTCTTGGACCCTTTTAATCTGTGAAAATTTTTCGCAATCCTTCACAGTTAATAGTATAATACATGCAGTACTTTGTGTAAAATTGTATACTCTCAGTGACTCCCTGAAGCTTGTTATGCGACCAACAATGCCCAGTTTAGGAAGCCTTGACATACAATGTGTATTTGCCCCTAAAACCAGTTTAGTATCTTTTACATGATTTTGTAACATTTTTAGATCTTCAAGTTCCACCTTCATCCAGTTTTACTCCGGAAGATCAGATGGAGGACAACAACATCATCCTCATCAGTTTGTCTCGTCCTATATTTTTTGTGCAACCAACTGCATTCGATAAAGGTAACAAATATTTTTCCACTAAAAAACTTAATTTGAATGGATTAGGATTTAAGGTGAAATAATCATGCATAAAACCAGTTTCCCTTTTTAGATAAGTTAATTTGAGTTATTACTAACATTTTATGAGTGATAAATAAAAGAAAGTATATGTCTCAATATGAATGAATGAATGTAACTTACTCTATCCTCACATTGCCAGAAAACGACAATCATTATAACACCTCGTGCCAGCTTACGAATTACCATGTATGTTACTTTGTAGGTGATTATATTAAAGCATTTCATATAGTTTACATATTTTTATAATTTTCCCACCCAGCCATTTTGTTGTTCCTTGCGTACAAGAACGCATATGATGATTGGACGGAGAAGCGAGCGGATCTTCACGAGGAAGTGAGGCACGCAACTCAGGAGGTGAATTCCCATGATGATGTTGACATTTGTCATTTTCTAAATATGATGACTTTTATATTCACCCTTTTTTGTTATGAAATGACCTGAAATTGATTAGATATAGTTTTATTAAGTCACTGGTTACTGGCTTAACACAACTCCCTTATCACAATAATTTTGTCAATAAAAATATAAATACATATAAAGTTGAAAAAAAGTTATTTCCAACCACATTATTAGAAATGTGTATTAGAGATTCTAATAAGAATTAAAATTTAATTCAATAAAGTTACTATATATATTGAAATCTAAGTTTATGGAATTTAGGTTTTTGAAAAATCTCAATTTTATAGAATTTTATTTTTTCGAAAATTCTTAATTTATGGAATTTAATTTTTTAAGAAATTTCTAACTTTTAGAAAAAAATATTTTTGAAAATAATTACAGGTTGTTGGAGCTATTCATGCACGACGAATGATGAACGCATCATCGAACACGGTCACCGTTAGCAACTTATTCCTCCAACTATCAGTACATGACCTTGGTATATGCTTGCCTGTTGCTCAGGATACCAACTCATATGATGTGAGTGATATTTTCATTATTAAAATTTCTAAATTCAATTCACATTAACTGTTGGGTATGATGTTTTCAGAATGTGTAGTAGTATATGTTTTGTTTGTTTATATACCTGCTTGTAAAGAGGGAGTATTATTAAATATTTATGTATTATTCTTTTTAATATATCCCTTTTTTAAATAAATAAATTTAACTTATTGCCTTCATATAGTGGCAGTGTCAGACATTATAACACGATTGTCTTGTTTCATACACCTCGTACCCGTTTACAAGTTATCACATGTGGTTGTAAGTGATAATATGTAATAATATGTAATTCAGTAATATTTAAAACTTTATGGGTAAAAAATTGTTTCATACACCTTGAACCCGCTTACGACGTTACGAGTTATCACGTGTTTGTAGATAATAAGATGTAATTTTGAAAATAATATTTAAAATATTCAATCCTTTACCATAATCCCTTTAAATTCTTTCACACCCCACAGATTTCAACTCAAGAAGAACTTTCTTCTGCCCTTGTGTTAACAGTGGACAATACATTGATCAGTGCATGTTATGCAAAGTCCTTGGTCACGCGTGGTAACTTCAAAGGCTTCTGTCTTCGTTTCACAGATGATTTTCAAACTTCTTGGGATGATTGGAACCCAGGATGTATGGGATCTAAGAATGTGGTCATGAATTCCTTCCTTGTACCTGCTGGTACTTATGAGGTAAATCTTTTGTTATCACATAAGTTGTGTGCCAACCATATTTACATGGATATGCTATATTATAATGATATAGTACTTTGGGGTAAGATGGGACACATTTAGCGCATAATATTCAAATATCCTGATCAGGTTTTTAACAAATAACAACAGTCTAGTCTTTGGGACGAGAATATGGGTTTATAATTCTTTAAATGTCTTTGTTTTACTACTAAACGGGACAAGAAAAGAGGATGAAAAGAGAAAAATGAGTCATCTTTCCCCACCCTACTATGTGTGTTTTATATATCAAAGACATCTTTAGTGGTTTTCAATTTTAAAAAAATAAATGTTATCAAAAAAATTCGTTAAAAAACTAATTTAATGTGAATACACTTTAGATCATGTTAGTCTTGCCCTGTACTTCAACATTTTTAAATATTTCTAATTGTATTCCTTTTTTCATCAAAAGCAAACCGAAATAAATATTAAAAACCACAGTTTGTGTTTTTAAGAGTAAGAAGCAACCATAATGTTATTTATTTTTACGTATTTATTTAATATATTATTTAATATTATTCAGCCATTTATTTTTACAAGCAACTATATTCTCGTTCTTTTATGCACAGATTTGCACAGACACAACAAGCTACCAAATTCACACTGATTCAGGCATGGTGCCCACCGCACGAACCACTGTGAACATAGTGTGGCAGATGGACGGGGTGGATCTTGAGATCGACACGAAGATCGGGGCTTACTTAACCCACCTAGTGGAAACTTTGACAGTGATAACGGGAGACGATGCGAGCTTACGTCGCGACTCTTCTGAATCTGATAGGTAAGGTTGTTTTAATAATACAGACGTGGTTAAGCAATGGTGAAATTTGCATTTAAAGTTAGACTTAAGGTATCCAATCAAATGCTCTCCGTGTACGAATATGTTTGCTCTGTTTACATATCTATACTTCTTTATGTATATAGAGAATATTCTCTATATAGTAGGGTGGGGGAAGATGGACACTTTTTCATTCCATTTTCTCTACCCATTTGGTAGTAAACAAAAAAAATTCAAAGAATTATAAAACTGTATCCTCTTGACTCCCATATAGACCATTGTTACTTGTTTAAAACACAATTCGAATACTTATATTTTGTGCAGAATGTGCTAAAGGTGTCCCATCTTTCCTCACCCGACTATATATATTTAAAGATATCTCTGCGCTGACCAGTATACCATGAGCCAGACAAACAAATAAATTTAAAATTACCAGGTTGAATTATGATTCTGTGATGGGTAGTTTAAGTGAGTTAGATGGAACGGGATTAGAGGACACAGTGGATGGAAGGGTGGAGATGAGGCAGATGGATGATCTTCCTTCATCACGTAAGGAACTAACTCAACGAGAAAAGACCAAGAAATTGGAGCAAGAATTAAATGAACAGGTTGGTTGTTGGTTGTTGGTAGTTGGCGGTTGGCGGTTGGCGGTTGGCGGTTGGCGGTTGGCGGTTGGCGGTTGGCGGTTGGCGGTTGGCGGTTGGCGGTTGGCGGTTGGCGGTTGGCGGTTGGCGGTTGGGTGGTTGGGGGTTGACATATGGTTATTTTACTGTGTGGTGCATATTTGTCTTTTTCTCTGAAATAATTTTTTTGTATTGATGGGTATGAAACTTAAATATAAAATATAAGATGTTACTTTATCTTTTAGCAAACTTTTTCCAATTTGAAAATAGTATGTTAGTGGAAGTGACCGTTTTACATTTCATCATTTTATTAAAACCGTATTGCAAACGCTCCGGACTGTACATTTTGAGATTTAACCATGTTTTGCAAATTTTTTGGAAAATTTTTATTAAACATCTCTCATCTTTCTTCCAGGTTCGAGTAGTGAATGATCTCAAATCCCTCGGAGCAAAACCAGCGTTGATCGAAGAGCAAGTGAGGAAACTCCACACACTAGAGGTCGCCCTTTCATCAATCTTTCGACAAACTTTCCGAAACAAACTTCGTCGTTCAAGCACCAAGCAAGCATCGGTGGGTCTTCTGTTATTTTATTTAAAAAAAATTGAAGAAAACCTTTTTAAAATTTTATTTAAACTTTTTAAAAGTTTTATGTAATTTTTTCTAATTTATTATTTTTTTTACTTTTTTTCACTTAATGAAACTAATAACTATCTTTAATTATATTTTATTTTGTTAAATTGTAATAAAGCTTTATTGTATATTTATTAGTTGATTAATCTAATATGTTTTGATGTATTTTTCTTCCACTTTCCACAGTCGAGCTTTAAAAGACCCGGTCACCGCAGATCAATGTCAACTGCAGTTGGCAGCAGGTTAGATACTGCCTTATACATATTTTATCTTATTTGTGATTTGTGATCGTACAAAATTAGAATAAAGTAGAAACTTTTACACTAATTCTACTTTATTTCTGCTGCCAGAATGACAGAAAAAAATTATTGAAATTATTTATGTTGCAAAACAACTGTACTATTATAACACCCCCCCCCCCACACAGAAATCTGCCATCCCCAAAATCTGCGCAGTCCGCCTTCTCCACACTGCCACCCAGTGTTAAACACAATTTACTTGGTGACTCTAGCCCCACCGCGTGGAACTACCCTCTGAAACAGAATGTTGAATACAAAGAAGTTTTTAGCCCCCAACCCCCACATGCTGTGAAAGATATCTCATCATCTGATACTTCATCTGCTGATTATGGTATCTTATATTTACACTACAGTTTATATATGGTATTACTTGGGGCCTATCCTGGCCTAAATTCTAAGACCAATGGCGAACCAAGCCAGTTATACGCTACAGTTTATATATGGTATCTCATATTTACACTACGGTTTATATATGGTATTATATATGGTATCTCTTGTGGCCAATCCTAGCATAAAGTCTCGGGCCGATGGTGA
This sequence comes from Ciona robusta, assembly GCF_009617815.1. Lineage (NCBI taxonomy): Eukaryota > Metazoa > Chordata > Ascidiacea > Phlebobranchia > Cionidae > Ciona > Ciona robusta. The sequence goes on from NC_143236.1 coordinate 3,155,658, forward strand.
ACCACTCTGCGTGACCTCACCCACATAGAATATGTGATATCTAACATTAACACTACAGTTTATATATGGTGTGTCACTGTTATATCATTTATACGACTGGCGCTGTGCCGTTGTGGCACAGTGGTCAGTGTGCCTGCCTTTAACCTAGAGGTTACGGGTTCAAGGCTCATCATACTGTGGCAGGGTCATAGGACCTCACCCATATAGAGGGCACAGATAAAAAAAATGTAAAGTACCGCTTTTTTCACGAAATGCACTTTTTAAAACGAGCTTTGCAGCTATGAAATGATGTTTCTATGTTTACAGATATTTCCGAGGATGAAGTCGACGGGGGTAAGACTCATGGAGCGCGACGCTCACTCTACCTTGATGACTCGATGGATGGGTCACATGGTCTAACGCATGACCGAATATCATTAACGCAACCACAAAATATCTCCCACGTAAGAAAAATGAATATTCCAGGATATTGTCATAATATCTATGAGTTGTTAAGTTTCATCACTACAGCTTGACAGGGAGCATGTGGTGTGGATGTTATGCAACACGACAACACATTTTATAGTTCTTCAAATTAACAGCAGAAAAAGAGTCATAAAAGAATATTTGTTGCATATGTGTATAAGCTAACATACTATACAAAAATTACTTTGGTACCTTTAGTATGTATTAACTCACATTACCTATATATTATTCCATTCTATATTGGTAAGATCCTTGGCGAGACATACGATGTGACTTTAAAACTCGAACTGACCCATTACCCCAACAATAACAATGCTACAACCCATTAGTGACTACTAGATTAGAGCAATGTCCGCTAAGTGTCTTTCACAAGGACACATACGTCAAACAGTGCCAATACCGAGCATGGAACCCGGTATCTTTCAGTTACTATGCATCACATAACCACTAAGCCACAAGTCAGCATATGTTACCACAGATGACGACAGCGGGTATAGAAGCTGACCTTGAGTTAACCCTGGATATCAGGGTTGAAATACAAGGTGGTAAGATCGTGTGCCATCCAACCAAGCCATCGGACCCTTCGAGGTAAAATTGAAATATTTTCTTTGATTACATATTTGTAACTGTCAGTAAATCAAATAAAATTTTGAACTGTTACTTGGAGTCCATTTTAAATCCATTAATTTTTCTAAAAAAAATTTCAAATTAATTACTGGTGATGGTTGAATCAAATAAACATTTTTTTTAACTGTAAAATTAAGGTCTATTTCAAACCTATTAATTCTTTCATTTAGCTGTTTTTCCCATTCATAATATTGGAGCCAACTATGACAAATTTGTTTGTAAATTGTGGAAACATATTTGGAAATTGGAGATTTGGGCAAGCAGTGGCCCATTACTTCTGACTATTCCTTCATACAACAGTTTAACAAATTAGTTAAACTAACAAAACCACTTCAGTTTTATGCAAACTTCAAATACAAACACAACAGCCCATCATATTAAGCTATTTCTATTTATTAGGATTTCTACATAACAATTAAAATGTTTTTTTTTATTTAATTTTTTTTATTGGAATTAGAATTTGTTATTTGAATTTTATTGGTTAAAGTTAGAATGTTATTTATTACAATTTCTACATTAAAAATTGTTGTTTATTATTTTTGATGTTTGTTCATTATAGTTTCACATTGTTTCAGTTTATCCAGTCAAGCACGACCAAAACCAAGTGATCATGTGACCGTGGCAAACAACACGACCTTCTTTATTCCTGGGGTCGAGGTCAAAGTTCATTATAATTCAGAAAGTCGAGAAACAACAAAACAAACGCCCGACTCTCCACAGGTTAGAACTTTTATTTAAACTCTCTTAAGCCTGGGGTCGATTGCTGCAATACCTTATAAAAAATAAACATTATAAACTAAAAATAGCTTTAAAATTATAAACAGGGAAAAAAGTTATAAAAGGTTTTACAGCTTTGTATAAATAGTTTATCAAATTTTAGTTAATTGTACATTTGCTATTCTCTATTTGATCAAAGTGTAATTAAATTTTTTTATTGGTATAAATTTTGTTTTTAGTTATATGTTGCGTTAATTTTGTGTAAACCTTTTTGTTTTTGTATAAGCAGTTTTTTATCAGCGTGTGATGGGGTAGATGTAGTTGTTATAAAACATGGGTGCCATATTTCATACACTTTCTACCGTACAAGTTATTTTATATATGTAAATTTACGCTACAAATATAAGGTAAATCAATAAAATATTTTTATTTAAGTTAAAATATATAAAATATACTTTTTTTTAATTAAAAAACATAAAATATAATTTGTTTTTTCAAATGTGAAAATGAATTTTAATGTGAAAATAAAAATCTCCCTGATCTTCAGACTCAACCCGGAGGTTCGAAGATCCCCCACATCCAGATCAACTCTCCTCCTCATTCCTCTCACATCAAATCTCATCCAGGATCACGAAGAGCTTGCGTGTACACGTGGTTCTCCATCCAATCTCTTCCCGAGATGATCATCAGTCCTTGCTTCCTGGACTTCCTGGAGCAAACTTTTGATGCGGTTCCCGTCACTCCAACTCTTCGAGGATCAAGGAATCCATCCCAAAAGACAAGTGAGGAAGTTTTATTAAAGTCATTTTTATTCATTTTATTCATTTTTTAAATAATAAACTTTTTTAGTTATTTTTATTTTTTCTTTATCTTTAGTTTTTGGGCGATTCCTTATTTTTGTTTATTCACTCACTTTACTTACTTTTAAGTTGTCAGATCAGAAATTTTTTTATTTATTTAATATTTGATTTATATTAACTTTTTCAGTTATTTTCATTTATTTTATTCACGTTTAATTTTCACTCTTTTTTTGTTCATTCACTCATTTCATTCACTTTTAATTCTTTGTACGATTATTTTTTGCTCTTCATTCACTCATTTCATTTACTTTTAATTTCCAGATGATTCGTTCGACTCTTCATCCGAAGATGATGCAGACATGGACATCGGAGCTGTTGAAGTATTCAACACAACCATGGCTGCTTTACCAGTAGATGTAGTTGTGTATGTGCATGTACAACCATCACAGGTTGGTAACCGGATGTGTAACCGGAAAAAATAAATAATAGGCAAACTTTTTTAAATTTTTAACATTTTATTTTGATTAAGCAAAAATAATTAATTAAATTCCTGTTTTTTTTCAAATAAGATCACTTTTTAAAAATTTGTTTGATGGACTACTCTGACCTAAATCACAGGTTTCTTAACATAAGACCTCACCTATATAGCTTATAATCTATATGTTTTTAACTATATCTAGCTGATTTTAGAATTTCATAAGTTTAAAACGGCTCAAATTTTTCGTATAATCCGTTTTTTTTTTCAGGTTTTCTTTAATTGCCAACCCATGTCCCGAGTGGAATGTTTGCTTCACGTGCCAAGTTTAGATCTTGTATTCAGCAGCATAGGTGGTTCAGCATTACAAACTTCCCCAACCAACACAGCAGCATTCACTTATCCAGATAAAGGTGACTCTTTGTTTTAAATAGTTAAAAAAATAATAATTTAAACCTATTTCACAAATAAAAGGCTCTCTTTTAAAAACTCTTTGTTTGTAAATATATTTTATTAAAAATTTTTGACAGAAAAAAAGCTAACAAATTTCAGACATTAAATTTATTTTTTTAGACACCGACAAGTTTCACAACTTCTCAACTCAGAACATAAATGATCAAACACAAGGTATTTTGCACTTTGGTTAAAATCAGGACTGGATTTTTAAGACTAAAGCCCTTAGAAGTATACATTAATTTTGATAACAGATCGTTCAACTTAATTTAATACAACCTGGACTGAAAGTGTATTATTTAAATTTTTCAAAATAGTGTTCTGATAAATCCTAATATACATAAAAGAATAAAAATATAATTTAGCACTATTGTGATCACAAAAACATATTTTATTTTTTAAATCACCCATTTTTTAAAACAATTATAAGCAATTTTTAATTATTTTTTTAATCTGAAATTAAATAAAATATATTTTGTTTTTTTTACAACATAACACAATTACTCCATCTTTGCTTTTTACCCAAAGGTTCCACGTTTCCAAACGGCATCAGCTTCACAGCAATAATGTCCGACTTCTCCCTGTATGTTTTCCACCCATATGGAACACAACAGTCTGTGGGCATCGATATCTCACACAACCCAAACCCTGCAAGGAAAGATTCTCTCAGTATTAACTTGGAAGTGGTTAAGGTAAAAAAACTTTTATTTTTTGTAGATTTTTTTAATTTGCAAGTATCTTTTTTTGTTTATTTTTATTTTTTTTATTACATTACTTGGTGGCTGTTAAGGTAAAACTTAAAAACTAACTTTTTGTACTTTATCTTTTTTTAGAATTTTGTAAAAATTTGAATAATTTTTTTCTAATGTTATTTTAATTAAAAAATCCTTATAAATTTTTTGGAAGCTTTGCTTTTTAATATAGGTATTCAGAGCAATAAGTCCTTTAAGTTTATGGAAATCTTATATTAATATAAACTTAATCGCATACTGAGAAATACTAAGAAAGCGAAGAAGAAAAAATATTTTAATTGAAAGACACGATATAGCGACAATACACTGGATGTTAAAGTTTAAAAGATTTTTTTATAACCAGATCAACATAGTTCGAACAAGACGAGGAAATGTAAATCTTGATGCGAGTCAGTCGGGTTTGAAATTAACCGATCAACAAAAAGTTTTTATTCATTTGTCAGCTTTGTTAGATATAGGTAAATGCTTTAGTTACAAAATATTTAAAACTTTGTCTTAAAATTGTGAACTCGCATATATACGGTTTAAATAATATTGAAAGAGTATAAGGTTTGGATTTTTTATATAGTTCTGCTTTTTAATTTTTTTGCAAATCTGTTTAAAAAAAGAGTTTGTATTTTTTTAATTAAGAGGTTATTTGATTTTTTTGTATAATGTTAATAAATGGGTAGACGTGTTCATTTGTTTGGAATTTCTGAAACAAAAATCTTAGCATTTAGCGATAAAAAATTGGGTATTACGTTGAAAGCTAATTTTTAATGCTTTAAAACCTAGTAGTTTGTACATTTTCAAAGATAACTTAATGACAGCTACGAGTTGGGTATATAGTAGGGCGGGGAGGATGGGACACTTTTCATTCTATTTTCTTGTTGCATTCGATATTAAACATAAAACATTAAAAAGATTGTAAAACCGCATCTTAACGACTCCCATAGATCGTTGTTAATTGTTTTAAACACGATCAGTATATTTAGATGATATGTGCTAAACTTAAAACATGAAAATATTTGGTTTTTCTATTTGGTTTCCAAGTTTACATGGTTATTTACAGGAAAAGCTTCATTTAAATATGACATGAGAAGACTTAGTGAGATCCTTGCTTTCCCAAGAGCTTGGTACAGAAAAAGTATCGCTAGGAGAATTTTCTTTGGAGATGCTGCTTCAACTAATAAGTAAGCTGTGATATGATGTTTAGCATTTTAAAAGTCTATTTTATTGAACCTGTGATGTAGTATGATAATTTTCACTCAAAAAAAAGATAAAAAAAAAAATTATTAAGTTTATGTATTTGTTTTAGTAGGTAAAAAAACAAAACATTTTTATTAAATTTAAAGGTTTAAACTTATATATTTTTTAATTTTAGGCCAAAAGAAGAAGAAACAAAGAGAGCAAGCTCATTTTTAAACCAAGATCCGCTTGTTACTCCGAAACGTAGATTTGCTTCTCATACATCTACCGCCACTAATGACAAACAAACAGGTTGATATTTTGAATTTTTCTATTATATTTAGGTTTGTATAACAACCAAAACTTGTTTGCCTTTCCCCAAACATTTTTTACTTTTTTTCCAATAATCAATTTGTTTACCTTTTTTTCCAATAATCAATTTTTCTAAGTTTTTTTTCCATACCCAAAACTTGTTTTCTTTTTTATTCATAATCACCAAAAATCAAACTATTTCTCTGCAGAAGAAGAAGGTAGCAAGGTGTGGCAAGGTGTTGTGTTGTTTGGTCTACGAATGTCACGTCTAGATGTGGAAATGAACATGAGTAATGTGATGGGACACACAGTGTGGTCATGTGATGAACTCAAAACCAATGGAAAGTTAAACATACACAGCGGTGGAGATAAGGTTCAGAACTTATATGTTTTTCTCATTTAATGGTTTATTACAGACAGAGTATTTTCCTGTCTTTTCGTTTTAAAATTTTTTCAATCTGCACTACTGAAATTGCAGAGACAAGGAAAGTTATTATGTTAGTATATTTTTGTTGCACATTTTTTAAAGAATGTTTTTTTGCGAAATGATCTTTATTATAGTAAACAATAACATTTATTTTGCTGTATAATGTAATAAATGTTTGATGAATAAAAGCATATACAACTTTCCAGAATGTCTTTCTCTCATGTGGATTAAAAAACTCGCAATTATCAGCAAGAGGAGGAATTATTGGTGGTCAGATTGAACTGCAGGAGTTACATGCCAATTGTAAGTGGAAATCTATTTATTTTATACAAAATTTTTAATTCAATCTTTTTTTCTTTTTTACAATGACAGAATAGTAGCAGTTTCCAGCCTTGAACCTGTAACATCTGTTATAAAGGCAGGCACGCTAACCACTGCGTCATTAAAATTTAAAAATTTGTGTTATAGGCCACTTAATGGACCCAGAAGGCAAAGATCCACTTCACAAAATCCTGGTGAAAATGCACTCACTAGATGGCAGGATAGAGTACATGGGAAGTTGTGTGATGATGGGACGATTGACATCTGTCAATCTTAAGCTAAGTGATGAATGGAAAGGACCCAAACTAAGCATCCCAACAAGTATTGAGAAAAGGTTGGTTTGAATAATGTTGTGACCTCCGTTGTTTGTTATGAGAAAACAAGTTTAATTTAAACACATCAGTAAAATTAAACCGCACAAAATGTTATAACAATGTCAAACGAAACGCCTTGTTTAATGTCATTCGACATATAACATAACTCATCAAAAAGTTCATCGTAATATCGTGGCAGATATGTTATTGCGAGGCAGAAGCATCAATTATTTAGTTTTACAAAATTTTCTTTCGATATTTACTGTCTAGAATCTAGATGCTTGTAACTAAATGTAGACATTCAAAGTCAAACAAATGCCAAAATTATGTGCGCATGTTTCCACAATCAACTTTTTGTTGGTTCCGTATGTAAAGTGGATTATTAAAATATTTCTAGTACTTTAAAATTTTCATCTTTAAACCTAAAATGCAAAAAAAAATAATCAAAAAAAAAACGCTAAAAAACCTGATGTGTAAAAATAATGAAACAAATCCATTGCTTGTTTTTCACATAATCCCCACCACTTTACAGTGCTGTGTTTGTACCTGGAAACTTTGGTTGGGATTCCTTCTGTCTAACCATCTCACGTTCCACCACACCTGATGTTATTAAAATGCTTTCAAAACTTGAGGAGTTTTTCACTCAGCAGTTTCAGAACTCGGTCCGCGCGTTCACTTCTTGGCGCCATAGTGGCCACTTGGGTCCGCCAGTGAGGAGACAGCTGTCCGTTACCACACCTCAAGGTAAAAAATTCAAATATTGTTAAAAAAGGTCACAGATGGAAATGGTATAAGATTTATTGGTATTTTAAAATAGCTTTGTATGTTTTACATATTTAACATAATTGCCTTTGTTTAAAATACTTTTTTTTACTGCTACATTCCTTTTTTGCAACCAACAGCAAGTTTATGTTTTTAATGTCAATATAAATGTAACTTACTTTATCCTCGTGTGGCTGAAAGACCGTGAAAAACCTTTAAGTTAGAGGCAGGTGTGCTGACCAACTGTGCTGGGACAATTTTTTACTATCCCATTCTTATTTTGCAACTAACAGCAAATGTATATTTATAATTCCAATATAACATGATTTCAAATCCATTACCACAGTCACATACTCTCATCGTCGTCACTGGCCCCCGGTGTACACGGCGATCAGCGACACTTTTCGAGCACTAGGTGTCGCCGCAAACCCACAATTCCTCCTCGGGGGATCCATGTGTCTCCACGGCAACGAGCTTACTGTGGTCTGCTTCCATGGATCCAACTTCAGATCAAAGTCGTGGGTCCTCTTCAACATCCTCGAACCAAACATTGTCTTCTCCACAGAAGTCCAGCAGATTAAAGGTGAAAAATTTGGTTTTCTTATAAATTTTCCTAAAATTAAAAAAAAATGTAAAAACTTTTTTTTTGGAACTTGTGAAAAATAAAAAAAATGTTAAAAATGTTTTGTTTAATTTTGTTTAATTAAAAAAAAGGATGTTGAAATTAATTTCTTATTATTTTTAATATAATTTAGGATAAAAATGATTTGCTTAAAAATGATCTTATTAATATTGTTAAAATAAATTGTGTTTGTGGAAATAATGCTAAAGGGTTCAAGTTTGTGTTAAATCATATTTTACTCCCTTTTAGAACTAGAGGCCGGTATTTGTCAAACGTTTTTTTTCTATTTATTTTTTCCTATTAATATTTTTATCATCCAAATTAAATTTTTTTTTTAAGAATCTGTTCGTGGGAACGAAACCTCCACGCTTGCTATTCAAAGTTTGACCTTTAACCTCGGTCATGACCACTGGTTGAAGACAGGTGGCCCCTCCACTGACCCCATGGCAACTGTCAGCCGTGTGACGAGGTCACGGCACCAAAACCCACCGCCAAGTGCCGCGTCACTTGACGAATGGTTTGCTTATGTCACAGCTTCGCACAACCAAGGTTGGAATTCTGTTTTGCGTCATATTTTTTAATCAGCTCTGAGTTACCATGTATGTTACTTGTGAGTGATTATTTATTTTTTTCTAATTTTTTATGTATGGCTAATAATTTGTAATTAGTGACCACTGGGTTGAAGAAATTACCCTTAAGTGACTTGCCCAAGGACACATACGCCTATAATGGTAACAGCAGTAAGCCTTGAACCAATTACCTCTGGTTTAGAGGCAGGCGCGCTAACCACCTTTTGCTTTTTTAAGGTTTATTTCATAAGCATCGGATAAAGGTTGCAAATTTTTGAATAATTCTATGTATTTTAAAAAAGTTGGCTGTTAAAAGGGATCTGCAGCTCAAACACAATTTTATGCTGTTTAATGTTTAGTTGGTCACTTGTAAGCAAGCATGCGGTGTATGAAACATACCACCCCTGTTGTAATTACAACTTTTTATCAATATTAATAAGTTGTAAAAAGCAGCAATTTTTTTTTACTTACATTTACTACCCCAGAACTCACAATGCTTCGAACGTTAAACGATATCCGGCCGAGTGACATGGGAGTCGGAGGGTCACCAGCAGGTGGAGGTAGACGCTATCACTCAAGTTCGAGCCAAGCAAGCTACAATCACGACACAGATATAATATTCGCGTTACCCAAACTTCAGTTGGATTTTAAAAGTGAACACATACAGGGACCAAATGAACCATCTACGTCTGGTAAGATATAATGTTTCAGTTAATAATCAATTTTTGCCGTTGATTTGTAATTTTGCTTTTATTGTATTTTTAGCTTTTGTTTACGCCAGAATTATTGCAGATTTATTGTAATGATTTATTTCATTGACTAAATGTACATATTTTCATTATTTTATTTGCTGGTAAACTCAACATACCTTAACATAGTTCACTTGCATCGCATTAGAAGCATCTAGTGGCCATGCAGATATCTTATCTTCAAAAATTTCTTGTTCTCTGCATTGTTCAGTTTTAAACCCTAGGCCTTACATCTTAAGTCTTTTTTGACTGCAACCAAGTTACTTGCTTATGTGCCTTATACTAGACCTGTGCTCATTTGTTGTCCTGTATGCTCTCTACAATACTCAATCAAAATGTTATCAATTTTAAATTTAATGAGTTTAAACATTTGTTCCAGCAGAAACAGAAAACAAACCGATTGTAGAATGTAGTTTTGTGACTGAATTCACCGATCACATATGTGTAACTATGGATGTTGAACTTATTATGTTTCTGCATGATCTTGTTTCTTCTTATCTCAAGGTAAATTGTCTTATTTTAAATATTTCGATTCAAGCCTGTTACATAGTTTTTTGCGTTTTTTTTAACCAATGTGTGTCAACACTGTTTATAATCAAATATTAAAATCAGCTATTTTAAATCGTTATTTCCATATTTTTTTCAGAATTTAATTTAATGAAAAGATCTGTAACTTGCTTTTTAAGAGTGATGGGTCAATCCTCGTCTAAACCAAAGTTAGTATAGACCAAGTTAGGAAACGGATTGTAAAACAAAGAGTTTTGTTATCCATTGTCTCGCGTCTATGACGTCATAGTCGCCACCATTACGGAGCCCACGGCATAGCATTTTATCATTGCTGGCTGCTGTTTTTCGTTCAAATATTGCGATTTTTTAAAAACCAAGCACTTCTGCGAGTAAAAATGGCTTTCTACCAATGTTATATCTTATCACAATAATAAACCTCACAAAAATAATCAACTTTTATTGAACACTTAATCGATTGAAGAGTAAAATAACAGAAAATATTAAGTTTACTAATCAAAAACATAAAAGAACATGTTTAAAATATAAAAATACAAACAAAACGCATAACATTACCATAAACTGTTGTATCTAGCTGCAGTTTTACATGTAAATTGCCGTGATTTTACTTTTTGGCTCACAAACTTAACACGTATACCCGGCAACGAAACTTAAGGTATCTTTGTAAAATTTGCCTAATATCGAAGTGAAAACAATACTGAGTTACTATTTTTGGTCCTCTGCTTGAATTAGTAACCTACCTTTTCTGCGTTCCGGGACTTTATGAAATCGGAAAACGCGAACACCTTATCTGCTAGTACTTAAGCAGTTTGGAGCTGCATGTCCACTCATGTTGGATTATAAATGTAGTAAAGAATGGTTCTGTAGATTCGTAGGTATGATCATATACTATTATGTAAACTAAGCTGATTGCTGCTTGTCTTAATCGCCAACGTAAAGTACCCTTTTAAACCACACTGTACGCCGAAAACCAGTCAAAATATAAATTTACTTCACATTAATTCCTAGATTTAATATTGTATAACAAGATTTATATTAGAAATTATATTTTAAAGGTTAAAACAATCGCTATACGTGTTTTCTAGCTTTGTATCGCTTACAAGAACTAAATGAACACATGCCGACCATGCATTTGTATAGGCGATTCACGCTCTGTGGGCTCCGTAATGGCGGACACGAGCGCCGTTTCCTAACTTGGTCTATACTAACTTTGGTCTAAACCATAGGACCCATAGCATGCCACGCTGTGGGACCTTACCCACCTAGAATGGAACTTTCTATTTGGAGTTAAAGTTAATTTACACTTTCTGTTGAATTCACTAGGAGAAACAAATAGCATTATCGAGTCGTACGCGCATCACATCAGTTGGAGGACTGGCAGGATCACAACCTACTGATCATGTGACCACCATTGATCCAATAGATTTACGAGAATTCGTGTGCAACACATGGCAACTTGAACCAACTGTCAGGTTTGTAGAAATTGTTTGTTTTTTTTATTAAAAAAGCACTAATTAATCTTTTTTTGTCAAAAACGAAAAATTAAAACAGAATTGTAAAATCCTGTATGTTTTTTAGTCAAAAAGTCGTTGTTTTATATTTTTTGCAAGAAAGCAGAACTTAAACAAAATTGTAAAATCCTGTAATTTTTTTTAATAAATATTTTTTATAACATTTTAACATCCAGGTTAATATCTTGGGCTGGTCGTCGCATTGAACCAGTTGGTGTGGACTACATCCTGCAGAAACTTGGGTTCAGTCACGCCAGAACAACCATTCCAAAATGGTTTCAACGTGGCGTGCTGGACTTGCTGGATCAAATTATTGCTGTGATTGTTCAAAACTTAGTTGTGACGGTAACGAAGCAAAAGCACAAGTAATAACCTTGCACCAGTGTTTAGCACCGAGCAATGACGTGCTTTTCCACTTTTTTTAATTCTTGCACATTTCAACTTTAAGGTACATAACTGAGGTACTATGACATGACAAAAACCACTGATTATCCTATTACAATACTGAAAACTGTGCCAGCACTCATGAATACAGTTTAAACTGCTTCATTTTAAACTGAGTTCTGAGCAAAACAAGCCAACATTCCCAACAGCCTGTGATACTAACGGTGCACTTTTTTTTCAAAGCGTTTTATTGTTTTACGTTTCTTCTCCTACACCCGTTTAATTGTGTGCTGCTTTTAATATCCATCACCATGTTTTATTTCCGCTGATGTGCGCACTGCTTTGTTTAAATAAACTTTGTAATTGTAGAGCAAAATAAAACAACCTTCACATACATACAGCACACAGCACAAACAGCCACAAATCCCACAAAAAAATAATCAAAATATTAAAACAAAGCTGGCCTCTGTGGCAAACATAGATTGTAGTACGCAGTTGGGTTCCAGAAGTTTGGTCCTTTCCATCCGCACCAACCCTTGCTTTGAATAACCTGAATATCTTCCCCACCCGTATAATGTGGATCAAGTATGAGAAAGTGAGTTTGGCCAGTTGTTTCACTGAAACATACACCAAGTATGGTGTGTGCAAGAACACCTCCACCTGTGTTATGTATTTTAAATTTGAGTTTCTAAATTTCAATTGATCTTGTGCATATAGTTTTATTTGTCATTAGTGCAGTTAAAAGTCCGATATTTCAGAAAAGAAAAATCTACATTATAGCAAAATCTGATTCTTATATCCTACTCAAATACTAAAAACATTTTTTTATCACCATAAAATATTTCTAAAACACACTTCCACATTTTTACAAAACCCACCTATCATAATAGGAGTCCCTTGGTTTTGAAAATGCATTGCAAGTTCCCTTCCTCTGCTTACAAGTTCCGCACCTTGACTTATAAACATAATCTTAGACGTGACACCCAAGAGTTGGTTCAGCACGTTATTTACTTCTATTGAACCAATCCATTTACGAGTGCCAACAAAATCCTTTGTTTTGTCCCCAACATCAACAAGTGTCTTTAAAAAACATAATAGTAAGTTGGGGCAAAACTATATATATATGTATATTATAATGATTTTTATTTAATTTGTAATAGCAGTAATAATAACTTTTATTTGACTCCTTGATTATGGTAACGAAGATTTAGATATATTTTAAAAGAAAAGACAGGATATAGCTACAAAACAACAGTTGTTAAAACACTTTTTAAAATTAAAATTTTTAAATTTGAAAGATAAAATGTGCTTTTTGGTAATTGTTGTTAAGTATCTTACCAATTGTCACATAAGTCCAGAGTGGTCTTTAAACCCTACTAGCACATATATAATCTGATTTAGATCTCCGTTAAGCTTACCTGTTGTATCTCCCTATGTGATGGAATTGGTTGGTCAGTATAACCTTGTTGTTTGAACCAAGATACGATGGTTTGTAATGATCTGTATGCACAACCCCAACCATTATCATCAATCCTATCTTGCATATAATGATGATAGCTGTATGTCCCATGTACTGTATAAACCTGCATAACATACTGTACATATTACCAGCATATTAGTAAAACAAAAGTAGATTTTTTAAGATTTAAAAATTAAGTATCCAAATTTATACCATGCCAAGCTTGATTAGAAAAGTCAGATTTCTTGTAAAGCATAATGTACAGAGAACTATATTGCTACTAAACCATGTGTTAGTCAAATTGCTTCGTTTTACAAATATAATATTAATTTCAGAACTGCTTTACTTTTCCATTCGTGAGTTTTGGAGGGGTCAGCCCTTCGTGCGTGTTCTTCAATATAACTTCATTGGTTTGGTTGAACTGTATGGAGTTTGCTTTGCGAAAGATCGGTCGATCGTGCGGGAGAGAAAATGTCTTGTGCAGCACATCCTGGTAAAATGTAAGCAGATTTTGAATATATATAAATACTGCTTTTAAAACTGCTTATGCCTGAAGTAAAACAAATTTTGATTTTATCAACTTTTCTACTAGTGATGCTAACAGGCTAAAGTTGACGCTATCAGTGGTTAGGCATCTACATCATAACAAAGTTACATTCATGGTAACTCTTTAGAGGTATATGAAACAGAACACCTATATAAGATTGCCGTTGGCCTGCAACGAGAGGATAAAATTTTCTATCTTTTATTCAAAGTTACATACATGATAACTCATAAGATGTGTATGAAACAAAACACCCCTGTTAAATGACTCTTGAGAATAAAATTTTCTATCATGTATAATTTCAACAAACCTTTCTGAAATCGGTCAACTCATTATCACTTTTATTTCCTGGATACCAAATTTCCACCAGGTGACAGTAGTGTTGCATCTGATAATAGTAAGGCTTCGGTATTCCACATTTTGAGTTGTCTGGTTGTTGGTCATTCATAGCAGAGCAAGCATTCCACAACTGACGCTGTACAGTGTTTTGTAAACTTTCCAATGCTCTGTATTAGAGTTTTATAAAGTTAAATTCTGGATCAAAAGTAAAATTTGGTTAAAAAAGGGGAAAGTAAAGGATTTTGAATTTTTAAAAACAATTTCTTCAGTTAATTAGTATGATTAAAATACTACATGTTCATGATTTAAACTTTAAAAACTACTTACCTGTCTAATGTATCGTCCTTTCTAATATAACAAAGTGCATCAACTTTAATAGGTAGGTGGTAAACTTTAGTAGCCACCGGTCGTACACTGACAATTGGCACAAAACAATCGCCTTTATTTAATGTTGATTTCATTATCTCAACATGCAGTAGTTTGCTTGGGGATTTAGTTTGTATTTTATTGTTTTTATTTTTTGATACAAACTCCATCCATGTTAAAATTGCATTGGAAGATTCAGAGAGAATGAGATTTTTTTCTTTGATCAAAAATGCAGAACTTTTTAAAACTTCTCCTACATTACTGGTGTCAAGATCACCTAAAGATAAAGAGTTTTTAAAAATGTTAACAAGCCAAAGATAAATATTTTTTGACACAGTTTTTTTACATCTTTTTTTTAAAGGCTATAAAAGTATAATGTTTCATGTGTTATAAATTGACTTTATGCATAAACTTGCATAAACGTAGAAAAAGAGAAACTAATTTATTATACATATACAGTAGTATATGATATACTACAGATCTACTACAAAATTTTGTCCAATTAGAAACAGACTTTTTTGCCACAACCCAGCCACGAATCACTGCATACGTTAATTTAATTGTTTTACAAATTCAAAAGTACACTGACCATTTATTTGTGGTATATTAACTTTAACGTTGCCGGTAACATGAAGCAAACAAGTATTTTCATCTAACAATGATTTTGCCTCGTCATCACTTATAACACACATAGTGGTATCAAAGATTCTCCCATCCTGCCACATGGTTGCAGACAGATCATTATTTTCAATGGAAATATGGACTGGGCATGTTGTGTCTTGAATGCATTCCTTCTTGGTTGCAGAGTATGAAGCTAAAACATCAACTCCTGCAAAACATTAAAAAAATATTTAAAAATTGAATCTGTGTGAAATATTTAAATAAACGTTTTAAACAATTTCATTTAGGCCTACCAAATTAAGTGACACCAAATACAACCAGAGATGAAATAAAACAAGGTGCTTACTTTAGTTCAAATTAGCTATATAAACCAGATAAATGGTTGCCATGATATGGGTTTAGAATTTTGTGTCAAACGCCCAATTTAAACATATGGTGTAAAAGTGCCCAATGCAAAACCTGTGGCCCCCACTAGATGATAAATCTTTGATACTCTGTGCATGCATAAACAAATATAAAGTATACCAACATGTAAATAAATTAAAATTTTTCAGTTATCTCTTTTAAATGATACCGAAGATCACATTATTTTATCAATAAAGAGAAGAAAATCAACAATAAAAAAACGACAGTTGTTAATGCTAACCTCCAGGCATCCAGTGAGTTATTCTTTTTCTGATATTTAAATCGGACAAGTCGCATCTTAAATAGCCTGTTAAAATAATCCACTTTTCAGATGTTAAGCCAACAACCAACCCACAACCATCTTCTTCAAGGGCTTCCAAGATTTTCTGAGATGGGTATTTTAAAATTATTCATTTTAATTTTAATGATCTAATAAAACACTTACTTTATTCACGCTATTTGCGACTTTGATTTCCATCACAACAAAGATTACTTTGCATTTACCAACTATGTACGGTGTCTTAACCACTTTGGTCTTAACTGCATACAAGTGTACAATATGTTTAAAGTTTTAATAACAACAGCATGTGTGAGGGGATTTATGTGCATTCAGTGTCTTTTGTGCTACTGCGGGGCATTTATATGAATAGACTTTAATTAGAACATATAATAAAACAAAACCTTTCAAGAAAACTGTAAGGAACTCTTATCTACAGTCATTTAATTGGTATAGGTAAAATAAAACCCTCAAAATGTCAAAAGTTAAAGTTTCGAACATGGTGATTTCCTTGTATGCACGTGATTCACCAGCTGGAAAAATTATGACGTCAGTTTGTTCACGGTTGAGTAGTCACAGTACGCCACGCCATCATACAAAAGCCGGTGTTGATACATAACTACAAAAGCAAGTTTCTTACTATAGCGAGTCTCAGTATTATTATTGCCTGTCTGTATCATACCCTACTGTTTTTGTAGTTTAGTATAGTGTACAGCATGTCGCGGATTCGTTTACTACTTGGTTTTATTTTCGCGCTGTTAAATTCAAGCGCCCTTGGACTCGAATACGATTTCGTAACGAGCGGCTCGGTTACAAAACTAATGAACAAAGTTTACACTGTACGTTTGCATTCACACGATGTCAAATACGGCTCTGGAAGCGGTCAGCAGTCAGTGACGGGTATGAACTCACAAAACGATGCCAACAGTTACTGGCAAGTTCGCAGCCCAACAGACGAACACATAACAAGAGGAACTCCTATCAAATGTGGCCAAAGCATTCGGCTAACTCATATAAACACCAATACCAACTTACATAGTCACCACTTTAAAGCTCCACTGTCAAAAGAACAGGTATGTGTATTACCTGTATGAATATTTTTTTAACTTTTGTTTTACTGTTGCAAAATTGGTTTCTCAGCTTACTATAAATATTTATCATTTTTGGGGATTTTGGTTGAAGAAATAATACAAATTGAAAAAAAGAATGGCCGTCCGGCGCCGTGGCTCAGTGGTTCAGGCGCCTGCATCAAAACCAACGTGTCCCCGGTTCGATGCTTGGCAGCGGTACTAAAACTGATCCGTGTATGTGTCCTTGGGCAAGACACTTAACAAACATTGCTCCAACCCAGCGGTCACTAATGGGTTGTCCAAATTGTAAGCCATATTAAATATAAATCATACACAAAGTTGAAAACTAGGGTAACTCTTAAGCACAAAGGATAAAAAAATGGTTTCTATATTTTTCTGACTGCGATGCGGTGTTGTGGCAACTTAAATGGGCTTTCCGGGTGTTGGGGTAATGGGCCAAATCTGGCGTAATACTCAGGTCCTTGACAAGGACCTCACCCATAAGGAATAAAAAGAATAACCATTGACATTGAACTGAATACGCATCTTGACCAGCAACATTTGTTGCTTACGATAGTGTCTAGTCATGAAGTATTCACCCAGTGTGCTAAGAGCCAAATCCAAGACTTAAGTGATGCTAATATAAACCAACAAAGTGGAAATTTTCAGACAGTTGGATTTCACCTGTTTCTCTTGACGTTTTTTTTTCTCGACGATTTCTTCAGACGAGCGGGAATTTTTATACCCATACATACTTTTTAAGGGCATTTTAGATACTTTCTATCCCATAAAAATCAATCTGTTTCCAGCAGCTTAATCTGTAACATATTTAGTGACCTACTTAGTACATATACTAGCCAAAATTAAAAAACGTAACTAAACTTAAATCTTACTAGTTACTTAATGTATATACATGTTACATTTGACCATAAGACCCAGTCCCGCAAAAAGGATATTTTTTTTGTAACAGTGCAAGCAGCAAGTTTCGACACTGCTAGTTGTCTTGTACTAAAATTTTGGCATGGGTTGTTCGTTGCGTGTTTCACCAACTACCACGTTTTATTGGCATAGCGACACTTAACGAAATAATCATGGTGTGATGGAAAGGAAATAATCATGTTGTGATGAAAATGGTTACAGTCAATAACAACACCTAAAAAACAATCATTTACACAGCAGCGTGTAGGTTAGAAGTGCTGGTTAACATGTATAGCGTTTGACCTGTACAAAACCCACAAACAGGAGATCTTATTTGTGGTTATGCGTTTTCTTTTGTCAGAACTGCATCAAGTATTGTTTGAAAGATGATATTGAATTTACATATTTACAGCTATATTAAAAACATAGGCAATGTTAGTACAAAAATTACTTTTAATTGTCCCTAAGTGGCCACTTTGTAGAAAGTTAATAAAAACGTTATGCAAATAAGAGTTGATAAATTGCTGTTCTTCTTGAAACTTTAAGTAATGTTATGATGATGTTTAATGTATAAAATACAGTTTAATGTGCTGTCTAAACACTATTATTTAAATAGTCAACCCTGGGTAAACAGTCTGTATTGTTCTGTCAGAAACTTTGATACCGCACAAAACCCACAAATGAAAGGTTATTTTTTTTAAAGAGGCCGGTGCACTGTGTTTGTTGGGTGACTAATATTTATATTTTGCCCAAGATTTTTGAAGGTGTACTTATTTATAAGTACGCTACCTATTTAACTGATACATCAATAAGTCATGATGCCATGTTGATTTGGTGGCTAATAAAGAATTTGTTCCATTTAGGAAGTAAGCGCGTTCGGCACAGATGGAGAAGGCGACCACCTTGATAACTGGGTTGTTGTGTGTTCTGGTAAATACTGGAAAAGAAACAACTTCGTTCGATTCCAGCACAAGGAAACTAAAGCATATCTCACATGCTCGGATCAAGTGTTTGGCCGACCAATACATGGGCAACAAGAGGTAATGGCCACACTGCATGATGACACTGGATCTGCAAACTATTGGAAATCCATGGAAGGAGTGTTTCTTAAGCCTACAGAAACCCCCAACAAGAATTAACACTACTGTTTTCTAAATGTTGTTTAAGATTTGGTGCCTTAAAAGATTTCAAATTTAATAGCCAAATTACCCATGGATAGAAGTTTCAATTTTTGCACACATCAATTTTTGGTCAGGGCGTACTTAAATATGGTTATATGTAAACTGGTAATACCTCCTCTAAATTTTCTGCTCATGTTACTATTTATAACCTGGTAATTCAGTTTATTATATACAGCACTGTACTGGGTAATTATAAGAAAATGTTGTTTAATTTCCACATTCACCACAGTTTCTTGTTATGATTTTTAAAATACTACGAGTTCGAAAAGACGTGTTTTGGTTAGGCAAATATTCAAGAAAACATATCTAACCACTTATCCAGTTAAAATGATTTGTTTCAAACTTGTGCATTTTATGTAGAAGGTATAAAAAACTAAACATTTTACCTATCTCTCTCCATCTCTAATTTGGCATTAGATCTGTATTATGTGTTGTGATGCAGCCAATGTAGATCTGTATATGGTAGCGGTCATTGTTCAACATACAATAAATATATACCTGAATCTGTTTAATTTGTTTATGCGACTGTATTGCAAAATATACTTCAGGTTCATTGGCTTTTATCTTTCTTATAAATAAGATTAGGAAAACAAGTCTCTTTTATGGGTTTTCTATTTTCATTTAAACAAATTTAATTGGCTTATGTTTTTTTGTGTTTTTAGGTGTCTATTTAAGTAGGTAGGAAATTTAAAACTTAATACAATCATACAAAAGTTCAATTGATGGGGTTTGCTGGTAAGTTCTTACATTTCTTAGAAGTGTAAATGCAATGAAATCCTAATGCCTGCAGTCATGTATTGGTTCAATAAAAAGCATCTTCCATCTTATTTAATTAAAACCTGCGCCAGATGCTTATTGTTTGTTTAGTGTTGGTATTGATTAGAAGGATGTGACCACTTGATATTTCAAACAGGTTGGTCTCCATATAATATAGCTTACTAAGCACAGGCTGGGAAAGTACTAAACTTAATTTTGTCAGTTTAAATGTTATAAATCATGTAAATTTCTTATAAAACTTCCAACCATGTAAATTTAGTTTATCTGTTATTGTATTTATATGAGGGATTAGATAGCACTTTTTATTATATTGAGGAAAGGCATGCAGAAATAAATGTGGCTAGGTTTACCAAACTGTTAAAGTTTAGTTAAATAGTTTCAGAAATTTGTTTGTGTTGTTAGGTGACTGGCATAAAGATGGCTTTTCACAATTCTGTTGTGATTATAACTGGAACAAATAGAGGTTATGGTGTTCATTTATCGGAAACTGTAGCTGCAAAACTCAGTGGGGATTCTCTTCTTATTTTAACGGCAAGAAATAAAGATGGATTGGAGAAAACCAAGAATAAAATTGAGGGATTGATCAATGGAAATAATTTTAAAGTTTTGAGCGTCGTGTGTGATTTATCTAAGCAAGATGAAGTATCTGGTTTCATTGCAAAGTGTTTGGAGAACGTAGATCTCTCAAAATTCAGGACAGCCATGTTCATAAACAATGCTGGTACTTTGGGTGATGTAAATATTAAACTTAAAGATCAAAACAATGCAGACTTACTTAATGGTTATTTCCAGTTTAACGTTATCAATGTTATGATGCTAAATTCTGCATTTCTGAAAAGTTTTGCTGCAAAAAAGTGTTTTCTGATAAACATTTCTTCTCTTGCTGCCATTCAGCCCTTCAGTACAATGGGGCTGTACTGTACAGGTAAAGCAGCAAGAGATATGATGTTCAAGGTGCTTGCTGTTGAAAATCCAGAGCTAAGAGTGTTGAACTGGTCTCCAGGACCAATGATAACAGGCATGACCAACACCATGAGAGGATGCTGTGATGAAACTGTAGCCACAATGTTTAAAAATTTTGACTATGTTCCACTCGAAGTATCAGCAGCAAAGCTGATGGCAATCCTTGAGAAAAATGAATTCAAATCTGGTGATCATATTGACTATTTCGATGAGTAAAAAGGTGTACAGACTACTGGGGAACGTTTTTTATCCCATATATAAATTAAATGTACACAACCTGCACCAAATTACTGCTTACTCAACACAAAATACCAAATCCATGGACTGTATACGTTGGATCACATGCTGACTATTTCACACTTTTTCACATCTAAACATAGTTTTTACATTATCTGTATTACATGTTTTAATATCCCTTGTTAAAGCCTCAACTTAACACAGGTTATGTTTAATCTTTTTGCTTAACTTACTGTTTTGTATGCAATTAATTTATTTGTCTTTGTGTTTGTATGTGTTAATGGTGATAAAACATATGTAAATAAAAATAAATGTTTACCGCATACTTTCTGTACTGTAGGACTGGACAATGCAAAAGTATATTAATGCTAAAGATTATACTGGCAGGTTCCCTTTAAAATATATTTGTATTTTCTTTTGTTAACAAACCTAAAAATAAACTTATTTAATTATCATAAAAGTGTCTAGGCCAAATTGCCATTTATGGTTATTAAAATTGTTTTCAACATTAAAGGGCAAGAAACATAATGTGGTGTTGTTTTATATTATCATTTTGTGATCACTTCATTAGTAAAATATTATTTCCTGTTTCAGCTGTGGAGCGGTGCTCGTAACATAGCAGTGTTGTTAATTTGAAACTATCATATCCTGGTATTAGCATTGTCTAGTTTTATAGCCAGTCAAGTTACTGATTAATAAAAATGATATTTAGCATTGTCTAGTCTTATAGTCAGTCAAGTTACTGATTAATAAAAACTGGACAGTACACTAAATATTGCTGATTGAGGTTAGACTCAGTTAAGGGTCATAATACTAGTTAGTTTTAAAACAAGCAGCAGTTAAACTTTATTACAAAGCTTTTGAATTGATTGCTTTATCAGAAAATGACAAAGTGATAAGTCAGTATTTTGCTATATATTTATAATAATAAACATTCCATTGTTAGGTATAAAACTAAAACTTTTAATAAAAGCATATACAAACATATTAGTGGGATGCACTCCTAATATACTTTTACATTACTTTAAAGAGGTTCACTTTCTTAAGTTCGGTAAATTTGTGATATAACTGGTGGACTTAGTAGTGCATTATGGTACCTGATCATTATACTTATATACTTGGAATCCCTATTAACCTCATGAGTGTGTTATGGGCAACCATGAGTGCAGTTTTAATCACAACCTATGCAGTGAACCACTTGGTAAATGCTGGTGGGGTTGTTGGCTCAATGTCCAAGTATTTAACAGATTATGGGAAAGCAAGCACAACAGTCAGGAGCTTGGATGTTCCTAAAAGGTTGGTATACAGAAAAAAACTTTTTACAGTATTTTTTATATTTTTTTCGCCTTTACTGGACTTTAATTGTGTTTCTTGTTTATCTATTCAGTTACTTCACACATTATTACATTCTTGCTTCGATATGGAACACTGTTTGTTTTATTACAATATCAAGAATCTGCTTTGGATTAATGACTAACAACTGGATTACTTCACTATTTTTAATGCACAGTACAGCTAATGCATCAGGTAAATTCACACTGGAAACTGACTTAAAGCTAAAAAATACCAAACACAACATTTTTAGCTGGACGTATTCTGTTTATTTATAAAAAAGATTCTCAGAGTTCATTTAAAGATGTTTAAAAACTTTAGACGATGCATTAAAAATGGGTACTCTTAGGCATGTTGTTTTACTGTTGTCACTGACTCTATATTGATATTATATATGATCTTTGAATCCCCAATGTACAAAAAAAGCTTTTTTTCGGATTTACATATTTCCATAAAACTTTTTCAAAATGTTTATTTAATTCTAAATATATGGTTTAAATCATTGACTGTCTGTTAAGATTGACTTCTTGTTAAATAAAAGTTTAACGAACTTACTCTTATACAGGCGACAAATTGTCTTTACTGTTATGTATGCTCATGCTCACAGTGCATTCGATGAAACGTTTGTATGAATGTTTGTTTATCAGCGTGTTCTCAAACAAAACCAAGATGGGGATCATTCAATATGTTTGGGGTAACACATACTACATTCTTCTAGTAAGTATTGCAATAAAATGGAAAATTATTGCATTTATAAACTAAATGTATCTTTGTAAAACACCTTTGTAATGCTGAAATAATATACTTAAATTTTCATTGCCAGGCCCTTAAAAATTGTGATCCGTAACATACACTGAAATAAATCTAACAATAAATTACGAAGTAACCAATTTATAGGAAACTAATGCTTACTGGTACAGTGGTACTGCTGTTTTAAATAACATCGAATTTTTAAGGCACCAACAATGATATCAGAATGTTTGCCTCTGCACAAACTTCCATTTGGAAGTTTTCAAGTAAGACACTTCATGGGAATTGTGGTTTTTCTGATCGCATCATTTTATCATCACCAAAGTCATATTATACTTGCGGATTTAAGGAAGAAAGGTGAGTATTAATGTGTTTCTATTAGGAGTGATGCTTGTTGTGTAAAAGGCAGAAAACTTAAGTAACATAATGTTAACAATATTTTTTATTATTGTATGAGTGGTTTTCTTAAAATCGAAAAAATAAACTTGAATTTTAAAAAAGATTTGTGCAATTTTAGAATATTTCTCTCCAGAACTACAAACAAGCGAATAAACTTGAAATTCCAATATATATTTAATTAATTTAGATTTTCTAGGTAACATTAACTAAATCATGTGATTTATATCAATTTTCATTTCAGTTTGCTGTAAAATATCGTTTAAATTATTTACAGGATCAATAAAAAAAGATGCGCATGGTATTCCTCAAGGAGGACTCTTCAACCTTGTCTCATGTCCTCATTATTTTGCTGAAGTTTTAGTTTATATTTCCATCACTATAATTTTAGGAGCTCAGTGTCAAACATGGTTTTTGGTCTTGCTGTATAACATATTTGCCCACGCTAACATGGCAATGGGTGCTCACACTTGGTACAGAAACACGTTTAAAAATTACCCACCTAATCGTAAAGCATTTATCCCATTTGTTCTGTGATTTTTTTGAGTAAGAAATTTTTTTTTGTAATTGCCACTGTTTAATAACTTTGTTATTATTATAGGAAATTTATTCGTACATGTAATTTGAAAACCATACTTTTTGGTTCCAATTATTTGTGTGCTGCTTGTAACCTCATTTTTACATTACAGTTGCTGAGGGTGTAGTAGCATTGTAGGGTGTTGTATGCAACTTATTATAGTTAGCCTTTTAATTACCCCTTTTACTCCAACGGTCGACTAATCAAATAAGAAGTAACCAACAAAGCAGTTTTTAAACCCCATTTGTGGTGATGTGGCAGTAGGTAAAATGTTTTTATAAATCTATTATTACCATTACCCATTAAGAGCCCTTCCTAGAAGACTCCCGTTGTCAAACTGTTTTATTTAATATCATCAACAGAATAACCAGTACCACACGCTTTGTGTCAAGCTTTTATATTCTAGAATTACACATTAACCAAAACCCATATACATAACAATTTTACGAATAAGCTTATAAGTAAAGAATTACTGAAATTTCAGCTTCATTTTTTAAATAATAGGTTACACTGAAGCATAAATATTGTAAATATATTGTCACTAAACAAAAATTGAAGAGGTATGTAAAAAATTGAAGAGGTATGTAAAAAATTATGTTGGATATAATTAAGTTGTGTGGATTGCTTGCTAAAAATGCATAATTAGTAGTAACAATTATTTTTCTTTTTGAACTTCATCTGGATACTGGACATCTATGGGTGTAAGGCTATAAAATGGTCTATCTCTTTTGGCTTCAATAGATTTTTGAAAGACAAGATTTGTTTTGTAAACACCATCAAAAAAAGGATCGCAGTAGTTCTGGTTAAATCTGTAAAATTTAGGTTACATTAGAAATTCCTAGGATTTTAGTGTTAGTGACCAGCAGTGCAAAACATTTTAGATGTGATCTCCATAGATCTTGCCAAGAAATTTACAAACAACCATTTTTCTAAGCCATATAACACACAAGACACATCACCATGTAAAGGCAACATTGCAAAATCCTTACTTAACGTGATGGTAGTTGTGATATTGAGGAGAAGATAAAAATGGAAGATGGTAGTTGCTGTGATGGTAAGAACTTTCCATTTGAGCATAAATAATCCACCACCATGTAAGAGAGAGATGAGATCCAAGCAAAACAGGTCCAATGAAGTAAGGAACAAAGTTGGAAAACTTCAGAAAACAGTTTGTATTTTAAGATTCTGTAAATATTTTTTACAGATAGCAGACTTTGTCCTGTGTTTTTTTAGAAATACATTACCTATTGATTATAAGACACAACCAAACAATAGTACTTTCTACTTTGTGAAAGTTGACAAAACAAGCTGACACGTTACATTACATCAGCATTATATATTTGACTTACGATGTGGTCAATTGGATGAGAATAAACAGAAGCAATGCTAATGGGTGCTACCCATTCATGGTGCATTTTGTGAAAGTATTTGTATATCGAAGGATGATGCATCAATCTGTGGAAAATATATTTCACTTGATTTGGTTCAAGTTAAAGAGATAGAAATATGAAACTAACGATGTGGAAATAGGAAAAATTGTTGAAAAAAGAGGACCTGTGGACCAAATATGCATTATATATTTATACTTTGGAAAAAAGTTCCATAAATATATATAGCCAATCATACTTGTGTAAATAGAAAAATGCAATGATGTTTAAGTATCCAAAACCAACATAAAGAAGATACATCTTCCAGAGTTGTGGTACAGGTTGATCACATGACATGCCAGTAAGTTTCATGATTGGATACGAGAGATAGATGAGAACACAGGAGAGAATTTCATTGAATAAAACTACAGCACAGCACCAGAAGAATCGACGTGATTCCACCTTGAATACATATGTATATTTGTACATTAGTGCTGACCAAACTTTTTGTAACAAATTTTGCAACTAAGTTACAATGATATCTGCCTTTGTTGATAATAAAAAAGGTTACCGGAAAATTCTTATCTTTCTGTATTTTGTATTTGAGCATCCATTTTGGCTTTCCGGTAAAATCAACATACATAAAGAATGCATTTAAAACCAAGAATGAAATGAAATGAACCAAAGAAGTTCCTGAAACAAAAATGCTTATCTAAATATGTGAACAATTGTAGAAATTTTCTTTATTCTTTAGGATATTCTGATGCTCATAGGATAAATATAATCTTTATTTTCGAAATAGTACTTTTACACGTTACAAAATGTACACCCAAACATTTTATAAAATATTATTACCGAAAGTGAATATCAATCTGTCATCATGATTAAACAGCCACAAAATCTTGAACCACTGTTCATTCAAGAAACTATCCACTTGGTCTATACAGCTGAATATTGATTCCATTTATTGCATGAAAAATTAAAGCAGTGCTTTCTTACAAAAGATTGACTTAAGATTAAAGCAGTTGGTTAAATAGACAAATATGGTCTCATTTTTTAATACAAAACCCGAATTTTAGTACCTAACCACAGTAACCACCTTTGTGGACCAAGGTGGTCCTAGAATACAGATATTGTAGCGGCCATTTTCGATATAACCTTCTACTAAAATTTGGACACTGTACTAACTAGACCCCAGCAGAGTCGTATAAACACCTTTCTATGGCTCTGGTTGAGACCAGAGTCTGTATATAAACAATATGCTAAATGCTACGTATATTAACATGTTTATATACTAACTTTGGTTGAGACCAACGTCACGTCAGGAAACGGCGCTTGTGTCCGCTGTCGCATAAAAATCGTGAATATTTATTCCGCTTGCAAGATACACTTCATTTCATATGTGCAAAATGTTGTCCGAAACACCTATATTTAGATATGTTTATTCGTTGTTAACGTATTGAGTGTCATGGTATTCTCGCACTGCGGTAGATGTGAGATTTAGTTGGAGGTATAGGCAGAGATTTTACGAGTGGCCCTTTTCATATGTGGTATAAGTCAGTAGGCTTTTTACCGCTTTGGTGTTATTAGACAAAAGCCATTATATTCTTCGCCCGAACCCTACAATGAAACCCAAAATCCAATCCAGGCACAACCAAACCAATAAACAAACTACTAAATCAACTGTTAACAAATTGAAAAGAAAAATGATGATTAAATAACAGTATTTACAGTCATATAAATAAATACTGCCAAATTTTACTTTGGTAATATAAACGTCACAATAATAATTCGAACTTACGCAATAAAGGTTTTTATGTTTTCATAAACTTTAGAAATGCCTTGTTGCCTTTAGAAATGTCTAAAGTAAAACTTTAGAAACTTACTTTAGAAATGTCACCCATAAGTTTTTTGTGGCCGATTTTTCAAAATCGGGACTTCCCCTACGGGGCCAATTCCAGTTTCGTTCACTTTTGCAAACTGGTGAACTGGTGTTGCACCGTTTAGGTTTTCGTTTGGTTTGATTAGAAAATATATACAACATAGTCTGGACGTTACATTGTGACGGTAAGTTGTTACTTGCTTTCGTACAAACAAATTCAGTTAATGCTAACAACCGGCAATTCTGCCATGAACAGTTTTCATAGTGAAATGGGGTATACTACTGTAGAGATGGAATAAGCATTACATTTTTATTTCTTTAATGAAGCCAATTTAATAGATCGATATACTGATGTTTACATATTTGACTTGTAGCAGCACTAGTAGAGTAGCAGGCAACTGAAATATTTGGTTTTTATGGGATTTTTTTATGTATAGCTGATAATTTGGACAATATCTTTGCGGTGTACACTGTAAGTCCTATTGTGTTTTGTATGTAATCTATTAAATCTAATATGCAAAGTAAATTCGAGGAAAGCATAGAAGCTGAAGAGATGTAAAACATAAAATATAAAACACGCTCATTGCTTTATTGTTCACAAATAAGTTAACCGCCATTTAATCAAAACCTGTGCAAAATTATAATGTTCAAAACAGGCCACAGACTAAGAGAATACCCTAGCAATTAAAATGCCACTAAGTTGCGTAAAAAGTGCAAAATTAAATTGTTACATGCAATTAGGTTTTCTACAAAGTACGAATACCTATGTCTCTTTTGAGGTTAGAATTATAATTGCTACATTTGTCGCATTGCAAGAAATACAACTGTATCAAACTTCTTTGTACAAATGAAAGTACAGCAAAAAAACTCAGTTAAGTAAATTTTTTCATTTCAAACATCTTGGACAAGTATGGTAAATATGGAGTGTTGATGCTTGCCTGGGCTGGATACATCTTTCCCATTATCTCAATTTGATAATTTCCGCTCTTAATAATCTCGTCGTTCACTGATGGAATCTTTACATATCTATAAATAAGGTTGAATCACAATATTTTATCACTGTAACTTTCCGCCATTATTTTCAAATTAAGTTGCGGTTATGCTTTTTCACACATGACTTTTGTAATAAGTGGTATGTGTATACTTGCCCGTAACCTATGTTTGTTCCAAGAGAGTAACCATAGTCGGCAGCACGCAAGAAACCAACAATTTCATTATTTCTCCAAATAATTTCATGGCCGAGAACTGGGACATTGCTATAAAATTAAACAAGAAATCATTACATTTAAAAATTCTGTATAACATTGTTGAACTCTTTTAAGTTGTTTACTTACCTGTCCACAGTAAAGTAAGCCAGAAGTTTCTGGCGAGGTGAGGATTTTAGACTCTCTAGTGCTTTCCCACCCAAATACTTTGTAGTTGGTGAACAAAATTGGGTGAGACGTGCTTCCATGGGGTTTACATTTGCATTTATTGAGTGAGGCCAGTGGTGGAATCCTGTCGGAAAGTCTTCATTTAGTTTGTGTATGTAAAACATGCAGTGAACGGATTTGAGTCCACATGCCAATTTTCAGTGTATGAACTTAAATATCGACACGAGTGAAATATAATGTGTTATACTGGATATGAACGTGCAAGGGTAAAAATGTCACTACATATTTAAATCCAGTAAGTTAAACACCTGCTTCAGTGCTGAGAGATTCCATTGCTCTGTACCCTGCCATACAACCATTATGTTTATGAACCTGTTCCATAACTTGTGCAAATATCTGGTTAACGTGATCACTTGAGCAATGAATTTCAAACCCAAACTCTCCAACAAATGACAACCTTAAACAAAACCAAGATTTTTGTTTTTAAAGCAAATACCAGTTACATATGACACCTGATGCCTACCTGCCAAGCATAATCGCATGATCACCAACTTTAGTTGACTTCCACTCTGAATATTTTAAACTTTCCAGCGCAGCATCTTTGGTCAATTCATACACCACATGACCACTACAATTAAACAGTTTTGTAACAAAGATTATTTACCGTTTTCCACCCAAATTATTAGTTATAGGCTTTGTAAAACAAATGAACCTCATTGGTCCTTGCACACTGATAATGGATGTGTCCTCTGTTCGGTCTTCCACAGTGCTATGCAACTTTTCATTTTGTATCAAACGTTGAATATGGGCAAGGCAATGTTGTGCAGCAGAAGTTGGGGCAGTTATGTAGTACTCTGTTTCTAAAGATCATCAACAAAATTGGTCAAATAGAAAAACACTTTCTTACATTTTGTATTGCTGTGTTATGCAAATAGTTGTGCAGAAACTTTTAGCAGATTGCATATTTATATTCAATGCAGTAAACCAAATACCTCCAGACTTAGTTGTCATCTTTGTAGCCAAGACATCACATTCCACTCCTGCATCTTTATTCAACATGAGAGAATATACAAAGCGATTGTTGGTCTTAGTAATGTCTCTGGTGAGCAACTTGGCCACTGTTTGATCGGCATCCTTTCCACCAATGTACAACTTGGCCATATATGATAAGTCAAACACAGCCACTGAGTTTCTGCACTTCATGCACTCGTCATTAATCTTTAGAAGGATAAATAAAAGCTTGATAAATAAGTTATCGAACAATAACAACAAACTTATATAATTCATACTATTTTTGTTACAATTTTTTGCTAGGTTTAGTTTCTGATCCTATTTCGAAAATGTTACTTTAATCTAATATTCTAATGAAACTATATTGTAAAAGCCGTAATTCATAAATCACAAGTGGGGAGTTCCCTAATTTGTTGAAATATAAACTTCTCGCAAAAGTACTTTACATGGTTCCAAATATTTTTTTTTGGTTTATTATAATTGCCAATTAAAGCTTACCAAACGATGGCTTTTTTCTGGAAAATCAAATGTACAATCTTTTAAAACTTCATCATAATAATTGTGAGGATCGTGAAGTTTAGTATTATAAGCACCATAGAAATCATATTCAAGCAAATGAAGATCAGATTGAGGGCGGCCATCTTTGTCCTTGACAAAATATGCCGGGCGCTCAAATCCAAATTTATCCCCAAATAAAGCACCAGCATCTGCATGCTCCTGTTGAAATGCAACATACCAACATAAACCTAATGCAAGGATTTTTTTGGCATTGGTTTACTACCTGATACAATCTTCCTTTACGTTGGTTTCTTCCACCAAGACTTTGGTCATGAGGATAATGAATGTTGAATCGCTTGGCAAATTTCTCATGGGATTTTTCCAACAACCATTTGTTTGGGTTGGATAGATTTACAGGGTGCCTTCTGTAAATAATTACATATAACATCCTGCAGCAAGCTGTTACAAGTATTTCTAGTTTGACATACTACAAAAAAGTAACTTAATGCTAGTCCACATTTGGTGCACGTGCAAAGTATGCATTACATTAGTTCGTTATAACACAGTCATATAGCATTTATAAAACCTGATGTCACAGTTCACCAGATCAATTTCTGGTTTTCCATGAATGACCCAGTGAGCGAGTTGTCTTCCTGCTCCTCCTCCCAACATCATTCCTCCGCTGTTGAATCCACTTCCATGGAAATATCCTCTCACTTGTGTAGATTCTCCCATGTTTGGTTGCCCATCAGGTGTGAAGGATTCTAAAGCATCCCCATTATCACTATTACAAATTTCTGTGTTGTTTTACTAGGGGCAATAGTAAGAGCTCGCCTCTAGACCAGAGGGTTTAAGGCTCGCCGCTGCTACCATTATGAGCATGTGTATTACAAGACATTTAACAGCAATTCTTCCATGGGTTGTATAAATTGGTTGTTTAAACACAAAAAAGTATAATCACCAACAAAGTTACATACATAAGATACATTTAATCATCTTCGTACAAGTGCGCTAAAATGACAAATTATGCTACACACAGATGTTTACAGATATACCTATTATGTAAAACTTGTTGTTTCAATACCTGGTCCACAAACAGTTGATCTGATTCCAGTTGTTTCCACAGATGGTATTCTGTTGATAGCTGCATTTGTGTGAACGCTAAATATATCCCAATCCATGTCGTAAAGACCGAATGAAAAATCTTTTGGCAACTAGAGGAAATTTAAAATTAACTTACACTGCTTACACAAACACATTTTGCAACAGATCGACAGAAACCTTTTTCTTACATTTTTCACCAAAATTGGGTTGGTTTCATATCCCCCAAATTGCAATGCATTTCCTTGTGGTTTCAAATAGATTGAACCATGGTCTTTGATCATTGGAGTGTTAAGAATGCCTTCAATTGCTTCAGTAACAACATAAGCATGTTTATACACCAATTGCGGCACATTTTCATTAATTGTCTGAAAATGATTGACACAAATTAAAAACGTTTTTAGCCATTTATAAATAGAAATTGAACGTTACCGGTGAGCTATTGCTGCTTTACCATTTACTAAAGTAATCATTTACAGGGACTTGTTAAGAGACTGGAAAAGAAGTGTTTTAATGATAAGAACTGTAATACACCTGCATCCAAACAACATTTAAGTTAATTCGTTGTATTGCAAGAATTACCTGTGCTATATAAGGTGCCCATGCTCCTGCACAGTTTACAACATTGTTTGTTCTAATTGTGCCAAGATTGGTTTCAACAGATTGAACTCGTTTTAAACCAAGGTAATCCTCTTTCATTGTTATGCCATTCACTGTGCAGTTTTCAATCATCTAAACAAACACTTGCTGAAATTGTATGTAAATTAAATGGGTATTATTACTAACTATAAAACATTGGCATGTTAACAATATTAGGTATACTTATGTAAACCCCTCAATAAGATTTGTTTGATTATAAAAGGCACATAAGATAAGAAATGGATTTTAGAATTTGCTGACAAAGCAAACACCACTTGACTTATATGTACCCTTGTTCTACTTATTTTAGAATGCAGTACCTCTAAACCATGTTTTGCAGCAGCTTTTACATAAGACATGCAGTATGTAGCTGGGTCCATAGTACCACAAGCTGGTGAATATATAACACCATACAGATCACTGGTGTTTAACAAAGGATGGATATCATTAACTTCATTTAGCTGCAACTGAAGTATCTCCACACCCATCGCTTTAGCAAACTAAAATGAAAATAAAAAGCAGCTTAATTAGAAAATCTATAGCCTACATAGGGTAAAATCATTTAATTTCTTCAACTAGTAAAAACATAATACATTTATAAAATTCCCGGCACCATGGCTGCTATCATTAGGGTATAATGTGTCCATGTGCACTTAACAGAAATTGTATCAATCCAGTAATCCTTTATGTAGTAAGACGGGGAAAGTTGGACACGTTTTTAAAAATACTCTTTAAGCGCCCTAATTTAGTGATAAACAGAAAAAACTATTTCAGAAACATTCAATAGCATTCTCATGAACATAAGTGTAGATTTAGAAGTGCAGCTGCACTCTTAATTACAAGGCAGAGGTACACTTGCGTTATTTTGCACCCTAGTCTAAAAACGTGTAAGCCGCTTAATTAAAAAATAGTTGCCATAATTTAACCGTAACTATTGTTCTACTCTACTCCACACATGTTCTAATCCACACTTTAAATACTCACAAACAACGACGTGAGAGTATTACACGAGTGCTAAGAAAGGGCTGGGCGTTGTTATTTGAAGAGTTAACCAATATATTAACTTGCCATGTGTTGAAAGCGGCACACGGAGGCTGGGCTAGCTATGTCGGCCCTATTTGGTGGCTTTTGTTTTTACGTGCCTGTTCGAACACTTACATTTTTGGGAGAAATAATAGGGTGGGGGAAGATGGGATTTATAGAACCATATCCTTACTTACGACCTTCATAGACCGTTGGTAAATATTTAAAACACGATCAGAGTATTTGGAGATATTGCGCTAAAGGTGTCCCATCTTCCCCCACAGTACTATATAGAGCCTTTCTTTATTTTATGTCACGAGTAGACGCGTACACCGATTAGACCTAGAGATAGGATTATTTCATTAACAAGAATGTGAGCAAACTTGATGGTGATTAAGACGAAACATTGACTTAGTAAATACATTTTAGTAAATACGTTGTTAACTGTTTCAAACAATATCAGGATATTTAGATATTATTTGCTAAAGATGTCCCGTCTTCCCCCATCCCACTACAATGAATACATCTGTAAACCCTTCAAATAAAGCCTATATTATCCAAGATTGTAATTATAAGTTACCGCTGAGTGTTGTAAATAGTCTATGAATTGATCTTTTGTTCTCGCTGTGTTCAATGTCCCCGTCTCTAACCAGCCTGCGTCTTCACCTGTTTCCTCCGGCAATATCTTACTGATCAGATCCCTCGTCTGAAGTTGCATTATTGTTTCAGACTCACTGTGCCTGAAGCTCCACAGTATACCTTCATATTAAAGATTATGATAGATGAATTTAGGATTAAGATAAGCGACCAAAACCCAAATGAGAACCTGCTGTGTGCCAAGTTGTTCCTGACGTGATCTGACTTTTTTCCAGCATGACAACTTTTCCAGCACCAAGTTTAGAAAGATGATAAGCTGTGCTGCATCCAACACTGCCAGCCCCTATGACAACCACATCTGCTTCAGTTGGTATTTTGTTCTTCATTGAATTTTTATTTTTGCTCCGGTGTATGGAGCTTTCATAGGGAACATCATTTTTAACACTTTGATGTGATGAGAGTCGGTTTGGGGCATTTTTTAATTTCAAACTTGTTAGAAACTTCTTTTGTAAAGAAAAAACATGCTGCAATCTCCATACCAGGCTCATACCAAATGTATCACAATTTTACTACTGTAACTGTTTAATTAATTTGATTTGTGTCAAACATTAATCTACTAGGCTATTTATAGTACATAAGTTTCAAACTTCACATCTGGAACAAAACTATAGGGGTGCACTTTTGTATGCCAAAAAAATGTATAGTAGAGTGGGGGAAATGGGACAGCATTAGCACTGATTATTCAAATATGGTGTTGCGTGGCTTACTGCAAAATATTAATTTGGGAAAGTAGGTAAATCTATAACCGTATATTAGCACCGTGGTACAGTGGTTGGTTCGCCTGCCTCTAACGGGATGTGGGTTCAAGGCGTGTCGCTTCTACTTTGGTAAAATAAACGCAAAACACCGTAACACACACTATATTCGGTATTTTTTAAAGTTGTCCCGCAACAAAACAATTTCTTCGTGTTTACCCAAAAATTATTGCTGAAAATTAGCTAAATTGTTAACCCAAATTATTCGAACCAAATTTTTCAAAGCAACTGCAATTTATCTGAGATTTTATAGTTTTTAAATAGTAAAGCAATTAATTTTTAGTGAGTTTTAACCATGTCGGTGTATCGCTTACATGCACCAAATAAGCACCTGCCAACCATATCTGACACCTGAAACTTCCTCTCTCCTTTCCCCTTGACTGCTATAAAAGCAATAATAAAACTATACGGTAACCAAAAGTACAGAACCGTGTGGTGTATGAAGCAGCTATAAACATCCTCCACGCTACGGGAAGACACATGAAACAGTAAACAAACAGTTCAAACATGGTTGTATACACAGTTCACCAGACAATTGCGGCCAGGCTTACTGATTAAAATGTAAACACAATGGTTCGCATTTGCATCACGTGTGTGGTAACTGTACAACCATGTAATATTATAGTTGGTAGGAGAAAGACAGGGCCCTTAGGCACACATTGCTCAATATTTTTAAAATTGATTAGGTTTAGCACAATCAACAAAATCATGTTACTAGATTCAAATACAGCATGAACTCTAATGATATTTACTAAAAAATTTTGTCTTATAAAAAACACGAAGTGACCAAACCATTACAAAAACTAATTGTGCTGTAAGACTAAGACAGCACATATGCCCAATATTTTCAAACTCAAATGTATGCCGATTTTAGGGTGATACCTTAAATTAGTACTATCATTTCTTTATAAGATGGAGAAGCAAATATAGACTGCATATCGCATAAGTTGTATGATTACCCTGTTGATAAGTTGTGGTATCACTTTTTTATAAATGTAATTCGAAAACCCTCATCCTTTAACATTCAATTATTTGTGTGCTTTTTGTTAACCTTATTTTTACATTACAGTTGGTGAGGGTGTAGTAGAGATGTAATGTGTTGTATGCCAACTATAGTTATGTCCTTGGCTTTCCTGTAACAGTAATGAACTGCTTTTGGTTGGTGATATCTGCAATATTCTTCACCACTTTAGTGTTGAACCACATACTAGCAATAAAAAGTTTCTTAGTGTCTCACAAAGAATGGGAAAGTTCTATACATGTTGGTTTTGACATACCAAAGCGGTAAGCATTGTTTTATATATGCTTGTTCGTTGTTCTGTTTGCCAATGTAAAATATGTTTAATACTGTGGTTTGTGAAAACAATTTTTCATTTTAAATATGTTTTATGTTTGCAAAGCATGTATGAATGAATGTAACTTACTTTATCCTCGCGTGGCGGGAAAACGACAGTCGTTATAACACGGGTTTAACACCTCGTGCCAGCTTACGAGTTGCCATGTGGTTACTTTGTGGGTAATTATTTTTTTTTTTTTGGATTTTTTCTTTTTTTTTATGTATGGCTGATAATTTGGACAACCCATTAGTGACCACTGGGTTGAAGCAATTGTCGTTAAGTGTCTTGCCCAAGGACACATACGCCCACAATGGTAGCAGCGACGAGCCTTGAACCCATTACCTAGTGGTTACAGGCAGGCGCGCTAACCACTACGCCACGGCCCCGGATGTATATTTTTATATTAATTGTTTTCTGTTGCCAAAGCTATTAAACCTAATTTTACTTTGAAAGTGCTGTCCGATACAACTCCTGGGGTGTTTTAATATGTTTCTTTAAGTTTTTCTTAGTTAATAAAGGTATGGTAGGACTAATTTGTAGTATCACCCAAAACCGTCAAGTACTTTGATTTTAAATATTGGGCAATATGTGCCGTCTTACCCCACAACATTACGTTTTTGTGATGATTTAATCATTTGGTGTTTATTATAAGACAAAATAGGAATTTTAGTAAATATCATTAGAGTTCATGTTGTATTAGAATCTCGGAACATGATTTTGTTGATTGTGCAAAACCTGATCAATTGCATTTTAAACTGATTTGATACAATGTCATAATAGTTTCGCTGTTTAGTTGCAATTATAATGTGCTGCTGTACAGTATAAGTGCTTTACATCAAATTGCGCAAGGGTAAACGAACATACAAAATTATATATGTTGAGGTGCTTGTGCATGGGACAATAAAACGTGTTACTGAAGTGGAAATTGCTCTCACATGGCTTTTAGCAGTACATAAAATAAAAATTGAAAAATAAGAATGCTGCCTAACTGGTGCTTGCTTCTTGCCCCGCTTGTAGTTTTTTCCATATCTATATTTTCAGTATTTGTGGGCGTGGGCACATTGGTTGTCGTTGGTGGATTACCAGTTGTTGTAATGTCAGTTACTGTAGTTGTTGTTTGAGGTAAAATTGGTTTTGGAGTTGTAGTTTTTGTTATGTTCACGTAGAATCCTGTAGCATCCAACATGTCGCAGAAATCTTCTCTGTAGTTTGATTGCACCGCAGAGTGTGGAACGTCAATCAGAATGTTATTCCAGTTGTTTTCTAATGACTAATACAATAACGTTTAAAGTCGTCTGGAATAACGTGGTGTAGGTTACGGCTTTGTTACTTACGTAAGGCGGCCAATCTACTGCAGCATCCAACTGTAGATTTGAACATCCATTTCTTGGATTTCCGCACATTGCTAAGCCGCTCCAATACGATGTGAAAATATCCGAAGCCAGAGTATCGTTATCAGTGAAAGTTATGCTAAAAATAACGTATTCAATTATATTGGGGTTATGCAGATAATACATAGTTAATGTCGCATTGCTACTCACTTATATCCTTGCGGTGATTTGAAAACGAAAACTATTTCCGACGAATGAAATGCGTATCCACAAACCGGGTCAAAATCGAAAGCTTCTAAGCAGGCTGGTTTGCTCAGTGCATAAGCGTTGTTAAACAGATAGATAGGAACTTGACTGTTGTTCAAGTGGTCCGACGTTTGCGACGCAAACCTGTAAAACAATTCGAATTAAATGCTAAAATGCAATTAGTAGGGTGGGGTGAGATGGGACATGTTTCCATTCTTTTTTTTCATTCCATTTGGTATAGTAAACAAAACATATTCACAGAACTTAATAACCGCATCTTTTTTACTTTAAAAAGCGTTGTTAGTTGTTCAAACAAGAAAATACCGATATCACGGTATCCCATCTTACCCCACAGTACTATAAAATTTCTGTGGAATGCCTACCATAGTTTGCGTTTTAAGTTTGCCCACGTTTAGCGTAATATACCATGCGTATACCTCGCCAACGCTCTGTTTGGACACACAAAAAACAAGTCTGTAACTTGTTGTCCAAAAATGGTGCTGTAGTCGTAGTTTTTGCCTGGATTTGGTCCAGCTGTTGCAATATAAGCCTCTGAAACTATCTCCCCGTTTACAGATCCCAGAACAAGTTCGTTCAATGCCTTTAAAATCAATTGAAAAAGAGAATGTAACCTTTTTTATCCTCGGTAAACATTATAACGAAACTATATACGAAATGTATCACTCACAAATAACTCGTTAGCTGGCACGAGGTGTATAAAACAGAACACCCGTATTATGAAGACTGCCGTTTTCCAGCCACCCGAGGTTACATTTGTAACATTCATTCATTGCTTCAACGTTTAACACTTTCATTTCGGTCATTTAATTGTTCTGGTATGACGGAACATACAGTTTATATATTATACCTTGAAAAGTTTTTTGTTCAACTTGATACCAGTTGCTTGGATTGCAGCGCTAACATACACCATCTCGTCATTGTTTGTCCCAAATATTACGTGTTTAGCTGCTTGCCACTTGCCCTCCTGGAAAAGGTTAAGGTGTTGGTCTGTGAATTCAACGCCGTCCATGTAGGGTCGGAATGGTTCGATACCATTAAACAGTTCCCCGTTTAGCAAACTTCTCGTCATTACTTCATTCCTCGAGTTCGTAATAACCTCTGGGTCGCTCGCCCTGCATGAAAAATGAGAATGATTTATTGAAGTGATTTTGCTTTAGATTTTCTCACGGTTCAGGTTATTAATCGGAAACTGTAATTTCCATGATTTGTTGCTACTGACCGTAGAAGATTAACCAACAATATAAGTTGCGGCGTTATGATGAACCAATCATGCCGTATGTTTGAATTGCGCTCAGTTGTTTGTTTTAACCCACGTCATGATTTTTTTTCAAGGTCAAAAAACATGCGCATTCATCATTTATTTATTTGTGTAAGAACGGTATATCGCACAAGATTGAAGCAAACACACGTCAATACAACGTTAGTTATTTACCCTTGCTCGGATGTAAAAGGAAAGCGTTTATTTTCTGTTTGCCGCCTTGCTTCTTATTGTAGATAACGAGTTTAAACATGCCGTATGTTAAACAAATATCGTTCAACCAACTTAACTAATTGCTTCCAATAATCAATATACCACGACCACACGAATAGCTAACCAATGATAAAAAAGACACGATACATTGATATTTCACCCCTCACCCTAAATCACCCGACCAGGTTTGAGTCACACGTAATCTCAATTGCCAATGAAAACAAATAAAACACCCTGATCATGAATGGCATTCTCGGTTATGGACTAAATTAGTCGCCGCCTAAATTCGATTTTGCTTTTTTGGTCGCTTGATTAAAATTTATTCGGTAGACTTATTTGACCACTTCTGTAATCAGTAATACACAGAAATTTAATACACGGCCCACTATAAACGTGAAAAAAAATCGCCAGATAAAATTTTCGTCGGTCGACTAAAAACGCGGTAACCAATATAAACTGCGACCGACTAGATTAGTCGGTAGCCGAAATACCAATCTATATTACCTTAAACACGCAATATCAGTGCAGTTAATAACTTCCAAAACACGATCTGTAACCCCCAGTGATTTTTCGACTGTTTGAAATGGAAATACAGCTGGGTTGCTTTCAGTGATAGCACTTAGAAAATAAGATTCGCTATTCCGAGCCAGCAAATGGTATTCAACAGACTGCGCCCCAGAACTCTCACCAAATATCATGATCTTTAAAATGAAAATACACATGATTACTCGCAGGTGTTGTGCAGTATGTAATCTTAAGTAAACTTACTCGTTGTGAATCACCGCCAAATTTGCCAATATTTTCGTAAACCCATTTTAACGCCAGTTGCTGATCTTTAAATCCTTGATTTCCTTCAATCAGCTGACCGTTCTCTTCGAACAACAAAAACCCAAGCGGGCCTTGGAAAACACAGTAACAATATTAAAATCACGTTTTAGGGAGTCGTGATAATGCGGTTTTATAATTGTATGAATGTTCCTTTTTACTACTCAATAGTGACAACGGAAATAAAACGAAAAGGAGTCCCATCATTCTAATATATAGTGGGGTGGGGGTAGATGGGACACCTTTAGCACAAAATATATAAATATCCTGGTCGTGTTTTAAACAATTAACAACGGTCTATGAAAGTCGCGAGGACAAGGTTTTATAATTCCTTGAATGTTGTTTGTTTACTGCCAAAATGTACGAGAAAATATAATGAAAAGGTGTCCCATCTACCCCCATCCTAATATATACTTACAGCTTCGTACGTTTCATGAAACACTTGGAATCTTCAGGCACTCACCTACTCTGTAGTTTATCGTGACGACGATAGATTTTGCTGCTTCACTCAACCATCTCCCGTCAGTTTTAGGAGTGGTCCCTCTTCCCTCGAAAAAGAAACCTCCGTGTATATAAAACATCACTGGAATCTTATCCCCCTCCGGTTCTCTTTCGGGATCAGAAAGATCAATAGAAGAAGGAACGTTGATGTTTAATACGAGGCAGTCTTCGGTCATAAGAAATTCCTGGTTAAAGATAAAACAATTGTCCTAAAGATGAACATCCACAATATCATGTTGACTGTGAGCCGAGTATCCTGATCGTGTTTTAAACAATTAACAACGGTTTATGGAAGTCGTGATGATGCAGTTTTAAAATTCTTTGATGGAACGGTAAAATGGTACCAAATGGAACGATAAAATAGAAGGAAAATATGTCCCAACTTTCCCCATTCTACTATATATTATCTTACGTTACAATCTCCATCGTCACAGTTTTTGATCTGGTAACACATTCGGAAGTCGGGAAGTGAGGCGTTCAATGTTTCGGTCAAATTGTCGATTGCTACTGGTGGCATGAATCTGTTACGTAGGTAGACGTTATAGATTGCTCTAAAAGTTATGTTGTACATCTGTACCTGAGGTCTCCGGTGGGAGGTTTAGCGTAAGGAATACTGTAGAAGGCGTGCGACTCTGCAAGTGTTGAACCAATTATAAGCTTATTTCCAACCTTGACCTGAGGAAACGTATCACTGATTGGCGCATAACTAAGATTCGGTTGCTTTTCTTCATATGTCTCGGGGTAAATTGGCTGAGTGTGTTGTCGACGTTGCACCAAACCAAGTTCGTCGTAACTTTCCTGATTTTTCATTTCATCGTCCAGTTGCTGAATTAATGTTACGAAGGCATTGGTGATAGGATCCCGGTAACAGTTCACACCTACGAGGTGAATTAGAATACAAAGCAGCGCTAAGTGGTTCATTTCTTCTATGCTCTTTAAGCTACTATATGACAGTATAAAGCCAATATAATCTAATTATCTTTTACTAAATAACAATAATCACACCCTGTAACAAGGGTAGCAATTTTCTCTATGCGCTACAGCAGTTTATTTATATACCTTGAAAACGCACATCACTCCTTGCTCTTATAGCATCTCGAAATAATCACGTGGTTAATTTATATATACTGCTATTTTTGGCGGTGATTGGTTCCTGCTATAACTTGTACTGATTTCGCAGATGCACCGGTTAGATATTAATACATGTGATAAGGAGGTTAATAATTCTCCCAAATCTTGCCCTAGATTTAACCTTAACATCACGCGTTTGCAATTGAAATAAATTACGGTCTGTATGCAATAGTTTAAAATCGTTCCATGCGATATGTAAGCTACAAAACCACAATTTATGACGGGTTTGTAAAGCGGACAAACATCTCAACGCCTTTTTTGTTTTATTGGAACGCATCCTTGGTTACTGGAAGTATACACATGGTTAAGGCATGTTCAATATTGGTTACTGTGCATTTCCCACCATTAACCCCATGTCATCCAATCGCGCGATACACTGTTTAAACATCGCCGTTTATTTGCACAATAGGTTCACCCTATACTTTTCAATATTGTGCTACTGATAATCAATGTATAATTAGTTTGATAATAAATTTAATGTCCCTCATAATGACAGTGCATTTTGAATCATGCGGAACGAAATATCGGAAATTTTG
Source organism: Ciona robusta (assembly GCF_009617815.1). Taxonomy (NCBI): domain Eukaryota; kingdom Metazoa; phylum Chordata; class Ascidiacea; order Phlebobranchia; family Cionidae; genus Ciona; species Ciona robusta. The sequence goes on from NC_143236.1 coordinate 3,197,527, forward strand.
TTCACGTCAATATATAGGTCCATCGCCTATACTAAAGATATAGTAGGGTGGCGGAAGATAGGACACACTTCGTTCTATTTTCTCGTCCCATTTAGTAGTAAACAAAGAACATTAAAAGAATTCTAAAACTGTATCCTCAACACTTTTATAGACCGTTGGTGATTGTTCAAAACAAGGGATGTTTGGATAATATGTGCTAAAGATGTCCCGTCTTCCCCCACCCTACTATATATCTAGATTAGGCCATGATAGGTGGTACGACGTACTTAGAACGAATTAATTAATGATGTCATTTTAAAACGTATATATAAAAAATCAAAACTTCCTTTTTAAACATACAGTATAAAATTACAACTGATTATTATTTTATTTGATAATAAATTACACATCTAATAAGCGCAAAATTGGGATGCAAAGTAAATGAGTGGTAGAATCAAAACACGAAAAAAGCTTGGATAAATGGCAGAACCTGCTCCGTTATATGGTTCAGGTAAACCATGATCTTGTAAAGAAATTTTCCCTTGGAACTTTTGACTTAGAACGGGCTGTGACAAAACTGAGCGGGGTTGATATGGGCCTGTGAGGTTAATGTAGAAGCCAGTTGCATCTAACATGTCGCAAAACTGTTCTCTGTAGTCTGTTTGCACCACTGATTTGGGAATATCGATGAGAATGTTGTTCCAATTATTTTCCGAAGACTGTAAATATACATATTTAGTAGGTTGTTTAAAATGAACTATGTTTTCAATTTATTTCTCGTCCCATTTGATAATATAGAAAGAAATTTCAAAGAATTAAACTGTACCCTCGCGACTCTAATGAAGCGTCGTTGATTGTTAAAACACGATTAGAAAATGGGATCTTATGTGCTAAAGGTATCCTAATTTACCCCATATTCCTATTCGGTTTAAAACGGCCAATTTTACAACTTACATATGGCGGCCAATAGTCGACTTCAGCAAGTTGGGGTCTCAAATTGCTGTTTGGGTTTCCATCGACTGCGAATCGGCTCCAGTATGTAGAGAATATATCCGAAGCCAAATCATCATTGTCCGTGAAAGTTACGCTGTTAAATAAATGGTGCAAAGTAACGGTTTTCGACCATATACTTGACAACCCTTTCTACATGCAATATCTATGTTTTTATTTACCCATATCCTTCAGGTGACTTAAAAACAAAAATAATTTCCGACGAGTGAAACGCGTATCCACACACGCCGTCCACGCTGTTCCATTCAATACATGCTTCCCCTCCGAAAGGATATGCGCTGTTGTACAGATATACCGGAGCTTGGCCAGAAACTTTTGCAGCAGTTGACGAAACGGACGCAAATCTGTTGGAATATATCCAATCGTCAGCTACACGTTAGTATGCACAAAAATATCTCTAACGATATAGTTTTTTTTTTTATTGTATACCTTCCGAGCGCCCTGTTTGGGCAAGCAAAAACAAGATCAGTCAGTTCCTGACTCAAGATGTCGCTATAGTCATAGTCAAGCCCAGGTCTCGTGCCTGCTAGTGCGATGTACGCGTTTGAAACTATTTCTCCGTTTGTGGGTCCAAGAATAGCATTATTAAAGGCCTAAACAAAAACAAAATGTTTGCGGCATGTTTAGCAGTGGTCTGTATATATATGTATAAATATATAGTAGGGTGGGGAAGATGGGACAGCTTTACCACATAATATCCAAATATCCTGATCGTGTTTAAACAACTAACAGCATATGGGAGTATTAAGCATACGGTTTAACAATTTTTGAATGTTTTTTATTTTCTACCAAATGGGAGCAGAAAATAGAATGAAAAGATATCCCATCTTCCCCCACCATAACCAACTGTTACAATTCATTTTATGTTCAGTTAACAATTACTTACCTGAAATAATAATTTACTCAAAGTCAACCCAACGCCATGAAAAAGAGCACTCGCATATATCATTTCCTCATTATTGGTCCCGAAAATGATTTCTTTATCAGTGTTCCATTTACCCTCTTGAAACAGCTTCATATGTTGGTCGGAAAAATCAACCCCATCAATGTAAGGCCGGAATGGTTCGATGCCGTTGAACAATTCTCTTTGTAGAAGACTTCGAACCATTACCTCAGGGGTGCAGGTTGCAAGCACCATAGGGTCTATTGATCTGTGGGAATAAAGGGCTTTATAGTAATCGCTTACTTTACATTGGTTTATGCGGCTTTGTGGGATTTAATAAAAGTGACCAACTTTAGTACAGTAGGGTGGAGGAACAAAGGACAAATTTTAACTGTATTTTCTCGTCCCATTTATGAGTAAACAAATAACATTCTAAGAATTATAAAACGACAGCCTCATGACTCTCATAGACCGTTGTTAATTGTTTTAAACACGATCAGGACGCTTGGATATTATGTGCTAAGATGTCCCATCTTCCCCTGCACAGGGGAGGGGGTACGTGTTACCTTCGCTTTTAAAGATCACAATACAACTAATTACTATATATATATATTGACCTGAGACAAGTAATATCACCAGCAGCACACTTAATGGCTTGTAGAACTCTCTCGGTTACACCAAGAGCTTGATCTACTGTAATGAAAGCCATTGCTGCAGGGTTGCTTTCTGTAAGTGCTCGTTTAAACAAGTTGCTGCTTTTGGCTGAAATGAGATGATAATGAACTGACTGTGCACCGGCACTTTCTCCAAAAATCATCACCTATTATCAAAAGATTTTTGGTATACATCTGTACTACATTGTTATGTATAAAAAATTAACTCACGTTGTCCTTATCTCCACCGAACTTCCCGATGTTGTCCTGCACCCATTGCAGTGCTAGTTGCTGATCTTTAAATCCTTGATTCGCTTCAATAAGATTTCCATTTTCTTTAAAAAGAAGAAATCCAAACGGACCTGTAGTTTATAAGCGTGTTAGCATTTGAACACGTGCCATTAAAACTTAGTTTACAAACCCAATCTGTAGTTAATAGTAACTACAACGGCGTTGGCAGCTTGGCTGATCCAACGGCCGTCAATTTCAGAGTCGGTTCCGCTTCCAGAGAAAAAGAATCCACCGTGAATGTATACCATTACTGGGAGCTTTTTAGTCGGTTCTTGTTCGGGATCGGAAAGATCAAGAGATGTTGGCACGTTTACGTTGAGTACAAGGCAGTCCTCTGTCATCAACGCACCCTGGGGATTCAGGTTATTTATATATAGGGGTATTTATTATGTTTTTTTCAGAACAACGAGACATAAATGAGTGTAGCCTAATTTTGTATAATATTTGCGGGTGGGCAACTACAGTCTTTCAAACACGGATGTTCTGTTTCATACCGTAAACGAGTAACATATATGGAGAAGCAGACGGGACTTAAAAAACTGTAGGTTAAAGGTAGAGGCGCGCTAACCAAACAGATTATACTTACGTCACAAAAACCGTCGTCATCGCAATGTTCCATCTGGTAGCACATCCGATAATCAGGCACCGATGCATTGAGTGCTTTAGTGAAAGCGTTCACTGGTTGCGGTGGCATAAACCTGTAGATTTAAGTTGAGTTCTTAACAAATTTAACTCAATAATTTGAGTTGCTTTTACCTGAGTGGTCCTATGGGAGGATTGGCGTATGGAATGCTGTAGAAAGCTTGAGATTCTGGATGCGAGGCGCCATTGACTAGTCCACTGTTTATTCTGACTGTTGGATGAGTCTCGGAATAGGTGTAGTCAATTTTCATTCTTTTTGGGCGGAACGGGGTTGGCCTGATTGGGACGACATGTTCATGACGTTGAACTATGCCGGTATCTTTAGAACCTGTCTCATATTTGATTTCCTGCTCGAGTTGCTGGATTATTGTAACAACTGCGTTTGCTATTGCATTTGAATGCGCCTTAACGCATACAATGCATGTCAAAAATAAAATGATACCCGTGTATCGTAACATCGTTTAAGAACTATTTTTGCAAGCACAGTAACTAAAAAGGCGATTCCTGCTGGAGCATATAAACATACAGTTAACCTTACTTACGCAAAAACCTACAGCTTGTCTAATCCTGTACGATTGGTTGCTATATATATAGGATGGACTCCGTGGGGAAAACCGAGACCCAAAACCTCAAAGTTTGAGAACCAAGTTCAATAAACTGTTATCGTGTGTGAGTGTTTGCATTTTAAATTTTTGATGCTTTATTCTACAGGATCGAAATGTCCGAAGGTCAAAGTTGCCGTCATTATACATGGTCGGAATGTTAAGGTCAAGATGCTGTGACGCTTAACCTTTTTAATTACCTCGTCGCCTTGGCGACAAAACAGGTTAATTAAACAGTGGTGATTGGAAGCATGAAGTGCAAATGTTATACGAGACAGAATTAGCACTTACGAGACCGCTAAACAATTGAATCTTGCAGTCCTGCACAAAGTACTTAAGATTTTGTCACGTAGGCTGCATGTGCACCTGTAATATTTATTCTGTTTTTATCAGCTAATTTACAAAATGCGTTTGTAATGTAGACAGGATGCCGTATGGTGGACGCATACCCGACAGGCCCACACGTGTCTTCGCTCTATTAACTAAATGAAATATTTGTTATTGTAATTGCACAGCTGAACATGTTGTTGATAATGTAAATATGGATATATTTTGCGCTTACAGTTCGTATGCTTTTATAAAATGTCGCACTGAAGCATATAAACTCACGGTGTAGAACGTAGATAAAAATGTAAAGTTATGTAGTTTTTTTAACTGTTAATTTTTTGCTGTGAAAAACTACATAATTCATATTCTAACAAAATGTTTATTGTCATGTTATTACAAAATGCAACATTAACTGTTTAAATGTCACCAATTACTATATATGTACATTTGTAACTAGCTTGTATGGGTTTTAGTCTCCATGTTTACACATGAATTTATTTTACTGCGAAACGAGTTCGGAAAACAGAAGTTTCTAGATTGTTCTATTCGATTAATAAACATTAAAGTGTAAGGTAATTGGTGCCGTACGTAAAAACAGACTTTCCTGTTTTCTGTAATACGTTTTAAGCAGTAATATTGTCGTTTGGAGGTAAAAAGGTTGCCATTCAGCGTCACTTGAGACTGAGTTATGTTGATTGTTCTGTATTGTGTTTGTGTTTGATTTCATGTGTTGTCACTACGTCACCATTAAATATTTCTTTCTTAAAATGTATTAGATGTATCTTAGAATCGTAAGTGAGAAAGGACATCGTTGAGTTTACTATTTTGAATCATTGCACTCTTCCTGTAAGAGAACTGTAGTATTTTGACAAATATGACCGATTATTACGAAGTGTTAGGAATACGAAAAGAAGCGACAGAATCTGATATCAAAAAGGCCTATCGAAAACTTGCACTGAAATGGCATCCTGACAAAAATCCAGACAACCAAGAAGAGGCAGAAAAACGCTTCAAGGATATCAGTGAAGCATATGAAGTGCTTTCTGATAAAGACAAACGTAGCGTGTATGATAGGTACGGCAAAGAAGGTTTAACAGGTGGAGGGGGAGGTGGGGGTGCTGGTGCAGGAATGCCAAATTTCCACTTTGAGTTCCACTCTCCTGAAGATATCTTCCAGCAATTCTTCGGTAATCAAAATCCATTTGGAGATTTTTTTGGTGAAAATTCATCGTCTCGTCGGCAAAGAAACCAAGATCCTTTCGCCGGCTTTGGAATGGGTACTGGCTTTCAGTCGTTTGGTTTTCCAGAGTTTAATGATATGGGATTTGGTGGCACATCCAGTTTTACATCGTTTAGCAGCAATAGTGGCGGGGGTGGAGGGTTTCGTGGGAAGTCGGTAACAAAGACGATAAAAACTGTAAATGGGGAACGTGTTGAGACAAAAAAAATTGTTGAGAATGGCTCAGAAAGGGTGGAAGTTAGGAAAAATGGGAAACTTACATCCATTCAGGTAGATGGGAAACCTGATGACTATCAACTCGCTGTTGAGTTGAGTAAAGAAGAGAATGGCCCATCCACTAATCATGTTACTAAGCGGGTGCATAGTCGGTCCAGTGGATTTTCTCCCTTCAGTAACTTTGGCTCCTATCACGATGATTTTGCTGATGAAGATCTACAAAGAGCAACAGAGGAGAGCATTATAGATGAACAGAAACGAAGGCGAAAGAATAAAAACTTAGGAGGAATGAAAGCTAGTAATTCCAGAAATAAAAATTTTTAAATTGTTTTCTTTGTTCCTGTTAATTGTATCATATTTGTTAATAGAGATGTTTATATCTAAATCTATGTAAATCTAATTGTAAGTGCGGCCCAAAAAATGCTTAAAAAAACTTAGCAAATATACATATGCTAAAAAATGAAACTCTATTTCTTTAATGACTTTTCTGATTTAACTTATGTAAAATTTTTGTATGTCGCTTTCTTATTTAGTCTCTATTTTATTTTTATGCGCTTTTTGTTTAGTAAACAGTTCTAGATGCGCTATGTAAGGTTTACCGTGGGTGATGTTGTTGTAACTTCGTTCTGTGAACTTTATGTTGTGTACCATATTCCCCATTCATTTGACACAGCCTGTAGTTTAATGTTTTACTCTGCACTTTAGAAACTTGAAAAAAGGCAACTCTGGTCACAGCGCAGATTCACCAATATTTTCTGGGAACATTGGTTTATAAGCTGTGTATTGTTATACAATATGCTATCACTTATTTCTTAACAGAATTTTTTTTTAGAACATCAGTGTAGTAAATATTTGGTAAAACACAGTTAAACTGACTTCTCATAAATAATGAGCGATTCCGATTCTGATTTTTCTGACAATAGCGAAGCCAATGATGATGAAAAGGTTTTAAGACCAAAGCAGATTAGAGGAGTTGCAGACTTTGTTGATCTCTCATTCCACCCCTCCACCACTTACACACTCGCTACTGCGAATATGAATGGATATGTTAGACTGTAAGACTTATATGTATGTTATATAAAAAGATGTAGCACTTTTATTAAAATAAAAGTAGAATTTATTTGATTACTTTCATAGTACTTAGAAGATGGCCGTATACATTTAAAAGTTCATTTTGTTCCTGAAGACCCATTAAGCTGTGGTTTACTTCCTAAATTATGTTGATTAAACTGTTATAAATTCACAATATTGTTTGTATACATTAAGAACCTCTTCTCCCTAACTATTTCTCCAGCATTGGAATGAATGTATTATGTATATTTAGTAGTTAGTCATATCCACAGGCATCTGAATATTGTTGCATCACACATAGATATAACTGCGTTCCTGGTGAAGAATGTGAACAACTGGCAAAAGTTCGGGTCAGCAAGAAACCTTGCAGAAGTCTTTCCTTCTCATATGACGGCGAAGGTTCCTTTCTATTATGTTATCTTTTCTTTGTTAGTTTGCAGTTCTCGTTACACCATACATTGGCTCAAATGATATTCCTAGTCAAAATATACCCATTAATATTACCACATAGCCAGGTTTCAAACGTAACTAAGGTGTACTCGTGTACAGATCTAATTTTATATTTTTTACACTGCATTATTTATAAACATTAAACATTATAATCAATAAGATAGATTTGTTCCATAACTTTCTTAGGAATGTGTCTCTAGCTTAAAAAGTGTGGTACCCGTGAGTTACCAATTCAATTAGGATTAGGTAATTACAAATTTAGTGTAATTGATTTAAATGGAGCTGTTGTAACAAATTTGTTACAGATACTGACTTTTTTTAAAGTCCCTAATCCCTATATTATTAATTTTGATAAAAGTAGGAATATTTTAAGGTAGTGACATAAATTTACAAGTACACCACTTTTATCAATTCCTTAGATGTTTTGATACTTACCAAGGACCGAACCATGCATTTTGTTTCTGCGGCCACCGGAAACTTAACACGAAGAATAGAGGAAACTCATCGGTGAATTAATATTTCTGCTGCGTCTCCAAATTGCATTGCCGTTTCTCAGCTTTTCTTTTGACAGATCCGCTCCATACTGTCTGTCAGTTATTGATAAAAATTTACTTGCTACTGGTGATGATGATGGAACAGTTAAGGTAGGAATTCTATCTTGTGTATATTAGGTTACTTTTACTGTACAATTGTACACAACCTCAAAGCAATAAATTGTTTACGTGTTATGCCATATAATAGCATTATATATACCTTTTGTTTGGGATAATGGACCAATCCTCACATAAATCTCAGGTCCCAGGTCATGCCATGCTGCACGACCTCACCGGCAAAGAATATATATTTTGGTATTAGGGGCACATGGGTTTTTGTGTTACAGTGGTTAAACAAATGCTTGCTTCATAACAGGATGAAACTAGATTTAAAACTATAACCCAAAGGTGGCTATTGGGTTCTCCAAATTCTTAACTACATGGATAAATTGTATAAAAATAAATGATTACTAACAAAGTCAGTGTATTTAAGTAATAGAAGCTCTGTTAAAACTGCTGTAGCCCCCGGCACACAAGTATTAGTTTATTTATATTCTGTATGATGCATTAACAACAATTTTTTGTTTGCAAGGATTTTTGTTTGTGATATGATTTAAACACACTCATTCAGTATTGTCTTTTGTTGTTAGGTGTGGGATTTGCGGAAAGGCAAAGATGCAGTCATGACCTCGGAAGATAAATTCGAAGATTACGTAAGCGACATTGCTGTTGACGATAAACGTCGTTTGATCTTCGCTGTCTGTGGAGATGGTACCATGGCAACATTCAATGCTCGCCAAAGGAAATTCATCGTTCATTCTCAAAACGAAGAAAGTGATCTTTTATGTGCAAAAGTTATCAAAGTTAGTTCTCTGAAGTTTCATTTTTTAACAAAAATGCATTGGCCATTGCTTATTATATTTTTGTTGTTGCAGAACAATAATAAAGTTCTTGTGGGTTCAGCGGATGGCCCTATTCTACTGTACAATTGGAATGAGTTTGCTGCCCCATCAGATAGGTTCCCAGGTCACCCTGGTCCTGTTGATTGTATTGCAAAAGTTTCTGAAGATGTCGTCTGCACCGGTTCCGCAGATGGTTTAATCCGGTGGGTGAAATTGAATGAATGTAAATTATCCTCATTCCTCACGTGGTGGAGCAACAACAGTTGTTATAAAACTAGTGTTTCGTTTCGCACGCCTTGTAACTGTGCTATTTGCCATTTTTTGTAATGCAACACTGCTAATTTGTAACCTCATAAAGGACTGCCATTTTTTTTTTTGTAATGTAATTCTGACAATTTGAAACCAATAGGAGTCTATTAAAGTGGAGAAATTGTCTTACCTAAATGGAAACACAGGCACAAGTAATAGTAGCATCATGCCTTAGACCCAAAAATTCTGTGCTAAAGACTAGAGGAGTCTCAACCACTATTCCGCAACTCCACAATTATGATATTATAATCCTGCGCAATTTCGTGATTATGACAACATCTATATCCAACAGTGCTGTTCACTTACTCCCAAACCGTTTTCTTGGTGTTGTTGGTGACCACCATGGCTTACCTGTGGAAAAAGTTGAAGCAACGCACGACGGAAAGTTTATAGCAAGTTGTTCACATGATAACTTAATTAAGTAAGTGCAGTTCAACGAAAATTTAAATATAAAACGTGGTTTTCTTAACCATTTTGTTGAATGCTATTCCGCTTAGTTTATACAGTATTCGTTGATATCGATTTTGGTTTCGGTCTGCGTAACGTAATGCGGGTAACGGGTGATTGAATAAACAATATATATATGAACTATAATATGTCCCACTGTAATATAATAATATATGGTTTGATATAGTATGATTACATCATAGAGTTGCTCTTTACAGTTATGCTACTGTTGTTAGATACAAATTTTAATTTTGTTGTTTTACGTCTCCGTTGTTTGCTTAAGGTTGAATAATGCTACGGGGAGTTTTAGACGAGGTTGTAAAATACAACTGGCGACTGGCGAGACAGCAGGTTTTTTTGATAGTGAAATCTCGGCCTTCCTTTTTATGTGTAAAAAAATTGTCTTATTATGTGTAAAATAAAACTTAGTATATTGTTGCGATATAAACTTATCCTAATTGTGGTCCATTTAGTCTTACATGTATTATAAAATTTTTACACTCCTTATTTGACAGATTTTGGAGCGTAGACCATTTGAAGTCAGTCGAGGTCTGTCCGCGTGAAAAAGCCATCAAGCAAAAGAGAACAGAAAAGATGTCAAAAAGTGGGGTTGGTCACGGCAAAATGGCATTCTTCTCAGACCTAAATAATGACATCGACACCTCCACGTATATTAATTCATCATCCAGCTCTGACCAGTCGGACAGTGATTCAGATGACGCAAGTTGACCACCGATTTTTAGTTCTGTTTTTTTAACTGCCAAAATAAAATAAAAAATTACAGAAACGTAGTTTTCTAACCGATGCTGCAGAAGAAGACATTTAGTCTTCGATTGACTAAAACAAAAATGGTAGTAAAGCAGGATATTTTATCACGGAAAATGCCATTTAAAACAGTTTAATTACTACTTGGTTGGCCATAATGCGTAAAGCGCTTCAAATTGTTGCTTGCGTCTTTCGAATGAGTCACTCTTGGCCCTGATACAAACGGACATAACTCATTACACCGGTCACCAGCCAAAGACAGTATAGAATAACAACGCACAACTAGCACGTAAATGTACCACCGCTGGCACAGGCATTTGTAGTATTAGGCCTTACATTTTTACCACACATTGCTTTGTTTTTACTTGAATGAAATACACAATGTTATAAATACGTGTGGCACACGGCACGTTTTGTTACTATATGTTTTACGTTATGGACGTAAGTCGTTTATGTCGGTGATTATACTGACCAACGCTTGCTGCAAGCCGTTGTTTGGGTGTGTCACTACTAGGAATTATGAATGAAAATGGTAAACATGCGAGGATGCACGCCACTGGTTATATTATTCGGGAAACGTATTTCTTGGAATTGTCTGCGTCTGGCAAAGTTGATTCCAATTGTTTTTGTTTCAGGAAAGTGTGTCTGGTAGAACGTGGCGGTTGTAAACCAATTCATACTTAACATTTCGGCAAGTGAAAAATCGCAATATAATATGGTATAGCGTGCTTCAGATTCGGCTTTAATTTGGTATGTTCTTGCAAACCTGTGACGCACATTGTGGTTGCCTTTAGAAGTGACTGATAGCAAGAGCCGGTAGTCAATTATTACTACTTTTATTAAGTGATGAAACGCGTGCGGTGTGCCCGCCTCTGGTTGGAGTGCACGCTGTACCGTTTTAATTGGCAGAGGTGCCAGTCGAATTTGGTCTCGTTAACGCGGCAGACGTTATCCTTCTCACCACTGGCCATTATTTATGTTCAGAGGAAATGCGAGGGCACAGCGTGAGAGTGCTGTGAGACGTTTCGCCAGCTGGGCAGTAGGGCACTCAAGCTGCTTCGCGTTCACAAAGAGGGTAGAACAAAAGGCGGGGCCATCTTAGATGGTAATTCATGTTACTGAGTCCCAAGGGCTAAGTGGATTGTCTTTAATATGAACAGGATTAAGTCGCTTTCGTGGTAGAGTGTCAGGTCAATTTGTAGCTGCAGTATAGTTCTATATTGATTATTCCGACTGAGTATTTTGTCTGGTGTTTCCCCCAAGGAATTGCTTTCTTTACGCATATGATCCCAGGCGACCTACGTTTTGTATTTCAGTCTAAACTGTACTGCTTGCAGTGAAGAAAGGCGTATTTGTTTGATACACTAGATTTTGTTATGCACATAGGCATTACCTAAAACCGTGTTTTGCTTAACTTGCAGTACGTGTACGCCGATTTCCGTTTCAAAGAGATGAAAATGTTAATATTGAGAACCAACTAGTTAGCCTATATAGTTTGAGTGAATATTCGATGTGGTTTACAAAGCTTTTCAAATACATTGGTTTATCAGGAAGTCATCGTAACACGAATAAAGTGCAGAACTGTCTACTGTCGAGTACTCTACAAGTCCAGTAAAACACTATTAGTACCTAGGTGAAGTTTTCTGTGACTTGCTTGCCACAGCACAGTATGACGTAAGGTCGCATGCGTGACTGTACTTAAACTATGGACGCAGAATTAGCATTATGAGTTAACAGACAGTTGCGGTCCAAATATGGCATTTAGTTTAAATATAGTTTTTGTAGTTTTCGGTGCAAGAAATAGCATGTTAATAAGCCAAAGGAAAAAGTGTATGTACCAAGGAAGCGAGTAAGCGATTGATATAAAGCGTTATTGATTATAGGTATATTGCTGGCTGGTTTACTGTTACAGGATGTCTGGTCTCCATACCTCATATTGCAGTATTAACTGTTTGACAGACTTGGTTGACTAAAACTATTGACGTACATCGTTGCCTTTTTCTACTTTGGAACATGTGCGTCGGTGTGTGTTATGGTGTAAATGTTCCTAATCTGTGTAGTATTTTTGTGGCGCAGAACTTTTTGTTTATCATTGCACGAGCACACGAGTCTCTGTATTACGGTCACATAGTACCGATATCAACATTAGCAACAAGTGTGAGAAAGTTTTTAACCCGGCTAAAGCCAGTTTTAACGGATAAGGATAAACTTCAATTATACAGTAATAGATAAATTTTTAGTTTACTTATATTATTTATTCTAATTTGCAGCTTTTGTATGAGGATACTAATATGGGTGCTAGCCAGAGCTTCCGTAGTGGTAATATGATGACGTAAATTCAATGAAAGGTTAATTGTTCCTGTTACAAACACTTTTCGGACATTCTTTTTACCAGTCACCGTATTGTAGAGTTTCATGTTACATATCTGCCTAAAATATTTCTCTAAATTGTTTCAACAGTATTAGATAGTACACGGTGTTTTTGTTAAAATAAGGTGTTAATTCATTTATTATGGCGAGACTCGTTCGCCCTAATTTCGAGCGGGTCTCACCCGCTCAAAAACAACCATGGCATCCGATAAGATGGTTCTGGCAATATTTCTGGTCCAACCAGAGTCACCGATGGTCCTTTTGGTCGTTTGGGCACAATATGTCGAACGTCGACCAGCAGGAAAAATCCACTTCCTCGTCGGAGGACAATAAAGACGAGAGAGATTTATTTATCGATGAAAAAGATTTCTGTCAACGACACCACCCCAGCGACCATCATCTAAAATTTTGCAAAAAAGCAAATTGGATCCGGGTATGAATTTTTGATCTTGCAATTAGACATGCGTGTTACCACTTAATTCTGTAGTAGGTTTGGGCAAGATTGGACACCTTTTCATTCCATTTTCTCGTTCTATATTAGTAGTAAAATAAGTAATTCCAACTTTAAAACGGTATGCTCACGATTCCCATAGACCATTGTTAATTGTTTAAAACACGATCCGAATGTTTGGATATTATGTGCTAAAAGCTTCCCACCTTACCCCATGGTACTGTATGTGTGTTTCAATCGTCGAATAAACTTGTTTTTTTTATTTAACAGACCACAAAATACACCATTTTAACTTTCGTGCCAAAAAATCTCTTCGAACAGTTCCACAGATGGGCGAACTTCTATTTTCTAGTCCTGATTATTTTAAATTGGGTTCCATTCATTAATGCGTTTGGAAAAGAGGTAAGCGGTTAGAGCGCTTAGTTAGTTGCTGTGACGCAATATCCTATCTATCGGCACTGCGTATGCTGAAAACCACGTGAAGTCTGTACTTTCTTTGTCTTTACTATATGTATATGGGTTATAGGTTCGACCCAACGTACACGAATAATTCATACGTGTAATTCGATGCGACAAAAGGCCTTTGAATTCCAACCTGGCATCTAAGTCTAAAATTCCATTAACTTAAAGGGATTTTCAATAGTACACGCAGTCACAATTCTTTTTTAAATAGACTTTAAAGCCGATAATTTCCAATTTATTATGGGATATAACAATAACTGAAATTGGTCTTTCTAATCCCAAGTTGTTAAACCAATTCAAAGTTGACGTTTATTTTAGGTATGCATGGTACCATTGATTATCGTATTAGCTGTCCTTGCATTTAAAGACGCTGTGGAAGACCTGCAACGTTATAGATCAGACCTGAAAATTAATTCCCAGCCTGTCATGACGTATTGCCGGTAAGTGGTCGGTTGTGTTATAAAACAATTGTGGGAAGCGCCGGTGTTTATTCTCGAGACAATAGTTCACAGGAAGCCGGTTTTACAAAGGCATTTAAAAGCCCAGACAGTTTCTTTATACCGTATATATTATTTTGCTTATAGTTTTAAGTAAACTTTATCATACACTTTATCAATCCAAACTCTATCGATATGGTTTCTTGAGAAAAAAAACACTATTGTCCTACTGTTTCTTTAATCAGTATCCCACAAAAGGGCAATTCGACATTTTGTCTGTGTGAACTTGAATGTTCCTTCACATTAAATACTTTAAAATTTCGGTTTGTGTGTGGGTACCCAGCTTGTCATGAAGCAAAACTTAATAACAGCGAAACGAAGATTAGAAAAAATATTTCAAATGTCTGTTTGGCGTTAAACGCTTTGATAAGCAGAATGTAAGGTATTTTTTTGTGTTCGTAATATACTACATTTCATGTTAATTACAGAACATACTAAACGAGTGACCATTCCTAGTGCTGCCCTCGTCAGCTTAAATTATTGTTGATTTTAGACATATATGTAAGACGTGAAAATGACATAAATTCATAGCCGAAAAAGCGCGTACCACATTTAGAACTTTGCATCTTCACGCTCAGTTTCAAATACTTTGTAAATGTAATTAGCATATACCGGTAATCGTTAGATGATTGTGGAATCGAAATGAATGCTCTTATGTGATTCATAACAGTCGTATACTTCCTTGCCAATATACATTCTTACACAACATCCGATAGGAGCTACATAATATACATTCGTTAGTGTGTGATTAGTATAATCATGTTAATGATTAGCGATTTATTTACCTTCATTTGCCCCTTGAAATTTATGGATCGTAGCCGAGTGCGTGGAAAGGACCTGTACTCTGTACTGTACGTCCGTGCGTTGTGTGTTTGTTTGGTTGCTGCGTGTTTCTTTTATTTGTATGTCAGCTGGCTGAACAAAGAGTCGTTTGACCACAGAACAAAACATTGCTTCGAGTTTAAAGGGGTAGCATGCATATTAAATAGGGGACAAAGCGGCAGTTGAATAAAACAGCATGATGCCTATATTGGAAACTTTATATCTCAGTAGCACTGGGCATCTAGTAGTGTCTATCTAAGGAGAGAACAGATATACGTTACCGTTCTTAGTATAAGGAAGTTGTAACATGCAAAAAATACTTTTTTTTCTGTCAAGCTGTTTATTTAGTAGAACCGTGTTTGTGTGAACGTCGCAACCATTTTTGCTTCATGCACTTTAATGCCTCAATTTGATAAATTATTATTAAAAACGATTTTCATCTCAAACATTCGGTTAAACGGTCCAAAACTGGATGAAAATCTAATCATACATGTTGTCTGTATGTTAATATTGAATCTGACCAGAAAAAAAAAGTTTTATGCACCTATATGGTATAGAAACAACTTAAAAACAAATATGAAATTACGCTTAAAAAAAAGAAAATTGTTGGTAGTTACAGTAAAAACAAACTTCTATTTCCAATAGTGCTGATGTGTGTTCGGAATTTCGCTATACTGCGAGTTTTTAAAGTTTGCCGATACAAGGCACGGTTAACTATTTGTATGCTGGTTGGGAGAAAAACAAACACGCGTAGGTTGCATAATTGGATTTGTTCTCGCGTTTCGCTGTATTGACACGTTCCTCAATAAACACCTAGATCAGCTGGTTATACTGATGCAAAATTGCTTCGATAGTTTCTCATATTCGTGGTGACATGGCACAACTGTTCGTTCAAAACAGCCTAGGCAATTTATATGTGCCGCATTAGTTACAGTATGATACCGTGGGGTAAGATGGGACAACTTTAGCACATAATATCCAAATATCGCGATCGTGCTTCAAACAAAACGGTCTACGGATGGGAGCCGTGAAGATGCTTATTGATAATTTTTTGATTTTTTGATTGTTTTCTCCTCAATAGGACGAGAAAATAAAACGAAAAAGGATCCCATCTTCCCCCACCCTACAATATATGTTTTTTTCCGAATGTTTATCTGAATTAGTCAATAACGACAGACATCTGAATAATTCGTTTTTCCCTAACCGTCCAAAAAGTAAAAGATATTAGAAACACTGTTGTGGTAAAAAAGAGGCCGGTCGTGAAATGTAAAATTATTCTGCTATATGGCTTGTTAGGACTTGTACACGTGTGTACGTCAGCACCGAATGGAATGAATAATGTCTTGTATTTGTTGGCCCATGGGGTCGTTTAAACATATTCAAGTACACTTCAATATAAAAGCCCTTTAAACCACAACTTCTGAGCACAGAACCTTAACTTAATTTTACGCAACTGTTATAGATCGCTTATGTGTTCGCTTGAAATTCATTTCGCTTGCTTCATTTTTCAGGATTGATTTGACGTATATGTGGCTTATTGGTTTTGTATTTCATAGCTGAAAAACGTAGTCATGTCGTGAGATCGGTAATAATTGTGTTTTATGAAACCCGGAATGATTTAGTGCAGTGCTCTTTAACCTTTTTAGGGTTGGTGAACCCCTAAAGTTGTTGCGACGAACTTATGCACCCGTGATTGTTATACCGTAAAACTAATGACGTCATCAAGGAGAAATGCGTGCGAGAATAAGTCCATGTTTAGTCCAAAAGCACCGCTAATCAAAAAAAATCATTACAAACAGGTAGTTTGCGGTTAAAGAGAAGACTAGTTTCGTAAAGGTAGCACCAAAAACTGAGGAAAAAAATGTAGGAAAGTGGCTAAGTTTGTTAAAATTGTTCAACATTTTGATAAAACAATACTCAATTTTTTTGTTTGTGATGCACCCTTGTCAGATTGTGTATTAACGTACAGTCCAAACAAAGCAACAGAACGTTATTGTGGTCTAAATTTTGTCCCTTCTATGTAAATTGAATACGACCGGTGCTGGCCACATGTCGGATCCAGTGCAACTTGAATTATTGATGCCTGGTTAAATTTAACTTCGTTTGCCAGGTGACTTCCAGGAGCTCTTATTGCCAGTAACTGGTGTATTTGTATCTTATTTATTTGTTAGATTTTCACTCCTAATATAAAGCTTAAAAATAAAATTGAAGATTTGCTTCAGAGATTAGCGAGCTACAGTTGGCAGCTGCTGTAATTTTTGCGTTGTAAGCAATCACAGAGAAGTAGCATACCATTATAGTGAGTAAAGCCAACACGGGGATGCATTATTCCGCGTAACGTTTCACCTTATTGTAATTCGGTCCTCCTTGGTTCTTTTCATAGCTATTCTTGTCAGAAAAACTACAGTTTAGACCAAGCTAGGTTTCAATGGTGCCCACTCGTTACCCGGTTGAAACTAGTTCGAAACTTCTCCCTTTTGTTAGTACAGCATCCTGCGTACGGTGATGCGTGTGTTAGATGACTAAAGCTTTGTCTTTTGGTGACAAGAACAGTTTTGTAACTATCAATATGAAATATAAAGTATGAGATCAGCGATTACCTCAAATGTAAACGACAAATGACATAATACTGCTACAGTTGTTTGCTATTTATTACTTAGTATGTCATGTTATAAAACTTCATGTGTTAAGTCATAAAGGTTTATGTATTAAATGAAATAGGTTGCTACATTTCAGGGCTTTGTGTTATACGCCGTCTAAGAGAGCTTGATAAGTTAATAGGGCTGTAATTAAACATAATAAACTACACAGTCTGTATTCTGCCCCATTGAGCCAATTGGCCGACGATTGATTATTTATCTACGCTGTATACTTAATGACGACAGAGGAAATGTGGCGGAAGAACGTATAGAAATTCTAGTGGGCGAAGTACATTTTGTGTAAAGTCGTCTTAATTAGTTACTCGAACTAACAAAAGCTATGGGAAATTTAGTTGGTCGTAAATATGTCGACAAGCAAAAGAAGAAGAAAAAGAGAACAGTCCTTGCCCGTACTTTGTATGAGCAGTGGAAAGACAGACAGCAGCTCGGTGAAGATCCTTTGATATGGAGTGTCAATCAAGACCTAAACTGTTCTGAGTCTGTTGATTTTTCTTGCTTGCCTCCTCGCAAACTTGATTCGTGGGAAACGAAGAGTGTTAGTTACAAGAAAAACAAAGTACGGACAACAAAATACACCATACTTTCCTTCATACCGAAGAACATGTTTGAACAGTTCCACCGATTCGCTAACTTCTACTTTGTTATGCTTATTGGTTTAAATTTTATTCCACAAATTAACGCATTCGGTAAGGAAGTGAGCATGTTGCCGCTTATATCCGTGCTCGCCATGCAAGGAATAAAGGATGCATATGAAGATTACAGCCGGTTTGTGAACGACCGTAATGTGAACAACTCCACAGCAGCAGTCTATCAAAGGTAGGGTAAATTTGTAAAAGCCATTTTAGGTACGAAAGGTTATTGTTTTTTGTTCCTGCCTGCTATACAACAATGTTTTTCGGTTTCATTGTAATGTTGAACTATAGAAAATTCCTTTTCGGTTTCATACTTATATGTCACAATATACCGCAAGTGCATTGTGTGGGAGTTTTGTGATGTTAACGCAGTTCGTTAGAATCCTAACTTATTTAACATGTTTCTCTATAATCTATATAATCTTCTCTGTTTTAAATGTCCGTCTACCCAGCAGTGTTTCAATGTCCTTGTTCCTAATTTAATATGGAGTTTTAAAATTTGCTATCCGCTGAATGCGAACAGTTTTGTACCAGTGCGACTGTCAACCAGATGGTTGTTCGAGGCAACGAATGTTTCGTGAACTCGTCGCACAGCGGGGTGGTTAATTAACAAACAGTTCGATCAAAACTATCCCAGTGGGATAGCATGTTGATGCACCATGTGCCCTGGTTACGCGTGCGCTGGTGTTTGGAATGTTTTCTTAACCATCTGTCGACATTTTATATTTCCTAATAACAGCAAGTGGGATAACGAAAGTTGCCTAATTAACTTACATGCGTTCGGCTTAAAATCGTGTCAAGGATAGTAGTGAAAATACGAAGAAAATAGAAAAAAATTCACGATGTGTAGGATATTATTGGCATAATCCCTCTAAGTTGTTACAGAGAATGTTGGCATTAAAAAGAGTTTTATATTGACTTTCATTTATTTGAACATGATATAAAGCGCAAACGAGCCTTAACGTAATGCACGCACCAACACGCGCATTCGTTTGTTTTTTCCTCTGGGTCTTTAATTACCTAAAATTAACTTCCGTGAGGTGCCGCAGAAGAGCTTGTAAGCTATTATAAGTGACACATAGTAACCCCACGTCACATGGCTGTCACCGCTTCCGGGCTAGCGACAGATACATCGCAATGGTACTGCTGAAAACTCTGATTTGTAATTTATTTTAAAGCATAATTAGAAGCAGTACTTATCTGTTAGCTCGTCAGCTTTTAAACGAAAACACTCCTTATTTGCGTTTCAAAGTACGAGAGATTCTAAATATATCGCAGTTCACCTGACGAGAGGAGAAAAGGTCAATGAAAAGAAAAAGTCTTTGTCTGAAGCGTGAAGAGAGACGAGAAAAATCGCACAATCGTCAGGTCGTGTGTGCTCGACGTTTGCTGTGTGTATTTGTTGCCCAGGCAGCTTTAGGAAATGATTTAGTATCCTGCGTTACACTGCCGCGTATTGTTTTAGATTAGTATTAGTATTACTTCTTGTTGTTTTCTTCAGTAAAGCATGGGAAGGCACTACGGCAGTCAGTTGGTTAGTTTGATTTGGAATGAATGCAAGTTATCATTTATTTCGCCGCAAGCGGTTCACAACAACGAAATTGGCAGATACTTTGTCAAAACACTGCTTCACTGTAGCTAGTATTTAGTGCACAGAGCTAGTCGTAGTACTTTTGTTTTGTTTGGCGACGCAGCAAAACAGCCATCGGTTTACGAGTTGAGAATTGAGATTTACTGAAGGCAGCATTGTTTACGATTTAATTCAGTATCTTACTAGCATATATTGTCAATTTAATAAACCATACAAAACTAGTGTGGTACATAATACAATATATGTATTTTAGCAAATGATTGAACTATGAGAGTTGGACTACACATTAAACTAGATTAGAAGGAACAAAAATGTCTGCATGATAACGAACTTGGTTCTAACTGCCTAATCTACTGGTTTAAGTAAAGAGAATGCATAATTCGCATTCCCCACAAAGCAGAAATGAAGACAGTTCAGTTAATAGATCTTCAAGCATTATGACAAATACAAGGAGTATACAAGACTTTCTACACTTCAAAAAAAGGTAAGAGCTTGTCTTTTTGTTAAGTTTTCATGGCTTTTGTGTCCTGTTATAGGACACAGTATTTTAAAAGGAAGTAGTTTATGATAATACGTATGTTTTCTTTGCAGGCGAATTAGAGGAGAGCATAAAGTTCGAACACTTGTGCCACAACATCTGTTACAAGAACAACATCACATTGAAGCAGATGAAAGACTGCAGCAGATCAAGAAGCTTATGCATTATTATGAGAAGAATAAAATTCGGACTACCAAGTATACAGTCTTGTCGTTCATACCAAAGAATCTCTTTGAGCAGTTTCATCGCTTTGCCAATTGTTACTTTGTCTTTATAATTCTCCTCAACTTTGTGCCTCAAGTGGGTGCCATACAACCCATCGTCTCAATGATTCCTGTTATAATGATTCTGCTCGTACAAGCTTTGAAAGATTTGTTTGAGGATTACGGGAGATACAAAAGCGACCAAGAGATCAATTTTGCCGAATGTCAGGGCCTTAAAAGGTATTTGATTCAAATTTCTACAAAAGCGACAGAATGGTTTGTACAGATTATTTATTTTAAAATGGAGTTTAAATTTGGTGTGTCTATTCTTCATTTTCTATTTAGAATTTTGTTGTTTGATTAATTTCTTTGTGTGCACTGTTAGCCTGTCATTCTGTGATTAGAGATTTATAATTTAGGTATTTGATACTTGTGTTTCATTTAGTTAAGTTTGTTGCAAGAGATTTCATGCAAAATTTTGAATTGCCAACATGGAAAGAATGTGTATTACAGTATCAGCTATGTTTGATTGAATTCGACTCACAGCTATTTTCTATGCTGTTGCTGTCAGCATGGGCTATATCCTGAAGTTATTCTTATTGCCCAGGGCATTGGAATGTATTATTGTGTGTTAGACTTCTGTGGCTTTTTCTCAATCCACAAGTAACTGGTAAAGCGTCTTATTTGTTTTTCAAGTATGATGTATATATATTAAGGGCTTTATAAGACAGGTTCAGAAAGCGTTCATTAGAATTAGACCGTTATTCGTCACTGCAGTGTTATTGTTTTGTTTTTACACGGATGTAATCAAGCAACAAAGGGTCGCATGTAGAACGCTATACACACAGTTACTCTATAGCCTAAAGCGAGATATGAACTGTTGATTAATTGTGTTTCGATTCAGACATCACGTGCTTCTCACCATTTGTGCCATGTCTGGGCAAAATTGCGGCTTCGGTATTGCTTTTTGCCACAAGCCGTGACTACCGTGAGCGCTCGGTCTCTTAGCCATGAATAGTACCAATTAGACTTCAAGGCGCTTGTGAATTATTAACCGAACTGGTTGCCCGGTAAGCGTATCGCGCTGAAATATTGCCTTCGTTCAATCTAAAAAACGTCTCTCCAAACCAAGTTGAACATTAACTTTTAAAGCTATCTTTTCTAAACAACCACCGCGTTTATTAATAACAAGGACGCTGCAGTTTAAACTTAACTGAAACGACGGTGATTAATTTTACAGCCGACAGTGGTTAGCTTCCTTGTATGGTATGGTTTCTTGCACCATTTCATTCATTCTTGCATCACCACCATGTTGTTTATATTTCACCATATCCAGGAAATGTTTTTCAACTTTTCGATTGGAATTACCATTTACCGCGGGACCTTTTCTCGGGAGAACTAACCAAAGCTAAATACTCCTTTTCTGTGACGCTACAGGTTACAGCTTTTCGTAGTAATAACTTCATTGTTCTGGATGCGTCATTGCTCCAATTTCTTACATACTTTCAACGAATTTAAAGCGTTGACCTCACTATACCATTTATTTACGCAATTAACCTGCGTCTATAAAATGACGAATTTAACCGCAAAAAGATCCCTACATGATTCAGCAAATTTCAAACGGCTGGGTAAACCAATTTCGCTGTTGAACGAGACCGCCTTTGTATTCGTTCCACCGCCTGTTCGTTGTTTCTGTAAAATCATCAGTGCCAACAGCGGATGTTTTACAAGGAGAAGGCTTCGGTATTTAATTAACGCGCTTGGTCTGAGGAAAACAAATATGCGATTTCTCGTACCACGATGCTATATTCAGATTTTGTGCCAAAATACATGTTTGTTTTGTTGGACAACTCGAACCATTAATACATTCATTGCAGCCAGCGTGATGTTTATGTTAAGCTACCTCAATGATTGTATTTTTTCAAGCATTCGTCATGACTTCCTCTTCGTAATGCTTCCTAATTATTTGTTCCCCGGACGGATGTTTATCATTTATTTACTTAATCTATAGGCGTTATTTGTTGATATTAATTAAACATTACACGTTATATAATTTCAAAATAGTGGTATTTTATTTTAACAGTATTTTTGGCGTTTCAACAGCGCTGTTTTCACGCTGTAACTTATGTTGACGTATCACTAAACAAGGGTAGACGTGTCTCGTCTTGGCCCACACCTGCTGGTCTTAATGTTTGATGGACGTTTAACTATGCGCTCAAATATAGAAGTATTACGATGACAACCATGATATTAAATGGGCCACTGCGAGTCTATAAACCTCGACGGGAATTTCTATTTGACTTCTGAATGCCATAATTAGTATTAATAGGTTTCTAATAAAAGTTGACCTGGAAGTAACGATTTTTATCTTCAGTCTTCACATTTCATAGTTTTTCTTGGAATTATTTTCGTAATTTTAAATTTTAAATTGATCTGAATCCTAAGCCACGAAAAATCCTTTTCTTATTATATATCATATATTGTTCAACTGCCATTGTTCGAATTGGAATGTTGAGGCAGTGCGTTGGTGGAAAGCCCCCGAAAGTCAAACAAACCGTGTCCGTGTTTCCGCAGTCTAAATATATAACTTCTTTAACTCGATATAAAACGTTAAGAATCAACTTAACAACTTTCGGTAGCTAATACCTTGTAAAAAAACGGAGAAAGTCGTCTTTTATTAAATTCCCAACGAATGTGTCAACACGACACGAATTTCCACCATTGTCTTGTATAATAACGCAATAGTCAATTAAAGTAACGTGTATTGTGTTTTAGAAATGTAATTCGATTCATTAACCATTGGGTCATTTTGCTTCATTTTGCCGCAGTTAATACCAAGTCGTTGTATATTTTCAAAGAAATTTGAAATTACTTCCTACCAATGGAATGAAATCTCGCAGATATATAGCCCACTCGTTAAGAGATTTTGTTTGCTTCTTTCGTCGAAACGTGACGGAGCACTTTATGCTTTACTTTGCTTATAGCAACACTATAGCAACGTTGTTATTGCTTTGTTGTGCTGACTACAATCTGTCGTTTTGATGACATTTAATTGGAATTTTGTAAATTCCAAGAAATCGCGTAATCTGTAAAGTGTTTTGATAAATCAGTTTTGCACCCGTTTGAGCTTTGTATTACCTTCCAATTTTACTCCTTAATAATGTCTCGACACATTTAGAGAGTAAAACGTGCAAACAAAACGTCCTGAATAATTTAGATGCCAAAGCCTACACTGCTCATTGGCGGCAAAAAAGCGAAAATTTTTACCACATGTGACGTAGATCTCCAGTCATGCATTTAAAGGGACTTTACCGAAATACTTCTCGCATGAGTTAGTTCACTACAAAGAAGTAGCTTACACGCAAAACGCACGTCTTATCATCCATGTACAGAATGGAGAAAGTCTTTCGTTTGAAATAGGCATTCTCACATTTCAAACGGATTAAACAAATAAAAATGGACCACAATGTACCAAACGCTGGACTGACAGGGTTATTTTCTATTCACAAAGAGTATCCGAACCGATTTGCAAAGAAAAAGTAACCATACCCGCTTTTCACCAAGCTAAGCCTTTATTTCGAGTTACATTGTAGCCTTTGTACCTTCAACCATTTCTGTTTCACCGAACAAATAACAGGCTGGTGGCGACGCCTTAAACCATCCACCGGGCCATAGCGTGTAACGGGTTCCCTACAGTTCCTTTAAATGTTGGAATATAATTATAAATGAATGCGTTTACATTCGTTTAGATGGTATATATATATATATCTGATTTACATCATCCAACTATATATATATCCTATTCGCATCTCATTATATTATATTTATCACGTCTGCGTCAAACTCCTTTCTTTGTGCCACTTACAAAAATCGTAATGGCACAACCGTAGGTCTAATGAACCGGATCATGACGTTTGTTAAATATAATGTAAATTTGATGATCTGGAAGTTCCTTATGAGTATGACGTACGACAAACGTCGCTTCGACAGCCACACGTTTTGTTCCCTATCCCTTTTAACGCGATGACTTGGCTTTAGACGCTCGCTTAAAATTTGGCATACCTTGACGCCAACCGGGTGTGTCTCGTAGCGCTTCACGTGATATCTAGCCTATTGTTCGTTCTAATGGCACACCTTTCTTCAACATTGGCCCACCGTCACGTGACACCGCTCATTTGTGACGTCACATAGCGTTGCCACAAAATTAAAAAATAACAATACGCATGACCGACTAACCCTCTCATTTGCCAGCGGCGGTTTCTATTTATGTCCAAGCTGTGTTTTAACAATGTTTGCCAAGATCACACACAGTTTAAGATCAAATTATATACCCCGTTTGCTTTTATTGTTTATGACGTTTTAAAATT
The DNA here is from genome assembly GCF_009617815.1 of Ciona robusta. Classification (NCBI taxonomy): domain Eukaryota; kingdom Metazoa; phylum Chordata; class Ascidiacea; order Phlebobranchia; family Cionidae; genus Ciona; species Ciona robusta. The sequence continues at coordinate 3,222,441 of NC_143236.1, forward strand.
ACCTAATGGATATTTTTTTGGCAAAATGGATTTTCTTGTTTTATTGTCACGTTAGTTATAAATTTACATACAATATCAAACTGCGAAACTGCAAACATTACATAACTGAACAAAATAGGTATATTTTACAATTTTAGTATTTAGCCAATAAAACTATTTCAAACTCCTACTAAAGACCCCTTTCTATACTCCAACCTTGTTATAATAACGAGCAACAAAATCCACACATACTTTCATCTATTCATTTATATGGTTTATAAACTATATATCTTTTTTCTTCAGCAATGATGACAAGTACCACACAATAAAATGGTCGGAACTTCAAGTTGGTGACATTGTTCGTGTGGTTTGCAACAGTGTCATACCAGCCGATGTACTTCTCCTACACTCCTCCGATCCCGATGGAATCTGTTTCATAGAAACTTCCAACTTGGATGGAGAGAGTAACCTCAAGCAGAGGATGGTGGTGAAAAAGCATTGGGGAGATATAAGGGTGAGTTTGTCTGCTAGGTCCACACTTTTCTCCAATTTAATGTAGATAGGTTTTTAACTGTGAGAGTGTTTGAAGAGCTGTTGTTTTGTCGCTATGTCTTGTTTTTCGTTTAATATATTTCGAAATCTTTGCTACCATAATTAAAGAGACAAGTAAAGATATTTATTTATTTAAGTTACCCCCACTTTCTAGTTTCTACATTTTGTTGTGTTGGTACAGAACTTCAGCACTACACAAAAATCAGAATATATTTTTTGATAAAACAACTTTAGAAATTTTTTTTAATAACATTTGTATTATTTTTTGAGAACTGGTAAACGGGCATGAGATATAATGACACTTATGTTATAATGACTGTTGTTGCCCCATGTGAGGGTAATAAATAAGTTGCATTTTTTTATTTCAAAAGTTTGTTGACTTGCTCTAAGGAGTAATTACCACATCAACCCTCATTACGTTTAGTTTAATTTTATGATCAAATTATTTGTGCGAGCCTGCTTAGTTGTAATGAAGCAAGCTTTTCCTGATTCAATTAATTGTTTTGTTCGCTGTTTATCATGCTCACTAATAATAGGGTATGTGATTAATCATAGAAAATGTTGTGTTTATAGTTAGCATTGTGTTTGTGTACAAGTGCATTGTGTTTCAATAAATATTAATTATTAATAAAGAGAGGTAATGTTAAGAATGTATTAACAAAATTGTTAACCTTTTTTTCAATTCTTTTTATAGAGTCATGAATTTCATCCGAAAGAATTCAAAAGCATAATAGAGTGCCAAACACCAAACAATGAAATTTATAAATTTCATGGCAATGTGTGAGTTGTTATTATCCATACTATGTAGGAATGTAGTGTATTACATTTCTTTCTTGATGAGAGGATTAGAATTTATATTGACTATTGTTGTCAAAACCTGTTATCTTTTTCTATAAGAAGGTCACAGGCATTCTCTGTCAGTAACATTTTTTTGGCAATAATGGTCAGTGGAAAATTACACAAAATTTCTCAAAAGTGTGAATTCTCTATTACTTGCCATATTAGTCACCTTACCTACCCACAAAAAGTAGCTTAATGTTTAACCAGAGCATTAGATTCTCTCATGGGACATGGAGTGTTTGTTCAACGTTAAATAACTCTTTCTTTGAATTCTGGGAGAAACGTTTCTTGTTTAACGATTGCGTAAATTAATTCTCTAGATTTCTTGTAAACAGGACACTTCTCAAGTGTTTTTTTAAAGGATTATCTATTCTTATTAACTTGTTTCACTGTCTCAGATAAAAAAAAGAATATCAAAGTTAAAGGAAAATAATTTTAATATTTTGTGCCCTGAACAAAACACCCATTTTTTTATTTGCTGTGCTAATAACACCTTTGGCTATTAAAGTGAATTCTGAAATTGTGGTTTTTAAATTGTACTACATGATACATGTTGTATCCTATTTTAAAATTTACATTTTATACTCCCCTTACAAGTTTTTTTGTTTGCTTTATGGTGTACATAAAAAATGGCTTTTTTACACTCTTTTAAATTAAAATTTAGTAACATTTTATTTGGCAATATATATTCAGTTACCACAATCGGTATAATAAGTCCTGATATATTACTGACTAAATTGTAAACCGCTGACTTAATTGTTCTTCATTTTTTAGTTTAGTATATACACATGACTTGTTTAAATTATGGGAAACCCAAAATATTTTCAGGACTCCTGCTAATGGGGGTGAGAAGATACCTGTAAGTAACAATAACTTACTTCTGCGTGGATGTGTCGTTCGAAACACAGATTACGTAGAGGGTATTGTACTTTATGCCGGTCACGAAACTAAAGCCATGCTCAACAACAATGGGCCAAGGTAACCAAATCTTTGCTGGTTTATATTTGTTTGTAGTATGCTTAATTTGCTCTTTTGTTCTCGGATATCTTTGTGTTTCGTGTAGCTGAAAATCACTTTATTATTCCCAAAAGAGCATGACCTTGTTTAAATGTGTGTTTGAATATTATAAGATACACCTTGGCTTGTACTTATGGTAATCCCTTTACAGCAGAACGCAAGACAAATGCTTGTGTCTTTTTTTTATAGTTTTTCAGCACTTACAAGTACGGTCTAAACATTTATTTTGTTCCTTTTTAGATACAAAAGAAGCAAATTAGAACGAAGAATGAATACTGATGTTATTTATTGCGTCATTCTATTATTTGTTATGTGTATTCTCGGCTCTGTTGGTAAGAAAACACACCAAGTATAGATATTAGTAATTAAAAATTACTGTTATTTCTAATTTTAACATTTTAACATGTTTTTAATTTTATTTGGCCATTTTTTGCCCTATTTTTAAACTTGTTAAATGTAAAAATTGTTCATGAAAATTTTTACAGAATTATATTAACGTTTTTATTTTTCAGGAAATGGGGTGTGGGCAAGTCATATGAACAATATACCACAAGCGGAGTTGTTTATTCCAAATGAAGCCGATGGTGGCAAACTAGACCCAGCCCTTTCTGGCTTTTACATGTTTTGGACCATGGTGATTTTACTTCAGGTGCGTCGACTTGCGTTTGAATTGGAATTGTTGTTAAAAATAGCCTGACTTCGCGCTATGGCTGAAAAAACCTCTTTAAAAGGTTCTGAATAGCTGTTGTTTACAATTAAATTATAGGGAAATTTCTACTTAATGTGAAACCTTTACTCTGTGCAAAAGACTATATTTTCTTATGGTTCAAACTGCTTAAGGCATATTATAATCTGAAGGTTTATTTGCTTCAAGTGTTTATGCTGTCAGATTGGCCACACACACACAGTGTACATCTGGTACCTGGGTGTTCATTTTATTGATTTTGGGCATTTGACCGTTTGTATCTTCATATTTACATTGTATTATATTGGTCTATTGATTGATAATCGTAATGCCATGTTACTTAAAACAAACAAGTTGAAAATTTCCTTTAATCAGTAATAGTTTTGACAGTTGTTTCCTTAAATCAGTAATAGTTTTACCTTGATTTATAGATATTTATTTTTATGACGTTTTGTTTAGTGATAGTCCCGTCTTTAAATGAATCCTTAAAATTTTGTGTTTATTTTTCATCAGTTGTAAAATAATATATATATAATGGAAAAAAACAACAACAAAAAGTAGTTATAAATTTTCAATTTTATTTTCAAATTAAAATTAAATTCAAATTCAATTTTCTTTCAGGTCCTCATCCCGATCAGTTTGTATGTTTCAATTGAACTTGTGAAGTGGATGCAAGTTTATCTCATCAACAATGATGTGGACCTTTACCACAAAGAAACCGACACTCCGATCCTATGCAGGGCTCTTAACATCACCGAGGACCTTGGACAGATTCAGTACGTCTTCTCAGATAAGACGGGGACTCTCACAGAGAACAAGATGATCTTCAGAAGATGCACAGTTGGGGGAGTGGATTATCCTCATGCAGCTAATGGTGGGTTTACTTTATTTAGTTCTCAGTTTTTGTATAGTTTGTTTTTGGTGTGGTGTAATTTCTACTCCTATGCATAGTTTCCCAAATTATGTAACTTTTTAACTTGAATTACTTGTACATAAATTGGTGTTTATTTATTGAGGATAATTTATAATTAAAATTTCAGGTTATTTTGTGCTGATTTGTAAAATAGATGTTTTTAAAAAGTGTAATTAGATCTAGTGTGTGTGTTATCATATTAAAAATGGTTTAGAACCTCTACTTTAAAACTTTACTACATTTTTACACTAGGACTTTAAATAGTAAGATATATGTTTAAATCTTTACAAAAACTTTACAAACTGTCTCTTTACAAACATTGGTTTTATAAACAAAATATTTTCCAGCTGCCCGCATTGAAAACGCTGAACCTGTGCCGCCATCTCAACACCCAGGTCAGTATATTGATTAAAGTAATATAAATGCTATGATTTTATTTAGTAAGTGGACCATAAAAAATTAACGGCAATTGCTTCAACACGTATTTGGTATTATGTCCTGACCATACCAACCTATGTTTGTCTCGTATCTAAGCTGGCCTGGTTAAAATACCCAGACTTCCATTGTTAACAAGCCTTCCATAGGCTATTCACACCGGTAGTTGAATGGAAGCATTCATGATCTAGGCAGAGAGGATTTTCTCTATTGTAAAACCTATTGTATGGTATGGCTTGTGGAAAAGTACCGCTGTTAATTTTGCTTACAAGATTTGAGACAGAGACAGTAAATACACTGATTTGAAATGATTCATTGTTGAGAATACATTGCATGATCTGAGTTCCCTGTATGTTAAAGCACCTTTATGTCAAAATGTCACCTTATGTTAACAGTGATAAAGCACAAACATTAATCCTGTATTCCTGTCCAAAAGACACAGAAATTAAAACACAAACATTGTTTTTAAATTAGTAGAAACATTGTTTTTGTACCACATTAATTTTTGATCATTAAAACAACTAAAATACCCTTTTTCTGTAGAACATTCCAAACACAGAGAAGCATTTCCAGAATTAGCGCGAGCAGATTCTGTCCGAAGAAGTTACCGTCGTACTCAAAGTGCGTCAGTTAAACCACATCACAGGTAACTTGTAGGGTTGTGTTTTCAAACTGTGGTCTATGCCTGTATGGTAAAAAAGGGATATGTGAAAATAGGGTAATTTAGGCTGACAGTTCAGTGTTAGACTGACACTGTGTGAAAACTATTCATTACCTTTAATTGTGGTTGTCAATATATTAGGTTATTTGTACGTATTGATAGTCTTTTCTGGTGTTTAACATAGAGAGCAGTTTATTCGGAATCGTAACAGCTTGTGGGACGCCATTCTGTAAGTTTCCATGCAGTTTCGTGCTTTTTCATTTCTTCAGCTTATGCATGGTTCATAATGTTACAAAGAGTTACAGCATGTCATGTGTGTGCCAGTTGCTACAATTTTACTCTATTAAAAAAATACAAAACCCTGAAATATTGGCAAGAAACAATAGTTTAGCTTAAGTGACAGTTAAAAAACTGGCTTATCAGTTAAAAAAATTAATTTTAAATATTACTTGCAAAATGCTGCCAAAGCAGCAAGTATTTGTATTAAGTTACAAGTGACAGCCAAACAAAATCTAGGTTTGGGCTTAAACATATATGTGTATGATTCAGTGTGACATTTTATTTTGGATTGCCATTATACTGTCTGTGTGGATTTTCCATTGACTTTGTTTTACACCAGCTTTACAGAACATACCAGATGCATCTGTTTTTATAAACAATTCCAAGTGACATGACTGGACTGCAATATTTTAGCGTTTGAAAATACTGATCACAGCATACATTCATTTGCTAATGTCACGTTGAACTTAATAATTAGTATAGTAATTGTATGAAGTACACTTGACAACTTAATGAACAATGCACTGATGGATATAATATTGATTTCTTGAGCATCCACTCCAAGGCTAACAGCTTCAGTGTTATGTCTGTCATAAACATTACCAATGCTCTTCCCAATATGATACAGGAATGTTAATGCCACAACAATGAAATTCTGCTTGTTATTATTTGCAGTGTTATTGAGACTGTTACATATAATGTTGTTTTAACAACCCTCGTTTTGTCATAATATCCAGTCTTTTGTTCAACCATTTTTCTTCGGTACCAAAATTAAAGAAACAAATAAAAGCTATTATGATTATATAGCATTATTTTTATGATATATTTCATTTATTTTTTACTTCAGACAAAGCCAGAAACATGGCCATGGGACTGAAGAGAAACCTGTAGATGGTGAAACACAATTGCAAAATGCAACGAAATCAGCTCCAAACTCGCCAGCTAACTCACGAAGGGCAAGGGTAATCATATATATAAATTTTCATGCATTTAAAGTTCTAATTAAAAAAAATAGTGTGTTGCAACAGCTGAGTAGTTAAATTACCTGCCTTAGTACAATAAAACTTGTTGGTCCAACAAATATAAAAAAGTAATTATCCAAAAAGTTACAGAAGTAGTAACTTATAAGCTGACAGGATGTGCTTAAAACACAAACACTAAGAGTGTCGTTCCCCTTGACAATTAAATCAGTAAGTTTATGTTACATTCATTCATCATACTCATAACCCCCCTTTAACACAGATGAGCACGAAGCGACCGGCCACCCATCATCGACGAAACATCAGCTCTGTCTCCGCACGAGAAGTCCTCGCTACTGTTGCTCAGGACGAGGTAGCGCCACCCGGTGTTGAGCCGGTGGAGCCGATGTACGAGGAGATCGTTGACGAAGCCTTGGTGAGTGGGAATTAGAGTCTAAATTCATTATATGTACAATCGCCCTATTCAGCGGGGTTGACTGTGGTTCTATTCAGTGGGGTTGACTGTGGTTCTATTCAGCGGGGTTGACTGTGGTCCTATTCAGCGGGGTTGACTGTGGTTCTATTCAGCGGGGTTGACTGTGGTTCTATTCAGCGGGGTTGACTGTGGTCCTATTCAGTGGGGTTGACTGTGGTTCTATTCAGCGGGGTTGACTGTGGTCCTATTCAGTGGGGTTGACTGTGGTTCTATTCAGCGGGGTTGACTGTGGTCCTATTCAGCGGGGTTGACTGTGGTTCTATTCAGCGGGGTTGACTGTGGTTCTATTCAGCGGGGTTGACTGTGGTCCTATTCAGCGGGGTTGACTGTAATCAAATAATACAACTTGTTGATATATATCAGCAATCACAGAGATGCAGAAGGAAGTTTTATTCAATAATTTATCTTCCAAAATTTTTGCTGATGGAAATTTACCTTTAAATTCAGTATTTTAAAAATAACTTTGAATAATTGTGGGTTTTCAAGTTCCTAATTATTTATACTAGTGTATAGTTTAGATTACCAATTTATCCATACCATATCGCATATCCATTCTATAACTTTTATGTTCAAAACTCAGGCAAGTCTTAAACCTTAATTGCGGAATATTTAACAAATAAAATTAAACCACAAACCGGATATTCGTTTGTTTTTCATTTCAATTCAAATTTCAACTAAAAAACCCCCCACTTGTAAACCAAGTACTCCCGTAATTGACATCCGGTTTCAATTCAGGAAACTGATGTAACTCCTGATCCCGTGTTATATGAGAAGCTCACCTCCTCTTCTTATTCCTCTATCACTCCTCAAGGAGCATCCTCCGAGCTCCCATGTCCGGAGAAAACTCGGATTTGGGATTTTTTCGTAAATCTTGCGATTTGTAACACAGTCGTCATCTCAAATGATAACAGCGAGAGTGCTTCAACTACACCAGACCCTTACTCGGTATGTAGTGTTACTTTTTAGATCACTAATAATCAATGCATCTAACAAGATTTTTTTCCAATCTTACAAAATTTATTGTTAATTTAGATTGTTATGTACAGAATCTGTTAATTTTGGTTCTTAGTATATACAGTTTAGTTTAATCACATAAATTACAGTCTTGTAGTAATATCACAAACCTAAACTTTAATTGATATAGGCTAACAGTTTTGTGAATGACCTAAAATTCCAACTCATAGTCATCAAACACATAGTAGTAACACCTATGCGTGTAGTTTTGCATGGACTTAGTTTTTGAATGACGAACTTTGGTCATGATATTAGTCATACAATTTTAGTGACTAAGCATTATTAGCAAACACGTTTTGGTGACCTGTATCAAGTTATATGCATGCCAATTTTGGTGGTGTCTAAATTTTATAGATTTTAAGTAGTATGGTGGTACTTGAGTTTTAAATCAACTTTAGACGTGCTGTATTTGATTGTATGTAGCTCTTTGGCGTAACCGGGCAAACCAAACTTGAATATGTATTTAAATTGGGATTCCAACGAAACTAAATGTATTCGCAATAAGTTTTGTATTTGAAATCCTGTTATGGACGTACTAAACTTTATTTGAACAATTTTTTTCTGGTGTCAGGAGATTGCTAGCGAGGTGTCGACTGCTTCTGGCAGTAGTCTGCTGCCACAAGTGCTAAAGAAAGTCCATCTGAAAGTAAAAATTGCGTGTCACTAATCACCTCTCTGCAACAATCATTTAATTTCTAATGATACTTGCATGATTCCTTATTTGAACTCACATGCATGAGCAGCATCATGAAATAATGGTCATATGATCTTTGAATCATGATCATGGTTCACAAAAATTCTCTTCATACCCGGCAATGCAACTTTATTTACTATACAGAAATTTGCTGCATTTTTATTTTATTATTCTAATCAATCAGCATGTGGCTCCTCTTATTTGATAATATTTCTTTGTTTATATTTAGTACACTTCACTGTTTTAACATAAATTTCAATTTTCTAGCTTACCTCACCTAGCAGTGACACCTACAAGTCAATATCCCCACATTGGTCGCCTAAAATAAACGCACTTAAAATGAATGGAAACACAAACAACTCAGCAAACACAGGCGCACAAATTGATTCCGAGGACACAGGGTAAGACACAACATATAAACATGTTTTTTATATTTATTGCCCCTCAGCCCTCATATTTTTAACGTAAATTTCATTTCATTTTTACCGTAAATTTCAAGAGACGATGATTTTCATTTCTTGTTATATTGCTATCACACATAGTATATTTATATTGATCATACGTCATACCCTTGGAAATGTGTCACCATATGCCAAAAGAAACGTTGATTTTTAACAAGTCACCACCAATTTTTGTGCCATGAAAAAGAAAATGATCAAACATTAATATTTACATACATATTTTTCGTGTTGTATTATTTTGTTCTAATTAATTATTATATAAATTAGCTATGTATATTCTAAGACACAGTTTAACACTCAATTGTTTTGAAAAAGCTCAGCAAATCCTGCATCACTACATTTTACAAACAAAATCTACTACTATTTTTACAGACCTACGGATGCTGACCTCAGCAAAATACGATACGAGGCAGAATCACCTGACGAGGCTGCGTTAGTTTATGCCGCGCACGCCTATGGTTGTGTTTTAGCTCACCGGTCGTCACAAGGTGGCCAGGAGAGCGTTACAGTTACGCTTCCAAACGGAGAGGGGAAACTAAAATTTGAAGTAAGATCTGAGGTTTTTAAAACCTTGTGTCTTACTATTTTTTCATTGTCAAATACAGTATTGTGAAATAGATTGGATATCGTTTGCAACTAAATCCCATATTTCCCGATCCTGTTTTGAACTAACAACACTTGTATAGAGTCGCGTTTACTACCAAATGGGACAAGAAAAGAGAATAAAATATGTCTGTTCTACCCCTCCCTACTACAATGTATTCAATATATAATGTTTAAAAGATAGATTGTGTGCTGTTGTTGTACTTTTTTGATCTCTGGTCTAATGTGTATGTGTTTAGGAAAAGAAATATGCCACAACATGTGGTCATGTGGTGCTTGTAAATAAACATTGCTTAAACATGTGGTTAGCATAACGTATGGTGTAATCACATGACGCATAAACATTTTACAATATTTGTGCAAGGTACACTACTATTTATGCTCCTATTTTAACAACGGTTTTGGCAGGTTCTTCATAAACTACCTTTCGATTCAACTCGTAAACGAATGTCAGTCATAGTACGTGACCCACGAAACAACGAAGTGGTTTTATTTTGTAAAGGAGCAGACAGTGCCATACTTTCAGCACTCGCTGATGAACAAGAAGATGTTCAATTCAGTGGGTTTTTATTGCCAATTTAATGTATTTGTGTTTTTAAGAAATCCATATGATGTATGTGTACAGTACATTAAAAAGATAAATGATTTTTAATGTAATACCTTTTCCCAAAGTGGAGAAATATAGAAGGTCTAGTTTCAGACTACTAAACTTTACCTTTGTGTTTTAAAAATGGCTTCCCTCCAATTATGCTACGAGTGTTAACCATAGTGTTTTTGTTATATTGTTACGTAAGGCATACCATTATTTTTACAAATTACAGACTTAAAAACACCAAGGAACAATATCGCGACGCAGGCGAGCAATTCAGCTGAACTCGTGAACAGAACGAAACAGTTTCTGGATAAATACGCTCGTGTTGGACTTCGAACACTCTGTATTACTAAAAGAGTAAGTCAAACTATTAAAAAAAATTATTTGGTTTCGTGAATACAATACAATCCTGTCTGATTCCAGTATTGTATTTAGAAAGTTTAGCAGTACATTACAGAATATGGGTTCGAAGCTTGATTAGGGCACTGTTGTGGGCAGTTGTCCCTTTTTGCTTCTCCAAATTATCAGCTTTGATAAAAACCTAAACTCACAAAGTTGCATACCTTAATCGAATATGTGGTTTATAATACAGAACACCTGTGTTATAAAGACTTTCAATGCCACTACACTCTGATAAAAAAGTAACACCCATTTAATTTGACCAACTTGTAAAACATTATTTTTCAGGTGCTTAGCGAAGCTGAATACGAGGAATGGCTGACGTTGCACAAAGAAGCAGAGAGAGCTATTGACGAAAGAGACCAGCTGCTAATGAACTCGTACGTTCGTATCGAAACTGATCTTGAGCTGCTAGGGGCAACGGGTATAGAGGACAGACTGCAAGACGGCGTCCCTGAAACGATAGAAGCTCTTCGGCAAGCGGGGATCCAGGTTTGGGTGGTGACGGGGGATAAACGGGAGACGGCAATCAACATCGGCCACTCATGTCGACTTATTCATCAGAATGATGAAGTTATCAATCTCATCACTGAAACTTCGGTAAGTTTTACTTTTTAACACACCCTTGTGATTTCTACAACATAATTTTAAAATTATGTCTAGTTTGACAAAACCTATTTTGCCTTAAATTTCAACAAAACTAATTCTAATGACTATCTTTACTTTTACCAAAAGTGCAGTTAGCAATACACAGTTTTTCAATGTGTAAAAAAGTTAAAAAGGCAATAAAAAAAAATGTAATAAATACTAAATTTAAACTTCCCTTTTCATTACAGGAAGCGTTGTCCGAGTTACTTGACACGCATATCGATAAACAAGAAACAAAACGTGGAAAGTTGCCAGAAATTCAACAACAAACGTCAATCCTTTCGTTTAATGTTTCGTTCAGTTTGCCCAACTCCACATCTTACCCAACCATCGATGATAAAGATTTACCAGCACTGGGTAAGCGTTGTGTATCATGTATTTGATAACCTATGATAATCGTTTAAAAGAAATTAAGTGTATGTATAAATATATATGTTGTTGCTGCCATGTATTTTATAAGTTTTATTGGTGATCCTGAAAGACAAAATATTGTCAAAAATTACCAAAAGGTCTCTTTCACAAGTACAAAACTTAGGATTTCATAACATTACAATATATAAATAACATAGATTTTTCAGCTCCTTTTTAGTAAACCTACTTTTAAAACAACACGTAAAAATAGTTTTTAAATATTTCAACCTGATTTTCAAAAACAGTTTTCTAAAAACCGCTTCAATTGATTTACTCAACCAACCCTTTATTCCAGTGATGGTAATTGACGGGCGAACACTGGGATTCGTACTCGGCAACAAAGACCAAGCTTCAAACACCACCAAGGAAATGTCGGATAAGTTTGTTCGTCTTGCTCGAAGATGTCGTTCCGTGTTATGCTGCAGGGCTACACCTTTACAAAAGGGTCAAGTGCTGAAACTAATAAAGGACAAATTAAATGTCATGACACTCGCAATCGGTAAGTGAAACGGAAGTCATTAAAACATAATAAGGTCTAGGTTTTGATCAATTTTATTCAAGCATTTCCGATACACACATAACAATCTGAACACAAATAACATTCAGACTAAATTAAATTTTTAGACTAGGTAAGTGTTTTCAACTGTTGCCTAGTATGTTCTAAAAGGTTTTCAAACACACTTTTACAAACCTCAAAAAGTTGAAAGACACTCGACTAAGTTTTACATAGCACTCTCAAGTATTTTTTTTTCCATAATATTTTGTTTTAAATATAAAATAGGATAAAAAGAATACTCCTTTAACCCACCTTTTAAAATGCCCCTATTTTCCACTGTGTCTTTGATTTTTTTTTAAATTACATAAAATTTTAACCATTTAAAAAAAAAAATTTTTATTAATTTTATATAAATAAATCGAACTTGTATTTAAACAGGTGATGGTGCAAATGACGTGAGCATGATACAAGTGGCTGACGTTGGCGTTGGGTTAAGTGGCCAGGAAGGCATGCAGGCAGTGATGAGTAGTGATTACGCAATAGCTCAGTTTAGATTTCTTAAGAAACTTCTGCTTGTTCATGGTCATTGGAACTATGCTCGTCTCGCTTCGATGGTTCTTTATTTTCTTTATAAAAATGCGGTAAGTCATCAATTAATGGTAGATCTAGATTATAAAAAAAAGAAAAATATCTTAAAAACCAATTACCCACAATGTAACATACTTGGTAACTCGTAAGTTGGCACGAGGTGTATGAAACAGAACACTCGTGTTTTGCGACTGTCATTTTCTGGCCACGCGAGGAAAAAGTAAGTTACATTCATAAATGGATGAAGGAACGTAACTTATTATATATTTTGGTCACAGTTTTTATAAAACATGTGTTTTGTTTTATACACCTCTACCTAGTTAGTTACCATGTACGAGTTACCATGTCTGTAAGTTTGTAACCTCTAGTATAGAATCAACGCTTTAACCATTGTACCAGGTTTGGTGAAAAAGAAACCTGATTTGTTCAATTCTGGATCAACTTCTTTATTTTTTAAACTTTTTGCTATTTTTTAACAAATTTCCCTTGCAGGCGTTTGTGTTTCTTATCTTCTGGTTCCAAATCTTGTGTGGATTCAGCGGAGGAAACATGATCGAACAATTCTACCTCCTCTTGTTTAATCTCATCTTCACCAGCGTTCCTCCTCTCATTAACGGAATCTTGGATAAAGACCTCCAGGAAGAAACTCTTCTCAAGAAACCTCATCTTTACATGCAAGGGATCAAAGACGAGGTAAAAAAATCATCAAAAATAATGAATTATAAAAAATGCTGCCTAAAATAAAAAAAAATTGCCTGAAAAAAAGAGGTGTTTGTTACATTCGTGCCCATTTCTTATACAATGTCAAGGAGAATACAACATATTATTTCATTTTTTTCTACATTTGGTTGAGATGACTTTATATATATTTAACCGCTCATTGTTAAATGTTTAATCCCAAGTCCAACTATCTCTATCTTACAAATGTATTGTGCAAACAACAGACCTTCGAACAAATATTTTTGATTTTCTCTATATGCAAATTTGACATTCAACAACAAAGGCCATCTTGTTTGAAGTACCAACGCTGACACTTAACGAACATTCCTTTGCAGTTATATCTTCAACGTACATTCTGGATCAACATGCTGGATGCCCTTTATCAAAGTGTCGTCATATTCTTTTTTCTTTACCTGGTAAGTTAAGAATTTTGTAATGTTTGTAAAATATATAGTAAGGTGGGGGAAAGATTGGACACCTTTTCATTCTATTTTCTCGTCCAATTTGGTAATACTAGTGAACAAAGAACATTTAAAGAAATATAAATGAAAACTATGTGTTTTGTAGCAACCTAAGTATTAAGCATAAATTGATAACGAAGCTTGAGTGACACATTTTAATTCACATAAGCATTAAGATGACTTACCTATAATAACAGTCAAGTACCAATACAAAACGAATCGACTAATCAAATATAATGCACCAACACAATGGTTATTAACCACATTCCGAAACGTTCTTCCCCCACTCACAATAATAACTTTATTTGTCTTTTTGATTTTGGTAGTGAAGATTTTAAAATACATTAAACGAAAAAACACAGGATATAGCGACAAAACAACAGTTGTTAAAACAAACCTACTGTTAAAATCCTATTTACATTTAATTGGAAGAAAATAAGCGTGGTCGCTACACCTCACTCTTACTTCGTGTGTTTTTTAACCATTTACAGTTTTACTCCATTTACTCAAAATAAATGTTCCCTTTTACACACAGACGTACTACGACTCACAAGTTGGGTTAATAGAGTGGGGAACAGTTGTCACAACAGCAGCTTTATTTGTCATCCTTATACATCTTGCTATTGAAACCAAAACTTGGGTAAGTTACTATTTTTTTGCCCGAGATCGTATATAACGTTATGGGCAAACTCTAGCCTCAATTCCTAATTCCCATGGCATGCTGTTGGGCCTAACCCATACGGAACAGAAAAAATAACTCAACACTAACAAAAAAATTGTATCTAATGTTTAAACCTGTTTTCTCAGACTTGGATTCACTGGGTTGGGCAGATCGGTAGCGTGGTTGTTTACTTTGCGTTTGCGCTAATTTACAACATTATATGTCCTGCCTGTTCCCCACCCTCCAACCCTTACTTTATCATGGAGCGAGTTATACAGACTGGTCAGTTCTGGTTCTCCATTCTTCTCGTCACAGCAATTGCTCTATTTCCGAGGTAAGGGTCAATTTCGTTGATTTTACATCGTGTTATGAAAAAAAAGAAAAAAAAATGACTTGTATATTAAAAAAGTTTATAAAGACATAAAAAAAACTTAGAATAATTTGTTAAAACTGCAATAAATCGAGCAAATATTTCAATTAAATAATCGTGCAGGTATATTGTGCGGGCAGTGCAATCGAATACATTCCCGAACGAATGCCAACGCGAGCGTATTTTGGAAAAGGTTCGTGCCTCGTCATCTGCATGTACCAGTACAGCGTCTACTTCTGTGACATCCACGTCATCAAGCAGCACATACCGCAACCCCGCCTTTATGCATGTTCCTGACACTTTCGTTTCAAGTGAGATCGAGCAACAAAAACAACCCGTGCGGCCCACGCAGCTCCCGAATCCCGGCGTCGATCTCGCTCGAGATGCGATGTCGTTTCAGTATGGCGGTTCGACACCAGACCTTTCGACCGCCTCGCCTTACTACGGCATGCACAACTACAGCAATAATAACTCTTCTAATGAAAGCTGGGCCCAACCGCCGTCGCACCCACCGCCGGAGAACCCGGTCGTATTACCTGGTGTTTTAAACCAAAGCTACATCGGTTTATCCGACGACGAAGACGACGACCCAACTTTCGTAGGTTCTGCCCCTTCCTATGTGTTTGACGTTGACACGGGCGAGGAGATATTCTCCTCCGAGCAGAACTCCGGATTGCCGAGGAATGTGTCTACTGGTTTTATTCCATCATTTAAGGAGGATTCTCATATAGACTCTGGAGAGCCACCGAAAGCGACGTATGTTCCACCGGTGCACACGGTAAACGTGGTTAGGGACCGGAGATCACAAAACGATTTTTATGAGCCTAATGTGCCTGTATAAAACCTTCATATTTTTAGAGTCGTATATTTTGCGAACCTTGAGTGTAGTCCGACGTGAAACTTAGATTCTATACTTTTGCTTTCTTATTCCACAGTGTTGCCCAAGAAGGGCTAGCTTTCCGTCCTCGAGGTATTCACCTTGGCTGAATTCTCACACTCGGCAACACTTTTTTTCGCAGTAATTTTTGCACTAGACCTATTTTCCCCGTTTTAAATGCAAAATCCGCGTAAATGCGCTATGCAACAATAGACATAGTAGGCATTGCAACGTATAGGGCAGAATATGCACAAGCACGCTGCAACGTGCGTTCTGCTGTAACTTGCTAATTAAATAATTTCCCTTTCAATGCCCCATGGCCACTCTTTCACTTCTACGCTTTACAAGTTTAACTGTCGCCACTTGGAAGCTATAGTAGCTTGCGTCTTAGCCTTAACCCGTAGAGATTCAAAGAAGCATATAGTTAAACTTACTGAAGCTTATGGAAATCATTTTTTGGTGCTTTGTGTTTCCGTAACCGCTCTCAATTGAAACACGTGGTCGGTTCGAATCCCCTTGCCCGCTTTCGTCATAATACCCCACTGTTACGTCATATATACACGACAATGCAATGTGTGCCTTTTTTGAACGAACCCGCGAACTTCGCGAGAAGCCTGACCGCTTTTATACTCGACCATATACTAACCAATAATTCTGGCTCTTACGGCCAGTGTTGCCGTAAGTAAAGTTACACGGCAACACTAAAGTGCCTTATAGAAGAGCTGCATTCCAGAATCCATTTATATTGCCACGTACAAACGTGGCACTGTATTCCTTTATGAACCTTGCACTTATGGGTTTATCTCCAACGATTTTACGAAAGCATTTGTCAGTTTATCATTCTTTACTTTCGTGAAGCGGCAGCATACAAAGGACTTCTTCTTATATCAAATAAATTGTTCCAATTGCTTGAGACGTTGCAATCCCTTTTTGTTTTCTTCCTAATTCTTTTTACATTAACTTAACGTGCTAACCGAGTATTGTACCCCTAGCACCTACCCATATGTACTTTTCAATAAAATAAACTATTCCTGATTAGACGACTGTTTTTTCTTGCTGACTTTTCAGCTTTGCATTTTAAATTCCTGTGACTCAATTAGCGCGCGCATGCTAACCTAGACGTTTCTGGTTCAAGGCTGGTCGCTGCTACCGTTGTAGACGTATGTATTCAAACAAAAGACCATGATTGCTCTAACGTCTAACTAACCCAGTACCACTTATGGGTTGCCTGAAATGTCAGTGTGTGCGGTATGACGGCGAGCGCGACTATATTCAAAGTACATACTTTGTCTATCATTCGTAGTTTGATGGTGCTACATCATAGTTGGCTTGTATGTCACAGAACAAGGTATTGATCATCGCAGTAATGGGTTTACACAAAATACTGCAACCTGTTAAAAAAAACTGCTTCTTATGTATATACTAAAACAAACAAAAAGTATTTATAATGATTGATGTTTGGGTGTCAAAATGGTTCGAAAATGTTGCATAAGTATGCAGTTGAATGCGCATTTGTGTTTAAATTCGTTGTGTGACTTTCCTTCACTGCATTCCTCGGCATTTCATCAAACTGTTTTTGACGCGTGCTGATAATTACAATCTACCTCTCATGTCTTCAGGGTTGTCGGGCTTTGATAACGGCGTCGGCGTTTTCAATTATACATGCAGCACTTCGACGTTTGAAAGGCAGTGTTCAGTTTTTGTGTTGTTGTATGCTGCACTGTGTACAGTTCTTAACTGTTAATAGCTTACATGTAGTCTTAGAGGAAATTGCAAGTTGTAAACTATTTGGTTGTATAAATGTTACTGAACTATACCATGTTTGTACTTTTAGGTATCAATGTAGTATATACTGCATAAACATAAATGTTTTTATACTGCATAAACATAAACATGTAATTTGCTGTATAACACAAAGCGTAAGAAAGGTGCATGATTTCACAATCTAGGTTGTATGGTACACCAGCAGTATAATGGTATGGCGCAAATCGTCCAGCTACACGCGAAGATGTGATAACAAGTGATTGTGATGTTAGTGGAAAAACGTAAGTAATGTATTCCCATTTGTATATTTCATATGTACCCACTATCTTCATTATTTTTTGTGAACTAGACAGAATTTTGTATCATGTACAATTATTTCGAGCAGTTTTGAATCACACATAGCCATTACAATAAGCAAACAGAGGGAGTATTTCATTGACCGTTATTCGTTAGTTTCTACTGATGCTTTGAATTCATCAATATAATTTGCGAAGTCTAATTAGTGGTGTCGCCCATACCACGTACAAATGTCACTTTTTGTTTAAATAAATGTCACCCTTACCACGTTTGCCATGTCTACCCATACCATGTATAGTGCTTTTATTTGTTTGTCCGTATGTCAGCAAATATATAAAGACCAATTAATGTCTTTAAATTTTAGCTGAGTCATAATTGTGTTTCGTATCTTTGAAATATGTTTGCAAACAAAACTCTCCAAAAGATTGGTTCATAAAAGTAATTGGCAGATCATTTTTATTTCTTTTTTGTTGCTGTTTTTTTCGTGGCTGCCTTTTTCGTAGCTGTTTTTTTCGTGGCTGCCTTTTTTGTAGCTGTTTTTTTCGTGGCTGTTTTTTTCGTGGCTGTTTTTTTCGTGGCTGCCTTTTTTGTAGCTGTTTTTTTCGTGGCTGTTTTTTTCGTGGCTGTTTTTTTCGTGGCTGCCTTTTTTGTAGCTGTTTTTTTCGTTTCCACAACTTTAGTAGAAGTTGTAACAGTATATTTTGCTGTAACCGACCTAGTTACCCCAACAGACTTTACTGATGTACTTTGCACTGCCCGTTGTCTTTTTGTCGGTTTCGTGTTTTTTTGACCAGCTGTCTTCGGCTTTGATGTATTCGAACTTGTTTTACTTTTTGGCTTCTTTGTTGTTGTAGTTGCTTTACGACTAACTGGTTGTTCAATATTGTATATCACAATTTTTCCCATGATTGAATATCGTAGTTTAGTTGATTATATCCAGGTACGATAATATAAACACTGTAGCCTGCAGTATTGGTAATAATAAATAATAAAAAATCGCAACAGATAGCCAGAACCTCCTCACGACTTAAAAAGGCGTAGACATATTCAAGCAAATTGGAATCCTACGGTTGATACTAAGCGCCAATACCAGTACACTGAGTTGATTATCAGCTTTGTTCAAATAACCACACTTGTTTAAGATCGTACCTTCGTCATATGTCGATGCCACTTTGGCTAATGTTTGCTTTGTAAGTGAAATATTTCTTTTTTGGATTTGTTGTGAACTAAACTGAACCTCTATATAGCACGACAAAAATTTTAGGCATTTTTTTTAATTACAATTATCAATTACAATATACATAAACACATGCAAGCAATTGAATTACCGCATTTATTTTTTTGTAACTTCATATAGGTATATATGATAAAATACGCCGGCAAGTTTGAATCTTAAATGAAACGACGGTTAATATTAAGCGCCTTTATATACCAATACACAATGCTGCCCTCGGCTGGTAAACAACTCTGTTGAAATATAATACGTCATATTGTCGCAATCTACAATTGTTTGCTTTCAATGTTGTAATCCATAAAGCGGCGAGAATTGAGTGTGTGATCACATCCACACATTATTAAATTTTACGACTTTTAGTTTAATTTTATCTATATAAGTTTATCTGATAACATAAAACGTTGTATTGGTAATAAAAAGTAATAATACAAAAAAACAATAACAGGCCTTAAAAACTTCTACTATACGTTTCGTTGTATAGTATAGGGTAGGGAAAGATGGTAGTAAACAAAGGACATTCAAAGGATTATAAAACCGTATCCTCACGACTTCCATAGACCGTTGTTAATTGTTTAAAACACGATCACGATATTTAGATGTTAGGTGCTAAAGGTGTCCCATCTTTCCCCACCCTACTATAACTGAAATTTTGTATTCTTAAAAAAATCTCGTCACAAGTATAGACACCGCGTGTATAATAACCATCTCAACCTAACACTGCATATAGGTTTATAACATATACGTACTTGGTGGTCTGGTATTAAATCTATATTAAAATAAGTAATGATTAAGTATTATGTGTCATTCCATAGGCGTCGAGTACGAGTAGGCGCGGAGAACGGAAATCTATTATGATTCACTGAACCCACGTGTGACTCCGTGCTATTACACAGAAAACATTAGCAAATATGCACGAGGAAATGATCAAAGAGTAACACTAACGTCCAACTTAGCACAGTTGGTTAGGGCGCGTGCCTCGTTACTCCGATATGTGGTAATTTACATTGATGCAATACGACCACAATGGCAGGACGTACATTTAAAGGTGCAAATTCTCAAAGAAAAAAAAAACTCGTATTTATTTCAATTTTATAAGGGTACCAGGGTACGGCAGGTTTTACGCTTTACATTTAAATTATTACAAAACAACAATGATAATTTTATAACTTAAAATGCCCATTAACTAGAGCTCTGCTCTTTTGTTTTTACTTCGTATCTATTTTTAACGGTCTGTGGTCTTAGATAGCTCTATATGATCTTGGATACGGGTATATACTCTTTCTTAATCATGCTAGAACGCATTTGTAATAAAAGTAAAGCCTTTTACTTTATATAACCGAGTCAAGCAGAAATAAAAAGGGTTTTAGTTGCGGTCTCGATCAAAATTTATGAACTTGAAAGCGAAACTTTGCTTATGCTTCGTTTTTTGAGTAAAAACCTTATAAAAATAAATGAAATATAACATAATATACTACGCACATTTCGTGGTGTGAACGACATCGTCGTATTTCGCACTCTATATCAAAGCATATATACATATCACAAAAATGCGTAACGTATTTTCTTGATTTTCAAAGTATCACACAGCAACAATCTTGTCCGTTCCCATTTGGTATCAGAGAACTGTAGTGATCATATTCACCATCGTGATCACATTCACCATCGTGATCACATTCACCATCGTGATCATATTCACTATCGTGACCATATTCATCATAGTAATCATATTCATCAATTTCGCCAAAAGCTGTCGTTGTAGCCACTGTCGCAATTGGCATAATCACCAGCGCAGTCATAGCTGCCGTAAGTATTATATGCAGCACCATCTTCTTCGTCGTTTCTTTGGTGATAATGTGTAGCAGTTGATTTTAATATGTAGAAATACGTATGAACAGAAAGTACATCAATGCCGGCAGAGCTGAGGTGTGCATCAGTATTTTGTTAACCCGGTCGTACTTAAACCTAAATAGATTCAACAGAGAACTAAGGGCCGCTACTATTATAAAAGTGTTTGTTGGTCTACAAAAGACCAACAAACTCACAGCTATTATATGTGGCGTATATAATTAATGTGTCTTCGACTTACTTGTCGAATAGGACGACGTTTTGTGACGTCCTCTAATGTAGATCGAAATTCCAATATTATACAACTATCAACTACCCAAAATATACACTACGCAACCTGCACTAGTTGAAAATTAGGAACTTAAACGTTTTTCTCATACACACTATATGCTGTCTACCTTTGCAAAATAACTGCACTATCTTCCGTACCCCCAAACATATAGAAAACAATCATCCTTATTATTAACGCGTAGCTGTAGAACCAATGGAGTAGAAACTCAAAGAAAAGGTTTAAACCGTAAATAGCTATACAAAAGTTCCTGAACGCGAAACTACAGTTTCGTATTTTGTCTGGCTTTTGAACACGTCCACGAGGTTTTAAACAACGTAAGATTAAAAGATTTTTTTAACAGTAGGATTCTGCAACTTGCAGTTAATTATCTACCGAAATTAATCGACTGTGCTAGTTTCTTTGTTACATAAACTTTATATGCATAATTTTAAAACGGCATTTTTGTACTTATTTATCCCTAATTTAAGCCATATTGACCCATGCCTATTTTTCTCATGTTTGTATTTCTCTTTCTCACAAAACGAAAACTTTTTAATAAGATAAAATTAAAATGGACGAAATATTTTATTCTATTTTATTAAACTATGATACTGTATTCATGATTCTAACTCCCAAACTACAAATGTCGGCAGTTTTAAACTGATTCAACAAGCATTTAAAATGTGCATCTTACTGTTATGTTTTTTCGCCCTTGGAAAAAAAGGTTATATTCATTCAACACCTAATTTTAATATATATACTCAGCAATAGTAACCGCCTTTGCCGCGCACTTTGTTGGACCATGACAAAATACTGTCGATTTTTTCGTCCATTATTAAATGGGTATATACCCGTAAATCAAGATCTAAAAAAAGTTCCCATCTTACTCTGAGTTCCGTCTTTCCCGACCGTACTTTATTCCTTAAAATCAAAAAGTATAAATATAGTAGGGTGGGGGAAGATGGGACACTTTTAGGATATATTATCCAAATATTCTGAATAAACGATCAACAATGGTCTATGGGAGTCGTAAGGACACAGTTTTATAATTCTTTGATTTTTTTGTCTAAAACTAAATAAGACGAGTAAATAGAATGAAAAGGTGTCCCATCTTCCCTACCCTACTATATAAAACACTGCTATATATGTCACAATACATGCGGGTCTGATGTATAACCCGTACTGCTGAAAAAGCAGCGTGTTCAAAGTATCACACAACAACAGCAATCTTGTTCGTTTCTTTCTCTTGGTAACAAAGGAGAGTTCTCAGTGGTTCGTGGTAATGGGTGTAGTGGATACTTGTTTAGTAGATGCAGCAGAAACCCAATCTTGTCTACGCTGTTTTTTACAATCTGCTGCTGCATGCGCTGGATTGCATAGTTTGTTTGTTTAACTTCATACGAACATTCGTCATCTTCATCATCGTGATCATATTCATTCTCTCCCCCGTAGCGGTGGTAATGTTCCCTAGCGGTTGATTTTAACCTGTACAAATAACAAATGAACAGAAATTTTGTTAAACAGGTCTTAAACCTATATAGATTCGACTTACCTTCCGACGTTTATCGAATGGGACAGTGTGTTGTGACCTCCTCTAAGATAAATCGCAACTCCATTATTTTTGGATGTAAATTTATCTTCGTCGAATCGAAATTGTGGAAGAAGTCTTGCTGTGATCGTACGAATATGACCTCTCTCTTCTAGAACTCGGAAAATGTACAATCTACGGTTGTCAAGGGACCAGAACAAGTTGTCACGTTTTACTATTCGAATTTTCGGAAATGTATTAATATCGGACCTTCCCCTTAAAATGTCGTAGATACATTCGTTGACCGACCCACCACTTCTAAAGTAAGGACCAATAGATTCTTGCAGAAAACGAATTTCAGCCTGCGACAACTCAATATAATCCCTCCGTATTTCCATTTCTGAACAAGTCACTACTAAAAATTCTCTACACTACGCAATTAACTTGGATTAGGAAACAAGGAACTCCAATGGTTTTCCTTCGGCATTCCAGCCGTGTCTACCTTTGCGAAATATCTGCACAAACTTCAAACCCCCGTAAATGGAAAACAATCATTCGTGACCGTTCTTATTGAATTGGGAAAGAAAATCCGCAGTTCTGCTGCAGACAAAAGTGCGTATCGTGCAAAGGACTTAAATGTTTTGTCAATTAGATGCGCTAATGACCAAATTGATAACTTTTGTTTGGGAGAATTATATATATGTTAAAACCGAATACTACCCATGTACGTTGAGTTCCAATGAAAAGTTTAAACCGCAAATAGCTACTCGAAAAATCCCAAACGCGAAAGTACAGTTTCGTGTTTGCTCTGGCTAGTGATGAAAGCAACGCACAAAACGCGTATACGTGGTTGTAAACAACGTAATTCGTACTACACGCACAATTTATAAGGATCTATATATGACCATAGACAAGGTACCTGTACTGTATTCCAATTTATCTCATTTAGTAATTTTACTTGATGCTAAATTTGATAATATGTAGTTCAATACTCAGGCATAGTAAATAATTACTTTTAATTGCATATTCTGTTATAGTATAACTAAGATCATATATGAATGAATGAATGAATGAATGTAACTTACTTTATCCTCGCGTCGACGGAAAAAGACAGTCGTTATAACACGGGTTTAACACCTCGTGCCAGCTTACGAGTTACCATGTGTGTTACTTTGTGGGTGATTATTTTTTTGGGATTTTTTATTTTTTTATGTATGGCTGATAATTTGGACAACCCATTAGTGACCCATGGGTTGGAGCAATTGCTGTTAAGTGTCTTGCCCAAGGACACATATATTATGTATAAAAAAGGAAAATCGTTAAAACTATAGAATAGTTCGCATATTGCTTAAAATAAAAATTATAAATATAAGGAAGTGCTGCTAATTCCCGTAACATTGGCTTTATATGTAACAAATAAGTAGGCTTATATATACCGCTGAAAAAACTGTTTGTTTAAAGTATCACACAACAACAACATTCTTGTTCGTCTTTTTCTCTTGGTAACAGAGGAGAGTTCTCAGTGGTTCGTGGTGCATACGTTGCTACATGTTTGTTAATATTACGGGTCGGGTTCCTGGTAATGGGTGTATTGGATACTTGTTTAGTAGATGCAGTAGAAACCCAATCAGATGTGTATGATTTTCTTGTCATCGCATCGTGAGATTCATTGATGGCAGAATTTATCTGATCTGAACCTGTATATACACTGGGTCGTCTGGGTGCATCTGGTATTTTTAAAATAGAGGGTGTTTGTTTCGGTAAAACATTTTGCGAATGGAATTTAATCGGTTGAACGAAACCCTGTACATTTCCATTATCATAAACATCCACCGTTTGTTTTATACTTGTTGAACCGCTTGTACTACATGCTGGATTGTTTGACCATTGACGCCTTAGCTGTTTTTTATACAAATTTAGCGAATCTTGACTTCCAACAGCACGAGAATAAGCTCGATATGCTTCTCTTGTTGAATCTTTACCATTATCAACTTCGTCCTCACTGTCGCTCTCTTCCTCACTGTCATCGTCGTCGGTAGAATTGTCAGATTCGTAATAGTTACGATAACTGCCATATACATCCTCGTAGGAATAGTCATGTTCACGGTCTTGATACTCTTTTTCCTGGTAATCATATTCATCGTCGTGATCATAGTCACGGTCGTGATAATCTATACCAGTGCGATCATGTTGATCATCGTAATCGCATTCAAGATTGTGATCATATTCATCCTTTCCTCCGTAGCTGCTGTAGTGGTAATGTGCTGTAGCAGTTGATTTTAACCTGTACGAATACCATATATGAACAGAAAAAATTACAACAATGACGGTAGAGCTAGTTGGTTTGCACTATTTCATTTAACGGGTCTTACTTAAACCTATATAGCGTCTTATCTTCCCTCACTCTATATACTATAAAAGGGTTTGTCCACAAAAGAGCAACAGCTAACAGCTATGTGGCGTATAATAAGTGCTGTGGTGTCTTCGACTTACCTTCCGACGTTTTTCGAATGGGACAACGTTTTGTGACCTCCTCTAAGATAAATCGAAACTCCTTTATTTTTGGATGTAAATTTTTCTTCGTCGAATCGAAATTCTGGAAGAAGGCTTGCGGTAATCGTACGAGTATGACCTCTCTCTTCTAGAACTCGGAAAATGTACAATCTACGGTTGTCAAGGGACCACAACAAGTTGTCACGTTTTACTATTCGAATTTTCGGAAATGTATTAATATCGGACCTTCCCCTTAAAATATCGTAGATACATTCGTTGACCGACCCACCACTTCTAAAGTAAGGACCAATAGAATCTTGCAGAAAACGAATTTCAGCCGGCGACAACTCAATATAACTGTGATCACTTCGTCTTGTCATTTTACACTAACCTATACCAGGAAGTTAACTCATTAGCTTCAAACAAATAACAACGCTCTTTCAGTCGCATTACTGAGTCGCGTCACCACGGTTATATTATTCTGTATATAAATATATACTGCCCTCGTCGCCCACCTTCAGCGAAGTGGCAGGATCCAAAAGACAAGCCGTTTTGGTTCGCAGACTATAACGGGGAAGTGTGCTTTTGTAAGACAACTAAAACGCGAGAGTTGGGTATCGACGGTGACTCACGTGCACCGTGTTGAGCAAACCTACTCAACAAATGTTTGATAATACGCCTTAGTGCGACCGCATTTTAAACAATTTTTTTGGCATTTTCATGTTTATTACCATATGACGGATATGGTACGTTTGTGTTATTAGTAAAATTAATAGAATAATTTATAATCTTTTCGTAGGAAAAATGCAAAACTGTCGATAACACATTAAATAGCAAATTACTGCGCATGCATGTTGACACCGTTTATTGCATTGAAAGTATTAATAATCTGTATGGTCGTTTAAGTCAAACCTGTTTAATTAAACTCGCGAGTTACTTTTTTTTTTTTTTTTTTTTTTTTTATTATAATAAAAAGGCGCAACAGCACAGTTGGTTGAAAATACACAGCAGCAAATAGAAAATACGATGTATATAATTGACTTTTAAAAGTTACTCCATTTTAAGTTATGCACATCTTTCTTATTTTTGCTTTTTGCTATTATCCATTCTTCGTTTTTCATTCTGTTTACATCACTTAAGAACATGTGCAATTTCGGTTCATTCTTTGCTACTTTAGGGCGGTATACACAAAAGCGAGCACATAGTAATAAGCAAGAAACTATCGGGTTATCACTCACACCAAAAAGAAAATGCTCATCTTGAAATACAAATGGGGTGCGTAAAGTGGCACATATCCAGTCGGAAACTTCTTTCCAGAATAAAATTATTTTAGGGCATGTGCAGAAAATATGATGCACTGTTTCCAGTGCACTCTCACAAAAAACGCATTGGCCTGAGTCAACAATTCCGAATTTGAATAGTTTATCATTTGTTATTATCGCCAGGTTGTTTACTTTTATTTGGAATGAGCGGAATTTTGTTTTTAAGGTACAGAAGTAATTGGTTTTGTATATTTTTTTCCAATCAGGGTCGATACCTAGTAACGTGGCCCACGTTTGGCCCTGTTTATTTGTCTGCTCGCAGGATATATTCACTAATGTCTTATATAGATGTTTGGTGTTATGGCAGTCCATCACCGTTTTTAGCAGTTTTTCGGGGTATTCTCTATATTCTGTTTGATTTGCTGGAGGCGATTCCTCCCTGTCCCATTCGTCCGGGATAGCTTTTATAAGCCGGTTGTAGCTCCAAAAATCTGTCTCCTTATATGGGACCTTCCATTTTTTTATTATTTCGTTGTATCCCATGTATTCGCCTTTTTCGTTAATAAGGTCATGATAGGAGGAGATGCCATGAGTTAAAAACTGTTCGATTAAAAAGCTTTGTTGTTTCGTTTTAATTTTTGGGTTTAACCACAATAGCCGTGGGTCCGTACGGTAGTCCGAAATTATCCCTTTCTTAAACAATCGCCGCAGTAGAATTACTGATTTGTGTGAGGCGCGCAGTGGGAATATGCGCCGAAAGTCGGCACAGCCATCTCTCATTGGTGATAACATAGCGACGGTCATGATGTTTTGGTCGACAAACTCTTTTTCTATTAATTTCCAGGGAGCGTGGTAATTTGGGTCTAGTACGTTTCTTATCCATCGTAGGTTCAGTGTTAAAAGATATGTTTCGATGTCGATCATACCAGCCCCGCCTCTTTCTATGTCTGTGCACATTTTTGTACGATTTATCTTTTCCCACTTAGATTTCCAGACGAAACGAAATAGTTTCTGTTTTAATTTGTTAATAAACGTCTGCGGTGGTATTTCGGGTAAGACTGTAAGTTTGTAGGTGAGGATGGGAATGATGAGGGATTTAATGACCGTTATTTTCCCGAGAAGCGTCAGTGCACGACTAGACCAAATGTTTAAACGAATGTCGACTTTTTTTATGATAGTGGCGGAGTTAAGCGTGAAGATTCTTTTACTTTGCATTTCCAGTGGAATGACAACCCCGAGATATGTTATTTGATCATTAGGCCATGCGAGACCTTCATTGCCCATTGGGCGCATTGTACAATTCCGTTTCGTTCCTACGTAGAATGCGTTTGATTTATTCAGATTAGTCACAGAGCCAGAGGCATGACCAAAACGTCGCAGTATTTGGAAAATTAGATTAAAATCCTGTAGATTGCCCCTCGTGTATATTACCGTATCGTCGGCCAGTAGAGAGAGCTTTGTTTCATGACTATTAATATTTATACCTTGAAAGGGTGATGCTCGTAGCTCGATCGCCAGCATTTCTATAGCCATAACGAACAGAGTAGGAGACAGAGGGTCGCCTTGCCGGACACCCCTGCGTATATCAAAATACTTCGACACATACCCGTTGTTTGTGACAGCACATTTTGGCGCATCGTACACTGTCCGAATCCACTTTATAATTCTACTACCGAATCCAAATGCTTTTAACGTTTCGATTATATATTCCCAGCTTATTGTATCAAAGGCCTTATACATGTCTACTGAAATAATAGCTCCCGGTATCTGTTTTAGGTCGCAGTACTCAATCATATTAAACATGAGCCGAATATTATCTCCGATATATCGTCCATTTATGAAACCGTTCTGGTCCTTGTGGATCAGATCGTCTAAGAAGCATTTCATGCGGTTGTTTATTACTTTTGAGATAATTTTATAATCTGAATTTAGAAGGGTTATCGGTCTGTAGTTTGTCGCATAGTGTGGGTCCTTGTCTTTTTTCTGTACAAGTGTAATGACACCTTGTGTTTGGGTTGTGGATAAAATACCTGTTTTTTCCGAGAATTGAACGGCTTGCATGAATACGGGTTTCAATGTCGGCCAGAACGCTTTGTAAAATTCGATAGGAAGGCCGTCGTTGCCTGGTGATTTATTGTTCCGCATTGAATTAATTGCGAATAAGCACTCTTTTTCTGTAACTTCGGTTTCAAGCACCATACTTTGCTCTGGGGTCAAGCGAGGCGGGGAAAGGCTTGCGAGATGAGCAGCGATTTGTTTAGTATTCCAATTTGTGCGATTTGGCTCATATAGTTCCTGGTAAAAGTTTGCTAGTTCCGCTATTATTGCCGATTGGTTTGTTATTTCCCGGTTATCGCTTTTAAGTCTAAAGATAGTATTTTTCTCTCTGCGTATTCTTTCCAGGTTTAGGAAGTATTTTGTGCTTCTTTCTCCCTTCTCGGTCCAAAGCGCCCTACTCCTCACGATTGCGCCCATGGTCCGCTTTTCTACTAAGGTATTAAGCATGTTCTTTTGAGCTTCCCTTTGTTGTAAAAGTTCCGTCGACGGGTTGATTATACTCGTTATTTCGGATTCCGTTTTTTTAATTTTATTTTCAATCTCTTTTTGTTCAGCTTTAAGAGCTCGTGTCTTTTCCGCGCAAAATTTGATTGTTACTCCTCTCAGATGGCATTTTAACGCATCCCACCTCAGCGTCGGCTTAAACTGTTGCGGGGGGTTAAATGTACAAAATTCTTTAATTTCTGCCTTAATCATTTTTATGTAGCGAACATCAGATAACACAGTCGAGTTCAGTTTCCAAGTACCCCTACCTCGTGGGTTAGGATCAAGCATAACCTCAAATGTAGCGACGCAATGATCTGACTTTACGCCGGGAACTATGGACGCAGCACGCAGTTTTGATAGGACGAGTTTGGAGACTAAAAAGTAATCAATTCTACTAGCGGCGTATGGGTTGTTTTGGATGCGCGTGAAAACCTTTAGACCAGGATTATTAAATCTGAGTGGGTCTGAAAGGTTATGAGCAGTCATATTGGTTGTTAAAACGCGGTGGGAGTTTTTGTTTCGAAGGGTTGGGATGTTTCTGTCTAGCGCAGGATTTATCGTTACATTGAAATCTCCTCCTATTATAGTAGCTCCGGTATATTGGGTAATAAGCAGCTTTTGAAATAGGTCCTCGAAAAACTGAGGTTCATCCCTATTGGGGCCGTATATGTTTGTGATGGTTAATATCGTGCCGTTAATCTTTATCGTTGCCATTAACCACCGTCCGATAGGATCCGCAGCGTGGGTAAGCACTTCATATGACAGTCTTTTGTTAAAGAGTATTGCTACCCCCCTACTGTTATTGGTACCGTTGGCCCACAGAATTTCCCCTTGCCATTCCATTTCCCAAAGTTTTTGTTTCTCTCTCGAGCAATGCGTTTCTTGTAAAAAAGTTATACAGTATCGTTTGTTTTGTAAATAGCGAAAAATAGTTTTACGTTTTTTATCATTTCTTAGACCAGCTACATTAAAGGTTGCAAAATTTACAGTTCGTTGCTGCAGTTCCAGCAGAAGTAGCTTTCGGTTTGTTCTGTGGTGAGTCCTTCCATATTGCACTTTGGGCAGTTTACCGGTAGTTTTTTTTCACTGACGCTAGCCGACTTGACTCTAGTGTTTCTTTGGTCATCAGGGCTGGGATAAGCTCTTTTGATTCGAGCAGCGGTTGTTTCGCTCTCCATAGCAGTTGACGCCTCCTGCGAGTCACGCGCTACCTGCGGCAGCGTGCTGGCGTTCTTATCTCTGACGTCAGGTAGCCTCGCACTGGCTGTCGGAGTATTCAGCTTCAGGCCGGACTCTTGCTCGAGCGTGGCAGTTTCGAGGCGAGGGAAGTCGCTTTTTCTCTGTTTGCAGTCTGCTTGTTTGTGACCTGGTTTTGAGCAATATTTGCATGTAATCTTTTGGCCAAAGTATGAGACATAAAACTCAAGATTGTTAACTACGATATAACTGGGAATCGGGTTTTTTTCCACATCTTCTCTTTTCATTGTTATGTATCTGACTCCGGTCTTGAACCCATCTTTATCTATTTTGTGAGTGCTTTTAATTGGTTTGCCATATTCCTTTTCAATGTGTTCCAGCAGCGTTTTCTCAGGAAAGGGTATTGGAACCCATCCTATTACTACATTTACAATGTCGGATTCGTACAGTCGAAGGCCGTAAATTTCGTTTACTGTCGTTAACTTTTCGAACAGATCCAGAACATTCTGCCTGGTAACACAGGTGACATCCACTTTGTTACCTTTCATTGCTGCAATGCCAGCTATTCTGTTTTTTGTAAAACCTGCTTCTTTTAACAGAAATATTATCTCGCTTCTTGACATTAGCTTGTTCGTTCTAAACATAAGGCATGTTGGTCTTTTAAACACTATTCCTGGTGTATTAGCTGCCACCATCTGAGCGAAGCTGGCCCTTTCAGGTGCTGCCCTTGCGGACAACCGTCCGCTAGCCATACTAAACGTGAATCACCGACCAAACTCGCGAGTTACGTTCTCCCCAACATTTTGGAAGTTAACATGGCGCCCTCCGTTATAGAGGGCGCCATGGAGGTTAATAATAATGTATTTTCAAATATTTTTTTAAAGATGAATGTATGAATAAATGAAACTTACTTTATTCTCGCTTGGCCAAAAAATAACAGTTGTTAAACAAGGATGTTGTGTTTCATACACCTCGTGCCAGGGTAAGCGTTACCAAGAATGTTACTTAGTGCTGGGTGATTATTTTTTAGGGGAATTTTTTATTTTTGTATGCGTGGCTGACAATTTGGACAACCATAAGAGACCACAAGGTTGATGCAATTGCCGTTAAGTATCTTGCTCAAGGTTACACGGCTCACCACGGAGGCAATATAGACTTATACACTTTAAAATCGTCATGAAAAACCAATATCCGTGTCCTTTTTCATAAAGGTCACAACATACCAACATAGAAAAAATACAGCAATATGCCAACACAGATATAAAATATTACACAACAACAACAACTATTCCTTTTTCTTTCTATTCGTAAGCTAGCAGATACTTTAGAGGTTTGTGCTGTTGCTGCATATTCGTTTAGTATCGTATCGGAGTCATCGCTGCCGGTATCATAATCGTAGACATTACCGGGAAACACGGAATTCACATTTTCATTCCAAAGTTGCTTTTAAGTATTCAGCGTGAGTAATTCTGCTGAGTTTTGCCTCCGGTTGCTCCTCCACTTCTTGGTTGGTATGGTTTATTTGACCTGATGCTGTGTTTGCAATGTACTTATTTGATTCCCGATCTAAAACGTAATTGGTGTACTGGCTGATAGTTATGGTTGTATTGGATTTGTGGATTTTGCCAAGTTGGTCGAACACATCTCTGTACATCTTTACTGTCATCTCCAATTAGATTTATCCTTCTCGAATCGACTGCAGCGAGTCTGTTGTTATTTGTCCTTGTACGCGCTTCCAATTCTTGTTTTTTAATACACGGTCCTGCGTCATCCTTAAATGAAAGCGTGATATATTTAATTTTTTTACCTATTTCATGGAAATTCAATTTTGGCCCTTGATTTTCCAAAAATCCGAGGTCGACATAGCGATAATCAGAAACAGTTCTAATTCCCTCCTCGCCTTCGTTATAGTAACCGTCTTTACCACCAGCTTCGCTATCTTCTTCATCGTCAGTGTAATAGCTATCATCATCATCGTAGCTGTAGTCACTATCGTATTCTTCATCGTCGTAGCCACAATTGTCATGGTAGCCACGGTCTGTACGTTGGTCATGGTAGCCACGGTCTGTACGTTCGTCATGGTAGCCGTGGTCTGTACGTTGGTCATGGTAGCCACGGTCTGTTCGTTGGTCATGGTAGCCACGGTCTGTACGTTGGTCATGGTAGCCACGATCTGTACGTTCGTCATGGTAGCCACGGTCTATACGTTGGTCATGGTAGCTACGGTCAATACGTTCGTCATGGTAGCCACGGTCTGTACGTTGGTCATGGTAGCCACGGTCTGTACGTTCGTCATGGTAGCCACGGTCTGTACGTTGGTCATGGTAGCCACGGTCTATACGTTCGTCATGGTAGCCACGGTCTGTACGTTCGTCATGGTAGCCACGGTCTGTACGTTGGTCATGGTTGCCACGGTCTATACGTTCGTCATGGTACCAACGGTCTGTACGTTGGTCATGGTAGCCACGGTCTTTACGTTCGTCAAGGTAGCCACGGTCTGTACGTTGGTCATGATAGCCACGGTCTGTACGTTCGTCATGGTAGCCGTGGTCTATACGTTCGTCATGGTAGCCACGGTCTGTACGTTCGTCATGGTAGCCACGGTCTGTACGTTCGTCATGGTTGCCACGTTCGTCATGGTAGCCATGGTTTGTACGTTGGTCATGATAGCTACAATTCTCATAAGAAAACTGTCGCTTGTCGCAGTAAAGTATAGGTACTGCTCTTAACCTAAAAGTGTATTATAATCAAAATAAATTTAAGTAATAATAAGAGTCGCAGCAATGTTTGTTTATATGTAAGAAGGTTTATCTATATAAGAAGACTTACTTTTCCAGGTTTGCTGAATGAGACAACGTGTCATCCCCTCTAACATAAATAGATACTCCGTTGTTTTTGGTTGTGACTTTTTTCCAATGATATCGATATCTTGGAACAAGTTTCGCTTTAATCGTACGAATATGACCTCTCTCTTCTAGGACTCGGAAAATGTACAATCTACGGTTGTCAAGGGACCAGAACAAGTTGTCACGTTTTACTATTCGAATTTCTGGAAACTCGTCGATACCAAATCGGAATTCTAATATATCTAAGACGGTGTTGTTGACCGAAACCCCATTCTTAAAATTCCGACCAATGGAGTTTTGCATAAAACGAATTTTCGCTGGTGACAGTTCAATGTAACCAGTATGTTGGAGCCCCATCTCTTTTGTATAATCTGGCTATTCGACACCTGTAATAATGCAGTTATAATATTGGTGTTTATACTTCTACTTTTGCTACATACGTAATCTTAATCGCTACACAGACTTCTCTGAACGTTTTAACATTTTGCCATTGTAAAAGAACCTCTGCATAAACTTGAATATGCACTTTAATGCATCAGGTCGCGTCACAAAACAAACTATTATGCATGTTTAATGATTAGCAATTGCTGTTTATCAAGCAGATTTTCCTGATTCGAAACTTAAGTATTAGGCTATGACGCAAGACATGATTCATTCATTTTAAAATTACCTGACTATCTGGCTTTACGCCCTATACGAAGATAGGGTGGAGTAAAAGGTAGCCTGTTTTCATTCTCTTTTTCATTTGGCAGTAAACCAAGATTTTTTACTGATTTGGATAACAGCATCTTCACGACTCTGAAAGCAAAGCGTTGTTAATTGTTAAAACACGATCAAGATATTTGGAATTTAGGTGCTAACGTTATATATATTCATCATAACCGACAGTACTTTATGTTTGATCGGGAGTCTTAAAATATAGTGGTGGGGAAACTTACACATTTTAAACTCATTTTACATTTAAACTCATTCGGTCACCACACTCATTCAGTTTCGTTTACCGTGCTTTATTTTTTGGCCGCGTTTAAGAATGCTGTACAATGTACATCATTGGTTGAATTCCAAGTTTTTGTTCATTGCAAATAAAAGAAACAATACTGAATAAATGAATCGGTAAAACAACATTATGAATAACAATAATGAATAAATGAAGCAATAAGACTAATATACCACCGCGTTCAATGTATTCATACTACTAATGTCAAATTGTATATACATGATCAGGACCAGAACAAGTTGTCACGTTTTACTATTCTGATCTTTTTAAATGAGCTAATTTTAAGGCGCCCTTCTAATATTTCGTTTATACAAAGTTACGACCAATAGAATCGTGCAGAATATGAATTTTGACGGAGGCAATTTAATGCAACAATGAGCCGTTACACTTTCGCACTATTTACGTTGATGAAATATGCAACTATTTCTATAAGTTGGGAGCTATAGGATACATGTTAAATTATAAAAGTATCTTTCTACGCTATCAGACCACACAGCTACTTAATGCTTGCAGTACCAACTTCACAATAAGGTTATTAATTTGCAATTGTACCAAATTAAAAAAATCTTCAAAACAGCTTCGAACGCATGCTCAAAACAAACTGGCGCTTGACAAAACAGCGCAATTGTACAGGTAATAATAAGCAATTGTACTATTCGCAAAGTTCCCTTTATCGAAAATCCAAACATATTGAGTAGAATTGGGTAAAATAACGTGTAATGATTTTGTTCACTGTCTTCTGAAAACATTTGTGTCCGGGCAAGTGTCACAACACCCGACAAAATTGAGCTTCATTTTAGGGTATTACCCGTAGGTTACACCTTAGCTTAGAATCTTCGTTGCAGCAGCTTTGCATAGATTATAATATTTTAATATATATTATATACATATAATAAATATTATATAATAATAATAACCTTCATTTGTCTCTTCGAAATATTTTAAAAGATTGCACTTACGTCAACCATATTAGCTGGCCTATGCACTGTGGTGTATACTATATACCAGTAAACCGTGGGACAGTGGTCGATGTTCATGCCCAACTTTTAACTTATATTTTAATAACATATGCGTTTAAATGTGCATTACTTGTTTTAATTTACCCTTCATTATTATTGTAGAAGTGTTTCGTTTAAAATCGTATGACATGGCTTTGTCTCCTGAATCTCAACTGATCACAAATGAACGAAACAAGACCACGTTTAATGTAACAGAACTTACCAATATATTGGATGGAGGGTTGGAGAAAACTGCTCTTCGGAAAAGCATTGGTTGGTATATATTTGTAAAATGCTTGGTACTAGTGAAGAATCCTCCCCCCTTTAATATTTCCAACCTTTAATATTTCCACCAGCTTGTTCTGCTATGTACTGGTGGATTCTTTACTAGTGCCAAATGCTCTTTTAAGTCCTATAAGTTCAATATGAAAATAAAGGAAAGGAAAGGATAGTCATAGTTACACACAGCAAAGTCAATAAGATTCACAACCATTAGGTGTTATATTAAGTAAAATATGAACCAAAAAGGGTCGGTCATTTAAACATAAATTTGTTTTGAGTAAAATAACTAAAAGTTTGTGGGGCATTTTAGACATAAATTTGTATAATTTTTACTTTTCTTTATGACCTCCTATCCGCAAGGTATATATCTTAAGTAACAATGTTCATGTACTCGTAACTGCACAATCTGCATTTATTAATAAAATTTTAGGAAATATATTAAAATGCATTTTTTGCATGTACATATTCACTTTTCTTTTTTTAAATGTGCCACACAGCAGCAAAATATTGGATTCTTGTTTGCACATAGTTTTGCTACCTTTTTGAGACTCCAATGCAGCAGTTGTAAAAATTTAAATCAAAGAGAATATTTATCTTTCTTTTGGCAGAGCGAAAGATTTCTTTGGATCCCAACATGAAGGCAATTCATCGTGGCTATTTAAACAAGGAACAAATAAATTTTCAAAACAATCGTAAAATGATGTACTTTTTCACTGATCTGGCAAAAAGAAATAACTGGCATGTGGACAAACCACATTCACCTGAGATGGAGTTTCTACCAAGGTTTGTAAATTGCGCTTCGCTGTATTTTGAGCCCGATATCCTTTGGTTACCAACTTACAATGAAAGCAATAAAATTCTGACCCAAGGTGCCTTTTTACCCCAAAAATTACTCTCTTAGCACTTATGCAAACTTTTTAAAGAAAAATTAGGCATACCAAAAATGGTCAAGAAGCAGTGAAATGAAATGAATATTGCCCATTGGCCATTGCTTACTAAGTTTTGGTAAACAGAACATTAGCAAATGCATCTGGATTGCTTATTCATGCCGGGGCATTTGTTCCATCTATTGCAAGTTTTGGTACACCTGAACAAGCAGCAAAGTGGTTACCTCTTGCAAAGGCCTGTAAGATCATTGGAGCTTATGCTCAAACTGAACTTGGACATGGTAAGTGATTGATCTGTTTTGTTACATTGTAGGACAGGCGTTTTAATGCAACAGTATATAAAGGCGATGCTTTGCAAATAAGAAGTGATGCTAATAATGTATTTTTTTTTGTTTTACAAAAACTGAAATCTTCTGCGCCTGACTTTATTATGCACATTATATTTATTACTCATCCTATTTGAAAGGCACAAATCTAAGAAGACTGGAGACCACTGCCACATTTGATCCACGGTCACAGGAGTTTATTATGAACACACCTTCTATTTCATCCATGAAATGGTGGCCTGGTGCTTGTAAGTGGTGTAATATATTTAGTTTAGCATAAGTTTATCGTGAATTAAGAACTTGTAAACTCTACTGTATATAATTATATATTGAATTACATCTTGATTATTGTAACTGTTTACTGGATATCAAAATCAAAGTTTGTCACCACTGTGGGAGCATACGTTTTTTTGGGCAAGAAAATTAACGATAATTGCTCCAACTCATTAGAGCCTTTTGCGGTGTCTAAATTGTTAGTTATCAAAAATTAAAAAAATTGCATGGCAACTTGTAAGCAGGCACAATGTTTGTATGAAACACAGCACCCTTTTTATCATGACTGGCATTATCTTGACTTGAGGATCAATAATTAACATTTATCTATTTGAATATCACAGTGGGAGAAATGGCTACTCATGCATTGGTGATGGCTCAGTTGATCACGAGAGGTCAAAATCACGGGATGCAAGCTTTCATAGTACCCGTTCGTGATATGACCAATCACAAACCTCTACCAGGTAAAAAACTCTTTTTTTCGTTTTGAAGGAGAAATATACTAAAAAAAATAGCCTATGTTTTATGAAATTGAGCAGATTGTTTAAGATTGACATAAACATTTTTCCTTTTTTTGTTCTGTTTTTATTTGTTTATTTTTCTGTATAGTATTGACCAAAACATAGGTTTATCTGAAAATTTTCCTTAATTCTAGTAGAATTTTAAAAAAATTGTTAGAAAATTTTGCTAGAAGTTTTTAAAATTTGGTTTCTTAGCCTCAATTCTTTAAAATTTTGATGCAGTGCATTACTGTATTTTTACCACTCCTTTACTCATTACCCTTAAAATATTTTATACTTAATTTTATACAGGCATTACTGTGGGTAGTATTGGACCCACCTTGGCACTTGATAGCACTGATAATGGTTACCTGCGTATGGATAATGTAAGAATACCAAAAGAAAACATGTTGGCAAAATACGCTTATGTAAGTATGTTATTAAAAAAATAGCAGCTTTTCATTGTGGTTCGCAAACAAAAATGTCTGAAATTTAAGACGCAAAGACGAGCGGTAAACCCTTTCAATTCAATATGGACAGAAATGAAATCACCAGAAATGAAAATGTATGCCATATAAACAGGCGACTTGCCATAGTATTTTTATATGAAAAAAAAAACAAAAAAGAAAAAAAAAGAAATTGTTTTGTTTAATTACACAAAAAAAACCTATAATTAAAAAAACTAAATTAAAATCAGTTAATCATGAGTCTTATTTTTTATTAAGGAAATTTAGGCTTAATTATAAAACTATTCCAAGCCTATACATTTGCTTATTTTTTTTCTGATACCTAATATAACCCTTCAGGTTGATAGCAAAGGAAAGTTCCAGAAAATTGGCAACGACCGTTTGATGTATGCGTCCATGGTTAACCTACGTGTGGTGCTTGCTAAAGATGAGGCAGTGACTTATATACAGATGGCTTGTACAATCGCAGCTAGATACAGTTGTGTGCGGAAGCAAGGCAGCTTGACACCAGGGTTTGTAAATATGTTTTTTTGTGTGTATAAACAAGGTTTTTTTAGGTCATTTTGAATATAAACATTACAGCCCATATATAAATGCCACAAATGTCTTTATTTTACTTTTTTTGGTTTGTAATCTAAAACTATGTCTGAAGTTTTTTCCCAGCTCTTTACAATCAAGATTTTTTAAATATCTACCCAGACCATCCTTCCTAATGTATAAGACTAAACTATAATAGATTTCATGGGGGTTCATTTGGTAAATATACAGGTGTATTAAACATACTGTGTAAATTATGCTCTTGTTACTTTACCATTGATACTGTAAAGGTGACCCATGGCTTGTCCGAGTGTTTGATTAGTTGTGTTTATTTGTTGTGATACTGAACTGTTAGCTAATATTGAATTTACATTCACAGTGGGCCAGAAGTTCAAATCATTGACTATGTAACGCAGCAAAACAAAATAATTCCTTATATCGCCCTTTCTTATGCTTTGCACTTCAATCTGGCATTTATTCGAAGTAAATATGTCAAGTTCCTTGAAGATGTTAAGCGGGGAGATCTATCCAACATGGCAGAGGTTTGAACTTAACTTAAGTATTTATGCATTAAGATGATTTTGTTATGTTGTGTATTGTGTATTATATATCGCCATAGTTATAACGCACCACCAAAAATTGAACCAAAAAGTTTCCTTGGCTAAAAAGTATACAGTACTTCACAGTGAAAAACTTGCTATTGGTGAACCTGTTGACACTTATTACAAACAATAATATATTCACAATCGGTATTAATGGCTCTGTTACATATCCAACAATTAACTTCCTTAAGCTAATAGACAGAATGTAACGAACACTAATTAAGATATGTCTTTGAAGATTGTTTAATAACAGAAATGAAATATCTATGTTTTCCTGTCAGTATTAATAAGCTTGCATTAAAGAGTCTTATAATAGATAATTGCTAATTGTTATACATGCGTGACAATAATTAATGGCTTTTACCAGACCAACCTAAAACCTAAAAGTTAGTAAAAAATAACCGAACAAAATTGTACATTGTTAAAAAATACAGTTTCTATTACATAACAGAAATTTAACAGAAATTTAGTTCACACTACATAGCAATACATAAATTTCATTTAACTTTGTATTTTTTATTGACATATACCAGATGCACATGATGACAGCTGGTATGAAAGCGATTGCAACCGAACGAACTTCAGCTGGTGTTGAGATCCTGAGGAGATCATGTGGTGGGCATGGATATGCAGTTGTAAGTTTTATTTTAATTATTATTTACGCAAAATTTTTGTAATGTTTTTTCACTGGTTTTGCAGTTATCGATACACAAATAAATGTGTACATTGTTTTTTTTTTAAATTTTCTGTTGGCGTAGTTATGCATATTATTATTTTAGTTAAAGTCTGTTTTTTTTTAATATTTGCTGGTATTACCTGATCTAAATTAAAACAATTGTGTATAAGTTTGGCTGGTACTTTTAAGCGCATGCTTAAGTTTGTTCATAAAAATATTTATCTTAATAAATAACCTTCATGAAAAATTTACAGTCAAGTGGTCTTCCATACATATTGCTAAGGTTGGTAGCCTCTTGTACATATGAAGGTGAAAATACTGTTCTCTACTTGCAAGCTGCCAGGTAAGCTCACTAACCAATTCCTATTACTAGCTCAATGAAATTGTATTTATGTTCTAGATATTTGATTAAAACAGCAGCCAAGGTGAGCATGGGACAACCGGTTGATGCATCGGTTATGTATTTAACTGAGGATGCTCCAGATAAGTGCCAGGCTGCAAACCAGATGGAGTTATGTGACCATTCAATTTTGGAAGCTTGTTTCAAGCATAGGTGAGAAATATGAATGCGGTCCTCTTTATGGTGTGATTGTGATGAAATGGTAAGTGCATTCTGTTTTAAAGTAGCAAAATGCACAGTGGTTAAAAAGAATTGGCCTTTCATAAAAAGTTCGTTTTCATACATGATTCTAGTTTTGACTGTAATGCCTTTTTTACAAGGTCCAGGCAACTGCTGTTGTCAGTAGCAACTGAGTTGCAAAGTTTAGTTGCCGATGGAATGAAACAAATGGAGGCTTGGAACCTCGTCTCTATTCAACTAGTTAATGCAGCTAAGGTGAATTATATCTCAATGAACTGTTGTTTAACATAGTTTTTATAAAAAAACCCTAATGAAACTAAAACTATCTAAACAAGTAATAAATTTTTCAAGCTAGACTTTGAACTTTTAAAATTTTAACAAACCTATATTTTTTTTTCTCATTATAATATTTCAAAGGTAGTCACATTGTCTTTAACGCAATCTTTTTTAAAACACTTTTAAACCAATCCACACCCAGGCACACATGGAACAGCATATTGTGTCAACATTTTCGTCCTATCTTCGTAACTTAAAATGCTCCAGTGCAGTGAGGGAGGTGCTTGACCAACTATGTTCTCTAAACGCTTTGCATCAAATCAACAATTTTCCGGGAGATTTTTTAAAAGTAGGTGACAAATGCATGTGCACAACATCATTTTTTATTTTGTACATTGTTTTGGCTAGGCTTGTGTGACTTTTGCAGCACACACTGTTTTCCACATTTTTCCTGCTTGGTTCAGTGCAATGTAATTTATTGTAAGCAAACAAATGTATGTGTGTGACTGTGTGATGTGATATTGCGTATTAATATCACATTAAGTACACAAGCTTTGTTTAATAAATCATTAACATTGTGGGTGATCACATCTTAACACAAATCTATGTCCTTGCTTTACAAGTAAAGTGCTTTGTACTGATTTTTATCTAAACAAATGGCCTAAAATCAACCAACAACCCAAATTTCAACATTAAACCTACGTAAATAAAAATCAATTTTATTTAACCTATCTTTAAGCAGGCTTTACAATAGTTTTTTCTATATATTTTGAGTCCTTGTTTATATATCCCCCCATAAACTCGTGGTTTAGATAAGCGACAATTATCATTATTTCACATTTTTTTTTTTATCAACCAGGATGGGTACCTGAGCAGTAAGCAGCTGGACATGGCTCGTAAGGCAGAAGTTAAACTTCTCGCATCCCTACGTAGAAATGTGGTTGGTTTGGTCGATGCATTTGACTTCACAGACGACATGCTTGGTTCTTGTATCGGGTCCTATGATGGAAATGCATACGAGCGTCTATATGAGTGGGCAAAGAATTTCCCATCAAATAAAACAGATGTAAATTTTTGAATGTTTAGTGTATAGTTTTATTCTGTATATGTTCCTATAGTTAACCATAGTAAAATATAAAAAAATAAATATTATTATGACAACAAATGAAAGTAGATCTTTGTCATAAAATGATTGGAATTTTGGATGCTTACTCTTTGTTTCAAGAAATTTCAAATTATTTTTTTTGCAGGTAATTTTATTACAAACCATTTCTCTTTGTTTTGATATTTTATTGTTATGATGCTGTTTATACATGCAGGTACATGAGGAGATATATAAGTACTTGCGCCCGCATTTACACCAAGGAAGAGATATCCTGAACAAAATGTCCAAGCTATAATAATATTTATCATTTGCTTTAATTTTTGAAGCATACAAGTTCCAACTTGCATTTTTATCATGACAAGAAGTTATTCTTGCTTAAAATCTATTTTGCTCTCTTGTAATCAGTTAATATTGTAAATTGTATTTTCTTCGCACCGAGTCAATTTTACGTGTTAGAACATGAAGATATGGGCTAGCCTTAATATTGTGTGTATACTATCATATGTAAAACTATCCCTGTTTTCTTATTATTATAACTCTAAACCTCTGAATGTTCTAACTTGCATTGTTTAATATAAGCTATGCATTGTTGGAATTTGTTGCTACCTTTATGCTCCCAGGTATTTACAGTTTAAATTTTCATTAATAATGTGCTTTTGTGTGCAATAATGCTGTGCTTGATTTTGAATTGTTTTTAATTAACAGGTAGCTTAAACATTGGTTGTGTTTACAATTTTAAGTCGACTTTGTACTAAACGTAATTGCTTAAGTTAATGATTAACTTATTGGCTGTGCTTTCTATTTTGCTTTCTGATGCAAGGTGTTTAAACCAACTTTTGTCATCAGGCATAGGTTGCATTTAGGCATTTTAAAGTAGTGGATAAGAAAAAATGAGTAAACAGAGTCGTTTATTGGAAGAAGAAAGACGTAAAGTGAATTTTAGTGTTGAGGAACTGACTAATATTTATGATGGTGGGGTGGAACAGACTGAGATGAAAAGAAAAGTGGGTAAGTTTTATTGGTAGAGAAACTTTTTATATATAAATATGTATAAATATATATATATTAAGTTGTTCATTTAGCTGTTTGGTTTTGGTTATACAGTGCAAAGACAATTCTGTGCTGTGTACATCTCGTGTTAGTTCTATTTAGAAATGTTGTGCTTGTTATTTTAAGTTTTGTTGAACAAAGCAATATTTTTACAGAGGCTGCAATTCACAATGATCCTGAATGTCGGTGTAAAGATGTTGGAATGATGACTAGAGAAGAGAGATTCAATGATGGCATGAGAAGGACGATACATTTGAACAAAGTTGTTTTTCCTCGGGAAGGATGGAATGCGTTCTCAAAAGAGCTTGATTATGTATTGAGGTAACCAATGTCATTAGGTTGCATTCAAAACGTCCGCTGATTGTCATTTCAGTTAATTTAATCTTTGGTACAGTATTGAAAGCAATGAAAAAAATATCTGTTGGTTATAGCTGTAAAAGAACATGGTTTCCTGGGAAAAAAGTTTTAGTGCTTGATTTATATGTATTGTTAAGTTGAGTTTGTTTTAGAAACCTTTAATAACCTCTGTGTTAGTTTTCTAATATGTACATAAACCATTTCAGGAATATCGGTAAAGAATTTTGCTTAGGCATCCACACTGGTGTGTTCCTTCCTTGCATTTTAAGTTTTGGATCAGATGAACAAATAGCAAAGTGGTTGCCCCTTGGTGCTCAGCTTCAAATTATTGGAACATACGCACAGACTGAACTTGGACATGGTATGTTTAGAATTTTAATTATATTACACTAATATAGGCCTATCTGCCCTATACCATAACTTGTAAGCAGGTAAGGGGTGTATGAAACAGTCCAACTGTGTTAAAAATGACTGTAATTTCCCTGAGAGGGTTAAGCAAGTTATATTCACTCTTTTTATATGTATTTTATTCAGGTACCTTTCTACGTGGTTTGCAAACTGTAGCAACGTACGACAAAGCAAGTCAAGAATTCATCATCAACTGTCCTGAAATTTCTGCCATGAAATGGTGGCCTGGAGACAGTAAGATATTTAAAGCAAGTCTATTTAAAACACTAAAAGTAATTATAGCTTGGGGTAAAGTAAAAAAGGAAAAAATACTCCTTTTTTATTAATTTTATCATAGGTTTAATGCAAAATCTGTCATAAATTGTAGGTTTCATGTTGTGCCATGCTTTACTATCTTACCGCTACAGAATAGAAAAGTTTCCATATAATATATTAAAGTTTTAACTTTAAAATGTGTTGTACTTTGTACATTAAAGTAATTTTACTAAACATATGATTTTTCGTAGTGGGAAAGTCAGCCAACCATGCTTTAGTGATGGCACAGCTTGTGATTGACGGCAAGAAGTATGGAATGCACCCATTTATTGTTCAAATAAGGGACCTTACTACTCATATGCCTCTGCCAGGTAATGTCAGGTTTCTGTCTTCCATTAGAGAAGTGATTTGAAAAAAAATGTTTTGCTTTGTAGGTATTACTGTTGGTGATATAGGAAACAAAGTTGGTTTTGAAACAACAGATAACGGATTCTTGCATTTTAACAAAGTTCGAATTCCGAGAGAAAACTTACTTTGCAAAAACTCTGAGGTAGTCATTCTTAAAATTAAAAAAAATATATATCTTTCTGTTATTGGTTTTAATGTGTAAGAAATTGTTCAACTGCATCCTAAACATTCTTGATAGTGGATTTTACAGGAAAACGAATTTGTGTTTAAATATTCCTGTATAGGTGAAGCCAGATGGAACATACGTGGCAAAAACTAAAGACAAGATGGTTTATGGTTCCATGGTAAGGTTAAGAGCTATTTTTCTAGAGGGAGAAGTGGTCAGTG
Source organism: Ciona robusta (assembly GCF_009617815.1). Classification (NCBI taxonomy): domain Eukaryota; kingdom Metazoa; phylum Chordata; class Ascidiacea; order Phlebobranchia; family Cionidae; genus Ciona; species Ciona robusta. The sequence goes on from NC_143236.1 coordinate 3,266,904, forward strand.
CTCTTGGTAAAGCTTGCACCATCGCTGTCAGATATTCTCTTGTAAGACAACAAGGAGAACTTGAACCTGGGTATGTTAGATTTTGTTATGGTTTATGGTACTAAAAATGATAATTTAATGGGTACTGTTTTAAAATATTTTGCTTTACAGAAATGTAAAAATAAATTGAAAATAAAACCAAATCATTTTTTTTTGTTTAAAATATAAATTGTTATAGACAATTTTATATATATATATATGTGTATATTATCAACATTCAGAAAACCTGAAGTAGCAGTGATGGAATATATGACACAGCAAAAGAAGTTGTTGCCTTATGTGGCGATGACATATGCCACTCACTTTGCTTGTTTGAAACTGAAAAAAATGTACAATATTTTCGAACAGAAAGTGAAAGAAGGAGACCTTTCTGGATTGCCAGAGGTTTGTAAACTTTCGTTGCAGATTAATATTAAGTAAGTTAGCTTCGGAATTTTATGTAATGACGATTCAACCATGTCTAAAGAATTTCAGTATCAAATTAATAATGTTTTTTTCCTTTAAACATTGTCCATATTTCTTCCACTAAAAATATTTTTAGACTTCATGAAATAAAGTGTTATGAGATTGTATATTCGGTTTCTTCTCTATTTACAGCTTCATGCTTTGTCAGCTGGTATGAAGGCTTCAGTAGCTGAACAGTGCACTGATGGAATAGAAATACTTCGGAAATCATGTGGTGGCCACGGCTATTCCAATGTAATGCTTATATAATTGAAAGTTATTGATTTTGTAACATATTCATTTGCATACCTAGGCAAGTGGGATACCAATAATTTGGGCTCGTGCTGTTGCTGGTTGTACATATGAAGGTGAAAATACTGTTATGTATCTACAGTGTGCCAGGTAAACTCACATTCTTAAATGTAGGCATGTAGCACACATATGTTGTAACCACCATTCTTTATTTATGTCCAAAGGTATCTGGTAAAATGCTACAATCAAGTTCAGACCAACAGATTGCATGGAACTGTTGCTTATCTAAACAACATGAACCAATCAACATGTAGAGTTAACAAAGAAAATGATTTCCAGCAACCTGATGTACTTGTGGCTTGCTTTCAATACAGGTTGTATACTTAACAAAAAGTGCATGGTGTTTTATTGTATGTGTTCTTGTATTAATAATTTGTTATTCATTACAGGGCCAGAGAAGTCATAAAATCAGTTGCTATGAAAATTAATCATTTAACTAAAAATGGTTATCCAAATCATGAAGCTTGGAACAAATGTTCTGTGGAGCTTGTCAATGTAGTTAAGGTGAGGTCAATTGTGAATATAAGTTGGAAAAAGTTGGTTTGCTTATTAAGACATTTTTGTCAGCTTTACCTTTTAATTTTAGCATAATTAAATAGTGTTTAGTGTTCTGAATATCAGGTGATTTATGTGGTATTTCACTCATCTTACATGCGGTTTGTTCTCAGGCACACATCACACAATACATTGTGGCTACTTTTGCATCTGTGATAGATGAGCTATCTTGTTCACCACCTGTTAAAGCAGTCTTACTCCAAATGTGTGCTTTGTATGCACTTGAAAATATAACTTTATACTCTGGGGATTTTCTGAAGGTATACATGTTGATTTAGTATTTTGGTAATAAATATATAAATTTGTGTTATTATTCCTAAGGTATACATTTCAGGTCGGTTACCTATCACCAAAACAATGTGATCTTGCTCTGGAGGCTGAACTTGACTTGCTGTCTTGTTTAAGACCAAATGCAGTTGGTTTGGTTGATGCGTTTGATTATTCGGATGATTTACTTCAGTCTTGTATTGGTGCTTATGATGGTAATGTATATGAGAGACTGTTTGAATGGGCAAAGAAGTCACCATTAAATAAAACTGAGGTAAACTTTATTTTATTTGCTGTGCTGGTATTGCGTACCAATAATAACTGGTTTAGGTAACACTTTTTATGAACAGGTACATGGAGAGACTTACAAATATTTGAAACCATATCTTCATGCTGGTAGAGATATATTAGAAGGGAAAACAAAATCAAAGCTGTAGTTTGTAATATTTACCGTACAGCTTTAGTGGAATACTTATATTTGTTTTAACAACCCATTCCTCTTAATTTGATATTCTATTTGTAATTTTATTGAATGCATTTCTTCATATTCATGAACTGTATTTACATAGTTTTGGTGTAAATAATTCTGCTGAATACAAGCTTACTGTAATGATTTTCTTAGTTATTTTTTTGGGTTGTGACTACGCCATATTTAACCTTTAAATGGAATAAAAAAATGTATATTGATAGGAACAGTAAAATGTTTTTTGTCAATTCACCACTATAAATTACTCCCCAAAGAACACCAAAATAAATCGCCATTTTTTTGGGTTGTGACTACGCCATATTTAACCTTTAAATGGAATAAAAGGATGTATATTGATAGGAACAGTAAAATGTTTTTTGTCAATTCACCACTTTAAATTACTCCCCAAAGAACACCAAAATAAATCGCCGGTTATCGTAAAGTACTTTACTTAACAACTTCTGAGAATATTTTCATTACCTTTTTTCCTCGCATTATTTTCTCATACTCAAGACATAATTTAAAAATGAGAGAATGCAAGAAAAAATAAAGTAGTCTGGTCATAGGGTGTGTGATAAAGTACAAGCATTGTGACTCCGTGACTTGAAGGTGATTGCTGGTAAACGTGTGAATTGTACAAACAAAAAGTAAATAAATCTGATTATAATGAGTATGGAAATTAAGTAGTATAGTTAGCTTTGCAAGAAAACTTGGTCTAATTGTTTATTTCTGCATTTTTGAATTGTAGAGTAGGTCCCTCTGTTTCCATTATGTTTAGGTGTGTAAGACTGTGCGAGCATTCCAGTTCTATCTCAAGGAGTTTATTGAACAAAAATGCACCAAAGACGCAAGCTGTGATAGGTGGGTAATTCATAAAAACATAAACAGCAATAACCTGCTAGCTTTTTCATACTCCTAATTTAAACTTTATTGTAGTTTCAAGATATCAAGATCAAGTTACACCAGTTCATTGCAAACAGAATCGTGCATTTTATTCACAAAAGGCGACATTTCATTCTGATCAATCATCTAACTATGGATCAGGTTTCTGCATAATTGGTGGCACTTTATTTTTTGGCATTGTAAGTTTAAATTCCATGTGTTGAAACTTGAAACACATTGATTGCAAGTTTGCAACCATGTCTATACTGTTTTATTAATAAATATTTTATGTCACAGGGGATCTACAAATACTTAACTGAATCCAAAGCAAATGCTGCAGAAGCTCGGACCCAAGGTGAATCAGTTGAACAAGCAACTGAAGATGTTTTTGGTATGCTGTTTTATGAACACTAAGTTATATAACTAATATTCATAATTAAAACATATGGGACAATGTCTAGTAATGTAAATGAATATTGTATTACTTAAACGAATAAATGTAACTTACTTTATTCTCTTGTGGCCGGAAAACGACAGTCGTTATAACATTTCTTAAATTTTTTTATAATTCATTTATAACATTTTCTTAAATATTTTTTTACTTTTTAAAATTTGGCATTCATTTGCGTATCGTTGTTGCCACTTCCTATACAAGTTGTCTTATCCGGGTAAATGACACTGTCATTAAAATAAAGGTCATTCACCCTGATGAAGACAACCTGCGTTATTAGGACAGAGAAAAACGTTAAAAAGTGTAATAAGCTTAGTGACAACAGTTTAAATATTATGTTTATTCTTTTACTGTTGTTACTATGTTTAGGTGTTCCCCCAGCGGCAGAGTTTCCTTCACAAGTTCAGTATTTATTGATTGGTGGTGGGACTGCTTCATATGCTGCTATGAGAGCAATTAAGAAGAGAGATGTCACTGCCAAGGTAAAGAGTATGGTAAAATAAGGTAACAAAGAAATATTTTTAAGTGAATTTTAATCAACAGTTTAATATATTTTTAGAGTATAAATTTGTGACAATAAAAAATATTTCAAATTTAATTGATTTTACAGATTCTGATCATTAGTGAAGATTCCTATCCCCCCTACATGAGGCCACCATTATCCAAGGAGTTATGGTACAGTGATGATGAAGAGGCTGCTAAAAAGTTACAATTCAAGTCCTGGAATGGAAAATGGAGGGATGTCTATTTTGAGAAGCCTGACTATTATTGCGCACCAAGCGACCTACCTGCTAAATCTGAGGGTGGAGTAGCAGTGGCAAATAATACAAAGGTGAGATTAGAGTTTATCTTGTTATTTGTGGAAAATTGAAATTACCAGCAATAGATCTTATGTGTGTAGCTACATTTTAAATGGAAATATGCATGGATAAGTTACACAGAACATTTATTTTAAAACTTGAATTGTACTTTTTATAAATAATACATTGCCACTGTTTTTGATTTTGGTTTAAAGCAGATACAGGAATATTTTAAATGTGTAAAGTTATTAAAAGTAACTTGTGAATTCCCCTACATATTATATAATATTTTAATATTTCAATTACAGGTTGTGAGTCTAAACCCAACAGACAACATTGCCACTCTTAAAGATGGGACTGAAATCAAATATGACAAGTGTCTCATTGCAACTGGTGGACAGCCCAAGAATTTGCCTGTGTTTAGAAAAGCTTCAGCTGAAATTCAAAAGAAGGTCTCCACCTACAGAACGGTAAGATTGTTAAATTACATAAATCCATTTCTTTGTTAAAGGACCACATCTAATAGCAGCTGGTTGTAAGGCTTTAAATCTCTTTTATAACAGAACTACTTATATTGCTTTGTAAGCGAGGTTTAATTAAGGTATGTTTGGTTTTTGATAAACAATCTTTTAACAGCTTATCTGGTATGAAAATTTTTAGATGGCCACTTTATAATGTTTTGCTAGTGTGTTAAAACTTTAGATGATTTTATTTGTCTGGCAAAGAATAGAATACATTGTGAAAGGTCTTACTATTAGTTATAGTAATTTCAGTACATTTGTATTCCATGCTCTTGTCTGTATCAAGAATATCATTGCAACACTGGTGTTTAAACAAATTTCAATAAATTAATAATAAAAAAAACAGTACAACACTAAACACTTTAACCAACCTATTAAATATTACATCTTTTAATGAATGCTATAAGATATTCTTAGTCAGTATAGTCACCCACTAACTTATCATATTGTTTCCTACTCAGGCAAGTGACTTCACAGAGTTAAACAATATAACAGACGGAGTGAAGTCGATCACTGTGATTGGTGGAGGGTTCATGGGGAGTGAACTTGCATGTGCACTTGGTCACAAAGGTGATCATTTTTTACATTATTATTGGTTAAGTTAGTTTGTAATTCTATGTTAATGTCTCTATTATTTGGTACATTTTTTATGAAAAAAAACAGTGTGTATAAATCAAATAAAGCTTTTTAGGGTAGGCCATTTTTATTTTTTGAAGTGTTATCGCACGTTGGTTGGTAACATAGTAAAATGCCAGAACATCTTTATCGGACTTCCGTAGTCTGTCTTCTGAACTACAGCTTATATTTACTAAAATAAGAGTTCAAATTTATATTTTTATCGGAGCAACCAGTCATACCATTACATACTATGCAGTGTGTATATAGTAGTCTAAACTTAAGTAAACTATATATGCCACATACACATACAACAACATATTTATTCTACCATGTTTCTAACACAATATTTAACTTATACATGTGATCAACTAACAACCTATAATATACCTTAACCTATCATATCCAGGTCAAAAAGTAGGATTTGAGGTTAATCAAATATTCCCTGAAAATGGCAACATGGGAAATGTCCTTCCTGAGTATTTAACTAAGTGGACAACCAGTAAAGTAAAAAGTGAAGGAGTGAATGTGATCACTGATACTGTGGTCAATAATGTAACTATGCAGGATGGCAGGTTAAAACTACAGCTGCGTACTGGACAAGAGGTATTTATTTAAATGTTTGTTACTGAAGCTTTTACTCTAAAGAGGCATACCAACGAAAAATGAAAACTTGTATATGAATAGATATGCTCAAATGTAACTTAAAGGTACCATCAAAGTTTGCCAAAACGTTACGGCTTCTAAAAAAATCATGTAAAAACCCCGCTGGAGTAAAAAATATTCGCCTGTTTCCACAATGAGTTATTTTAATAAATTAATTTTATCTTAGATACTTACTGACCACGTAGTAGTAGCCGTTGGTCTTGGCATCGACACAAGTCTTGCAGAATCTGGTGGATTAGAAACTGATGAAAGATTTGGTGGTTATCGTGTGAATGCTGAACTTCAAGCTAGATCTAATATCTGGGTGGTAAGTAAAGCAAATGTACAGAGAGTTTTAAAGCAGAAAACATGGGGTTCTATGTTGGGACTTACGTCCTAGAGCATAGGCAATGGGACAAGAGGTTTAGGGCAGAGTTTTGGCACATTACCCTCTAAAAGGGGTTGGCAGCGAAAAGTGTTAGAGATAATGAAATACTAAACAGAGAGTAGGGACCTAAGGAGTTGAGATTTAAGAATTTGCAGCTTGGAATTGACATTGACCCATAGGAAAAAGAAATTGTTCCGCTGTAGTGATATGTAATATCCATGCAAGTTTGAAATATTGGCCTTTCTATTTGCAGGCAGGAGATGCTTCGTGTTTCTTCGATGCAAAACTGGGTCGTAGGAGAGTGGAGCATCATGATCATGCTGTTGTTAGTGGAAGATTGGCAGGGGAGAATATGGCTGGTGGACAGAAATCCTACTACCATCAGTCTATGTTTTGGTAATTGTCTAAAGTCCATTGGTTCTTAAACTGTTTTGTACGTTTTACCATTTTAACAAAGTTGCTTATCAGATTTTCCCCCAATATGTAATATGGCGCTCATTTATTAAAAAGCGGAAACAACTAATTACATCAGTTATATTTAATGCGACAGATGCGCTAGCTTTTTGGCAACAAGTTGTTTAATGTCTTGTAAAGTACATAATTGACACAATTTTTCTGTCCCTTTAACTGATGTGGATTTTAATTGATAGCACTTTTGCCGCCAGGAGTAAATTTGCTGCATTGTATAGTAATTTTTTCTATAGCCCTATATAAGGTAAAGTTATAAAATGATTGAATGTGTTGTTAAACGGCATTGACCTTTTCAATTTGTATAAACTTTTAATAATGTTATATAATATTGTTTGTAACAGGTCTGACCTTGGTCCAGATGTTGGTTATGAAGCAATTGGAATTATTGATTCAGCTTTGCCCACTGTGGGAGTATTTGCTAAGGCAACTGAGAAAGACACACCAAAAGCTGCTGAAGGTGCAGGGTTAAGGGATGATGGTGCAGGTATGGGATGGTGGTTTCAAATTTACCATGTTAATGTAGAATACTTAGTTCTGTTCTTTTTCCATTACCTTATGCTGCAAAATCACTTCTTACCGAGATCCAGTTTTATTATTTCACCTTGATATTCATATTACTGTATTTCCAACTGGTTATAGAAAACCCAGCAGAAAATACTGAAAAACAACCCACCACCACCACCACCACTGCTTCAAGTGAGGAATTTGGAAAGGGAGTTGTATTTTATCTGCGACAACAGAAAGTTGTCGGTGTTTTGCTGTGGAATGTCTTTGGACGAATGCCAATTGCACGAAAGGTACAGTTTAATTAATGAAAAGTTTTTTGAATGAAGTGTTACACAATGCGGGATATATTATCGCCATTTTTCCCAATAACAATTAATAAACATACAAATATAAAGCTGTAAATATGAAACAATATAAATTAATTCATATTGCAGATGATAAGAGATCAACAAGCGTATGACGACTACACTGAAGTGGCGAAACTTTTCAAGATTCACAGTGAAGAGCTGGATTAATAAATAAGCTGCTGCCTGTGAAGAAATCATGATGTAGATGAAAATCGCTCCCAGAGTTAATCTGCAATGTAATTCCCAACTTTTTCCACTTGTTTGTGTGCGGTGCCTTCTGCTTTTCACAAAAATTCATAAATTGTACCGTTGTTGCTATAAAAGTACCATGGTTCTGTAAATGTTCCGAAAGCAACGAGAAAAATAAATTATCTTTAAGCCAATGAGGTTCAACAGCAGCTTTGCTTGTCTTTAGCCATGGCCTTCAAGTTAATATTAGGCGTGTCAGAAGTCAAGTTACTGATACTTGCTTCACCTTGATGAAGTTGGGCAGATACTGTGTTCCTGATGGCAGTTTTAAAGCATTCAGTCACATTAGTCTCGTCTTTAGCGCTTGTCTCAATGTGAGGGTAGCCGCCGTTTTCTCTGCACCAGTTCTGGGCAACAGATTGCTGAACTTCTTTGTCGTAAACATCGACTTTGTTTCCAAGCACCACAAAGGGAAATTTGTCATCATTTATGTCTGCGTAATAAAGGAACTCTTGCTTCCACATTTTCAGGTTGTGAAAGCTCTGTGCATCGTTGACAGCATACGTCAACATACAGCAATCAGCACCACGGTAGAATGGAGTGCGTAAACTTTTGAATCTCTCTTGACCCGCTGTATCCCAAATTTGTAGCGTGTATTGTTTTCCTTCAACTTCAACATTTTTAGTCAAAAATTCAACACCTGAAAAACATGTGTTGCATAATCTAACTACTGAAAAGTCTGGACATTTCATTATGTGTTAAGGTGTTCAGATTTTGTCAAATTTAGCAAAACAAAAACTGCTTCACTATTAAAGTAAGAAAAATCACTTAAACTTACCAATTGTATGGTATGATTGTCCATCAAATTCACCGGTGATAAAACGGTTCATTATGGAACTTTTCCCAACTCCTCCATCGCCAATCAAGACAACTTTTAACACTCTAGGTTGATTAGCCATACTTCAAACTTGCCATATATATACGGAAGACAATGAACTTCTTCAAAGGTAACGTTACTATGCGATCTGATAAGAGCGACTGGTGTGTATCAGATGTATATTTTAAACAAAAGCTCCCAGTGAAATAACCAAACAATAATATCGCTTTGTATCATTACATCCCGCAAAGAGATTCATCAAGTTTACATATTAATAGACAATTGCAATAATCATTGGACCGTGACCATAAGCTATTTTTTTATTAAACCTTCACAGAATTTACAAGTTTGTTAGCATATTTTCGTAGCCCAGTTTTATATGTGCAACCTATGCTAAATTTTGGCACAATAAATAAAGTACAGTATAATATAAATGTACCGTGGGTCTATTTTTCTAAAAAAAGAGTCCCCAGAAAATTATCTACGAAAGATTTCTATGCAGACTATTAGCAACGGTCGTGTTCTCTCGTAAACAAATCATTCGCGTTTTGATTTCACAGAGAACGGTGGTGGAGTTCGTAAAATATTTCAGCACGTACATTTCAAGATGGAATCGCTGATTGAACAACAGTTATTACAAGCGGCACAGGTCGTCGAACAGCAAGTAGATGCGGAGATAAATCGTCTTGAATCAATGGACGAAGATGAACTTGAAAAAATAAGAGAACGTCGAGTACAAGCGATGAAAAAAGCTCAAGTCCAGAAACAGGTAACAGGTAATCCTTTAGCTGGTGGCCACCTGAAATTTTGGTTTCAAAATGTTCTATAGCCCTCATTGATACCTGCTGTCTAATTTTTTTTTCAAAAAAGTCGGGCGTTCGTGTCGAAAATTAACTTTAAAAATGCGCAAAAACATGCTGTGTCACCGTAATTCGTCTGATTTGCGTAAGGTTAACGATTTATTACGTCACAATCGCGGTCTGTTACGTCACAATAGTGGTATATTACATACGTTATAAGACGGTATAGCCTTGTTTTTCCCCACTGTTTTAACGTAGGAATCAAACGTAACAATACGCATTCTATGACGTAATAATCCAACCTTGGTTTAATTCATAACGGCTGATGTGGAAAATACGGTGACGCAGCACGATTTCGCGCACTTTCAAAGTTAATTTTCGACACGAACGCCCGAGTTTTTTCAAAAAAAAATTATACAATGAGTATCAGTGAGACCTAAGGAACATTTTGAAACCAAAATTTCAGGTGGCCACCAGCTAAAGGATTACCCAGGTAACAAACATTAGGAATCCGAAGTTTGTGTATTTTTTACTAGTTAATGTATCCTTTCCCACATTTCTTTTGTCGATTCGTTTTATTTGGTATCTGTTTATGAGCAACACTTGGTTTTCAATTCTCCTGAGACTTGCTTCGCCATATGTCAGTTTTAATTTAAATCAATACAAGTAAACTTATTTGTAATTTATAGTTACTTCTAATTTGCTGTGTGGTGACTGGTTACATTTTAAACTTAAATATGTTGTGCAGTTTTTTTTACAAAATTTAAATATTCTTAAATATTTAGTTATTAACTGATAAGACGTCCGAACCAAACTAGTTTATTGATTTAAACACATTGATAACAAATGGATGTATGCATATTATATATATATATATATATGTTAAATTGAAGACCCACGTTTTATAATTCTTACAAGATATTTTTTGTGTTTAATCTTTTAGGAATGGATTAGTAAAGGCCATGGTATGTACAGTGAACTTTCATCTGAAAAAGAATTTTTTGACATTTGCAAAGAGAGCAAACATGTTGTGTGCCACTTCTATAAGAACTCTTCATTTAGGTAAGATTACCAGGAGATATGACTTGTATGCGCCCATCATTCCATTTTCTCATTTTGTAACCTAGTAGTTACCTATCAAAAGACATATCTTAAACCTCACACTATTTCAAAACAAATATATAATAATTATTAATTAATATATAATATATATATACATATATATACAGATAGTATGGTTATATATTGATGGACACCTGTGTTACGTGTCATTGAGTTGCATGTGAGATTAAATAAATTGCGATGATGTTTTATATGCCATATGCCTCGATGCCCATTCATTAGAGCTGTGCTCCTAATAAAAAAAAATGATTCTGTTGTTGCTGGTTTATTGATTTTTATGTTTTAGATGCAAGATTCTGGACAGCCATTTGTCAACATTGGCTCAACAACACTGTGAGACAAAGTTCATCAAACTAGATGTTGAAAAAGCACCTTTTCTCACTGAGAGACTTGGAATAAGAATTATTCCAACTATGGCTATGGTGAAGGACTCAAAAACTCAGGTAGTAATCGTATAAATATTTGCACTAGCATTATTGAGTTTAAGTTGAATTTGCGGGTTTTAGGTTAGTGCCTTATAGGTTAGCCTTTAAACCTTTTGTTAAAGGTAGCAATTTAGGGGCTAAGAACTTTATATTTTGAGGGGTAACCGGTTATCTTCTTGTGCATAAACCTTTTCTGCTTGAGCCAAATAATTGGATCCACTTTCTCTTGTTACTAGGGGTACATAGTCGGCTTCACAGATCTGGGGAATTGCGATGACTTTTCTACAGAGATGCTGGAGTGGAGGTTAGGATGTAGTGAGATGGTCAGATACAAGGGAGACTTGGCAACTCCTCCAGACAACAGGAAAGCATCTTCATCCAGGCCATTGACAGAGAAGCCGAAAAAAACCATCAGGGGACGTGAAGAAGATAGTGAGGATTCAGATTATGAGTCCTAACATATCTAATGTAATTAACCAAAGCTTGGTGAGTTTCTGTACCTTATGGTTAAGCCACCACACCAGCTAACCATTGATATATTGTTCTGTCACTTCTGTGTTTAGCTGTTGGACATTAATATACATTTGTTGTATTTTATGATGAAATTCATTTATTTCCTGTTTCTGCTCTTCTGGTTTTTAAACTTAAAAAATGAGCGTTTTTAAAACAAAACAGATACAACAAGAATATAATCTTTTTTTAAACAATGGTAAAGTCACTTCACAATCTTCAGATGCCAAAGCCCATCGTTCAGGTAGTGTATCGTATCTATACCAATTCCTTTATTGACTTCAGAACTAAAGCAAGATAAATTTGATGTTCATTAGAAAGTACTTCTGGTTGCGTTTTAAACAATTGACTACGCTCTTTTAATAGTTTCTTGTTTACCACCAAAAAGGATGGGAAAAGAGAATGAAAGCATGTCCTATCTCTTACTGCACCCTACTATATTACATAATTTGATGGAATTTGTATACTTACATCTTTTGTGGGCTCATCTTCATGAGACCAATTGCCAACGAATTAATCTTTCCTTCTGCATGAACAGCCTGACAAAATAACTTTATCAATAGCAGTTCAGTGGTGAAAAAAAAACTCATCAGATACAACAGTGAACTAGAAGTTTTTCTGGTACATAATGGACCATTGCCGTGCTGCATGAGTAAAGTCCTATTATGAGTCGTGTCAGAGGGGGCTTTGAGCCTGGGTTGGCCTTTTAACCAACCTATTGAGCCAACATATAATCCATATTGGTAGTAATCTCACCACAGCTTTGTTGACTTCAGTCTCCATATTCAGATCAGCACCAGGTGAGGTTAAACCAGGACACATAATATTCGCACCACTTAATACAAACTTTATTGCGCCTCTGTCTACTTGCTGCTTAGGTAGAATAAAAGGGTCTGAAAGGTTTTAAATTCAAATACAAGTTTTGTTGTCACTGACAAAGCGTTTACTTACATTTATGTAAAAGTTTTAGCGTTGGGTACCATGGACTGTCTCTTTGTTTGAAAAATAATGGTTCTGTTCCCACTGTAAGTATCTCAATGTGATCGTGACTGAAATGTAATCATGATAGGGTAAATTGGAAAGTAATTTGACCACAAAAGCAGTCAGAAAATTTACACAATTAGGTTTACATTAGGTCTGATACAAGTCATAAAGGCTCACCATTTTATAACTTTAGCATTTTCTTTTTTATGCCAGAGGTCCCCCAAATATGGCTCAATACTTGGCATCTGCTCAAGAATTGTGTTACGAATCTGACGTTGGACTGAACTCTTTAACTGGTTCGTTGATGATATGTTTTCACTTTCATCAAATCTGTAACGGTTAACGGTTTAAGAATTTGTACAGGCGTCGAATCAAAAAAGATTTACAGAGTAGATATACTCACTTCCTAAACATGTTGCTTAGACGTCACTCAGAGCTTAACTTGCCTGTCAATTTTGTGCAGAATGATTATAAACGCGATATTTCTATTACGTATCCCGAATACGTTAAACATGTAACATGTGTGCAAGCATAGGGTTTCTATGGTGAGATGTTTATATATTTTGTCAAGGCGAATTCTATTTCAGTTTTTAGTCGAAATCTCCAAAATTCTAAATCCGATAAAATATGAACTATGGCTTAAATTAAACCATAAAGTTCAGTATAAAGTGCACTAAATTAAATCAATAAATACTCTCCACAAGTTAAGCATTTATATAACTGCGGGTTTGTAGTGCAAGCATTTGTCCTTGGAAAGTTTACGTGACGAAAACACTTACAACAGAACCAACACAAATTATATTTTACAAACGTCTGACACTACAGTAGTTCAGTTTTGTGTGATTACCTGTCTAGATTGCGATGGCTTCGCTATTTCGCTCCGGGTTGCGTCTTGCAAGGAACTTCGGAACAAAAGCAACAGTCCTTGGTAAGTCAAATTTAAATTATGATCACGTATCATACGGGAATTTCACCTTTGCAAATAAGTGACAAAAAACAGACTTGTTAAACTGTTTTTTTTTGGCAAATCCTAACATTTGGTAATATTGTTAAGCCCTTTGTTTGATTTTATGTGCTTTATATACTTCACTGCAACAAAATTTATTATTAATTAGGTTCTCACTCATCTATTACAAGATACAGTATTCCTTCGTGTGCAAAATATTCAACAGATGTAAGTGAGACTTCAAGTGGAATAATCCAACCAACTGAACAAATACGTATGTTGTTATCATTTATTAAAATTGCTGGTGCTAGTGAAAAATCCTCCCCCACGTTATCTAAAAACTACCCCCATAACCACAAACCCGCTAACCACCAACGTCCAACACTTTCCACCAGCCTATTCTGCTATGTACGGGAGGATTCTTCACCAGTGGCAAAATGCCTTAAATATAGATTTTATCCACAGGTCAATAAGAAGTTTATTATTAAATGTTCGAATTAATAAATTGTTTACTGTATGCTTTAATTTATTTTATTTTGTGGTTTCTTATAAATATATTCCCTTTACATAAAAATGTTCGTTGTTGTATGTGATGTGAGAAATGGTGTGCTTGCAAGCAAAATATGTGCTTGGAAGCTGCAGTCTTGGGCAGGCGTCTCTAGGTTAATGGTATTATGTCAAATATTAATTTATTTGTTCTTCAGCAAACTGTATTAAATCATTTGGAAACAGATTATATTATGAAGCTGACAACTCTAAATACCACAATACGGCACATGAATACAAACGACGTGTTATACTTGCATGTGTGGTATTTAGAGTAGTCTGTATGAAGCCACCCACGTCATAGGGTGCCCATTGGAAATCACAGTTTATAAATGAATAAAAAAAGTTGATAATAATATGATTAATTAGTTAATTATATGTAAATAGTAATACATAACTCAGTAAATCATTTTTTTCTGTTTTTTCAGCTGCTGTTCGAGTTTCACCAGAAATTGCTCGCCAGAAGTTGGTGGAATATGGAAACTTTGTGTCCGAATGTTTGCCTAAATTTGTTCAACAGGTTGGTTCAATTACTTTTTTTATGTATACAGGGTACATATATTTAAAAGGATAACTAACATTTTTTTCTGTCAACTTTTTTCAGGTGCAAATCACCCACACAAATGAGTTGGAACTACTTGTTGACCCAGAGTATATTGTTCAAGTTATTTCCTTCCTAAAGGATAATGCTTTAAGTCAGTTCACAAATTTATCGGATATTACTGTAGTAGATGTCCCAACTAGACCTTGCAGATTTGAGGTAAACGCTGTTATATGTGTATTGAAATATAAACTAGTACAACATAAATCAAGTACATTAAAACATTACCTTTTTTGCATACTTTTAGTAAAATTACATAGAAAATATTAAACTATGAAACACATTTTTGACACTTGTTTTAAACGGTATATGAGCTTGGTGTATATTTTTAATTCAGCTTCAGTGTATTTCTTAAATTCTATGTTTTTTTATATTTACAGCTTGTATACAACTTGTTATCACTCGCTTACAACCAACGAATCCGAGTGAAGTCGTACACTGATGAATTGACAGCAGTCGACTCGATTGTTGAAATTCATGAAGGTGCAAACTGGTATGAGAGGGAGGTGGGTTAGGTCTTTTTATTGGTTGTTGTTTAGACAGGGAAATTTATTTTACCTTTTCTATCATCAAACTGTCTATTGATGAATAATTATAAATTAATGTAGCCTAAATTTCTATTTTACAAAGGGAGGCAGTGTGGGACGCTAGGGGATATGGTTCCTAAATGATTCAGGGCGCTGCCTTACCTGTTTTTTTTTTTCAATTAACTTGCCGTCATTCCAAATAAACGATTCAGGTTTAAAGAGAAACCCACCTTTTCCCAATTATACTGGAACTAGTTAAAAGTTCCTCATAATTGGAATTTTTTGTATTTCATACATTATTTTTAATTGGCAAAATATTCAATCAAATAAATTATTCTTCAGATCTGGGACATGTTCGGGGTGTTTTTCAAGAATCATCCAGACTTGCGAAGAATCTTAACGGACTACGGATTTGATGGTCATCCCTTCAGAAAAGATTTTCCTCTATCTGGCTACTATGAGGTTAAATGAATGAATTAAACTTATTTATACTTGTGTGGCTGGCAACGACTGACGTTATAAATGGGTTGTGTTCTTGGGCAAGACACTTAACGGCAATTGCTCAAACCCAGTGGTGACTAATGGGTTGTCCAAATTATCAGCCACACATAAAAAACCTATAAAATGACCCAAAAAAATCACCCACAAAGTAACATACTTGGTAACTTAAAAGCTGGCATGAAGTATATGAAACAGAACATTCGTGGTCGTTTTTCGGCCACGCGAGGATAAAGTAAGTTACATTCATTCAATCATTTATTTAAATATCACCGGTTAAAACATGGCACACACCACTATAGAAAATTTTACATCAAATCTAACATTTTGCCACATAGGTGAGATACGATGACGAAACGGAAAGAATTGTCCGTGAGCCGCTGGAAATGGCACAAGAATTTCGAAAGTTCGATCTTACGAGTCCATGGGAGGCTTTCCCAAAATACAGGAAACCTGCAGAGTTACCACCTCCTCCCGCCGAAACCGAAGACAAAAAATAAATTTTCCTTAAATTCGATTCGCGATTAATATTTTTTTGAAACAGACAAACGAAATAAATTTATGATATCTGAATTTTTTACCGTCGTTTTCCGTCCACGCGAGGATAAATAAGTTCCTAGTGTTTTTGCAGGCGTGTTGTTTTGATGCCCAAAATAGCGAGCATTTGGACTGTTTTTAAAGTGTTATTTTTTTGTATGGAAATTGTGTTTTTTAAAAAAAGTGATGGTTTAAATGGGTTAAAAAATATAAGGTCATTTGTGAAATGATTTACATTTGACAGTATAGTAGGGTGGGGGGAGATGGGACACCTTTAGCACATAATACCAAAATATCCCGATGGGTTTTAAGCAGTTAACAACGGTATATATGGGAGTCGTGAGGATACGGTTTTACAATTCTATAAGTTTTTTGTTTACTACCAAATAGGTCGGAAAAATAGAATGAAAAGGTGTTCAGTTTTCTCCCTCCCTACTATATATTGATTGTTTTAAACACATCTATTGCGGTGAAAGGCACACCACGTTTGAATGTGAGTTGAAAGGCTAAACACAAAAGACTAAAACAACATCTTTTCTGTAAATATGTATATTAGGGTGGGGGGAATAGGATACCTTTAGCGCATACTATTACCATTTTTGCATGGTCACTTTTATGCGCGTATAAGTACTCGCATATTTACTCGCAAAAACAAAAGTTAACACACATAACTGTAACAATCCGAGTAATCATTGTTGAGCCCGCGGGTGATTGCCCGCGCCTAATTAAGTACGGCGTCTCTTGCCGCATTCTTGGCAAGCGATCACGTGGTGAAAGCCACGTAACACCACGTGTCGGCTGGCCGGTTATCCAGATTAAATGGTTGGCACTCTCTTGATTGTGATTGTACTGGCCGGACGTATTTGCTGCTATACTATGTGTGTACCTGATTTTATACGAACCGAATAAATAAGTAACACTGGTGACCACAGAGGGACCGCACAGTATAGCAAGAAGATTTTAAGTAAAAAGATTTTAAGCAAGACGATTTTAAGCAAGACGATTTTAGAATGAACTTTTTTTACCCACCGCCTAATTATGAACTAGGAGGGAATTTTAACTCTTTTCTGTTAACATTTGAAAGTTTTTGCGACAGTGTGAGCGCAAACGAAGCAACCAAGAAACATGCTTTTCTTTCAAGTCTGCCAGACGAGACGAAGTTCGACATGCGGCCAATCGATGGAGTCCTGCAAAATCTGAGTTACGAAGACCTTAAGAAACGCGCGCAAGAAGTAGTTTGCGGCATTGATCAGTGTGCGAAAGCCAGACAGCAACTATTTTCGAGAAATCAAGCGATCGGTGAGTCGGGAAGAAGTTTTGTAACCGCTCTTACAAACCTCGGTGAAATGGCATATCCACGTGAATCGGACAAACAGATCCGAAATGACGTCATGTACAACATGCTCATCAATGGGTTAAGAAATCGCAATCAGGCTGAACAATTACTGCAATGTTCCGAAAACAAATTACAACCAAGTTTTATCGAAATAGCCAAAAAGCTACTCGGCAAAGAAGAGCGAGCACCTATCAGTCAATCCGTTACAGTTATATCTAATGAAAGAAAGGAAACGGCGGACCTACGACTCTTGATCACACAATTACAAGAACAAATGGAGGAATTGCGCAGACAACACCACAACCATAACCAAATAGCAAACGACGCACGACCTGCTGAAAGAGATTTAAGAACTTGTTTCAACTGTGGTGTTAGAGGCCACATTAGCAGAAACTGCCAACGTAAACGACACTGGCGTGGCTACGGACAATCGCGACAACCCTACCGACCCATCGAAGAGAACAACCCAGCAATCACTCGGCATCGAATTCACACCATCGCTGGAGAACAACACCGGTATGCTAGAATAAATATAAATAACAAGCCCGTATATGCTTTAGTAGATACTGGTGCTACGGTCACAGTCATATCTAGAAAATTCTTTGATCTATTGAACGGTCATAAGTTGTCTGGGTCCCCTCCTAATATGCTATTTGTGGGTGCAGGTGGAAATAATATCCCTATGGATGGTACATCCCTTTTTCAATTCTTTGTAGCTGGCGTGAGAGTTCAATTTAGAGCATTCGTTTCCCCTGATGTAACTGAAACTTGCATACTCGGCCTGGATTTTATCGAATCTAATGAATGTGTTGTCGACTATAAGAATATGATATTGACGGCTTCTGGAGGAACTCTCCCATTGTTAAAGAAATCGGGTATTTTAAGAACTTGTGATATTTACCTCAATGAGGCAGTGAAAGTACCTGCTTTAACAGAAATTGTTATCCCGTGTAAATTTAAGAGTCTTGGTGTCTCTGGTACCCACGATGTGATAATTGAACGTAGTCAAAATTGTTTAGAAAACTATGAAATTGTAACCGCTAATTGCGTAACAAAAACCATGGGTGATAATGTGACCGTAAAAATGGCAAACTTCACGTCATCAGATAAGTACTTGCCTACGGGTGTGGTGGTTGGTAAACTCTCTCCAATCGTGGGAGAAAACATCTTTTATGACAATGTTTTTACAATTTGCAAATCAGTGCAAACCCCAATAGAAATTTCATCCGATGATGGTGATATCAGTGTTCTATTGAAGGAATTGAACTTAGATTTATCAGCTTTGTCGCAGGTTGAGCAAACTGCGTTGATCGATCTGATAACAAGACGCAGAAACGCTTTCGCCCTGTCTGATAAGGAACTGGGAAAAACATCTACGATCAACCACACAATTAACACGGAGAACGCAACACCGGTCAGACATCACCCACGAAGAATGTCGGATGAGCACAAGAAAAAGGTAGCTAAACTTATTGATGAAATGAAAAATACGGGCGTTATAACTAGCTCCAATTCCCCTTGGTCAAGCCCGGTCGTTCTTGTTCGAAAGAAAGATGGAGACATGCGATTTTGTGTCGATTATAGATCGCTTAATCAATGCACAAAAAAAGACAGTTATCCGCTCCCCCGCGTAGATGATTGTTTAGATGAACTATCTGGCTGCCAATATTTTTCCACCTTGGATTTAAAATCCGGATACTGGCAAATACCCATGAAAGAACAAGATCGTGAAAAAACCGCTTTCACGTGTCACAAAGGGTTGTTCCACTTTAATGTAATGCCGTTTGGCTTGGCTAACGCACCGTCAACGTTTCAAATGTTAATGCGCATCGTTCTTAATGGCGTGGAATGGAACGGTGCCTTGTCATACCTGGACGACATTATTGTATATGCCAAATCGTTTACAGAGCATCTGCAATGTCTAGATCAAGTATTAAAACGCTTGATTTCTCATGGACTAAAACTGAAACCATCCAAATGCAACTTTCTTAAAAAACAAGTAAAATTCCTTGGGCATATTGTATCAAAAGCGGGCGTATCATGTGACCCAAACAAAACCTCCACAATAGCAACCTGGCCCTCACCTAAATCCGTTAAAGAAGTTAGGCAATTCCTTGGACTTGCATCGTATTACAGAAAATTTGTAAAAGAGTTCGCAAATGTTGCCGCGCCGTTGTACGACCTTACAAAGCTCACACCAAAACAATTCGCTTGGAACAAAGAGTGTGAAAGCTCGTTCACGAAGTTGAAATCGGCATTAATATCACCTCCTGTCTTAGCGTACCCCGACTTTACAAAACAATTTCTACTGGATACTGACGCTTCTAATACTGCAGTAGGCGCAGTGCTATCGCAGGTCGTTAATGGCGAAGAACACCCAATTGCGTACACAAGCAGATCTCTGACAAAAGCCGAGCGTAATTACTCTACAACGCGTAAGGAACTTTTAGCGATTGTCCATGCGGTTAAAAAGTTTCGATGTTACTTGGACAAATCATTTCTGTTGCGCACAGACCATGCAGCATTGCGATGGATGTGGACATCTAAAGAAATCTACGGTCAATGCGCGCGTTGGTTCGAATTGTTGGCTGAATTTAAATTCAAATTGGTTCATCGGCCGGGAGTAAAGCACAGCAATGCAGATGCATTAAGCCGTAAACCAGACAATAAAACCGTCGTAAACAATACAGATAACCAATACCCATATTCCATTGACCATAATTATGTTAATAACACTCTCCCGGAACAGGTTAACGTTATTGATTTGAGGAACAGCATCAGGTGGTCATTGGAATTTATAGAAATGGCCCAAAATTCCAACGACAACTTAAATACTGTGAAACAATGGGTTAAATCAGGTATACGACCCCCATTTAAAAATGTTAAAAATTGCTCGAGAGATCTTCGGCACTACTGGGCGATTTATGGTGAACTGGTCATTATTGATAAATGTTTATATCGTAAAAGTGAAGATAAATTAACAAACACAAAGTTACAACTTGTTGTTCCAGAACAGTTGAGAGACAAAGTACTCCTTTCATTGCACGATTCGGCTCATGGCGGTGGTCATTTGGGATTTGATCGCACATCAGCAAAGCTATCACAACGATTTTACTGGGCTCGGTGGAGGCAAGACACCGCAGAGTATTGTCAAAAATGTACGATGTGTGATCTAAGAAAGGAACCGACCAAACGCCCAAGAGCAGAGTTGGTTCCATCCGATGAATATTCTCCATTCCAACGTGTGGAAATTGATGTCTTGGGCGGGTTACCAACTTCAACAAATGGTAACAAATATATCTTGGTTGCCTGTGACGTATACAGCAAGTACATGCAGGCGTGGCCAATGAAATCACAAACAGCCAATGAAACTGCGTGGAACTTCTACCACCAATGGATAACTGTGCATGGTGTACCCGAACGTATACATTCCGATCAAGGTGGAAACTTCCAAAGTGCTCTGTTTCAAGAACTAGTTAAGTTGTTGGGCTGCAAGCAATCCAAAACTACAAGCTACCATCCGATGGGCAACGGTGGTGTCGAACGCAATAACCGGACAATAATTGCTATGTTAAAGAATTATGTGCAGAACGATCCACTTTCTTGGGACGAAGCAGTGTCTTCGATTTGTGCTACCTACAACGCAAGTAAGCATGAAGAGACAGGTGTATCACCCCACTACTTGGTTACAGGCCGCGAGTTGCGATTGCCAAGTGACCTAATGGTTGGCAGAGGTTCATTCCTTCCGTCTGCATTCGCGATGAAAGACCTACAGGACCGTATGATCCTAGTTCATCAAGTGGTGAAGTCGAGAATGATAGGACGAAGGAAGGCAATGAAGGATCGCTACGACAAGCGGACTACAAAACCAGAGAACTTTAACATTGGAGATCAGGTTCTTCTTCAGAACACCGTGTTAGACCCACAAGAAAAGAAGAAATTCCATCTTCCGTATAAGGGACCATATATGGTAGTAGATGTTGACCCGCCGGTCAACTATGTGATCGAAAAACCAAACGGATCGAATCGACAGCGAGTACACTACAATCGTTTGAAGCGAAGTCGCGGTGATTACACTGAATTACAACGAAGTAGCGAACTGATGACGAAGAGGGTAACGAGAAACATATTACCCAAACGTGGTGTATACATGTTTCCTACTAGTGAACCGAGTGGCGAACCGCGCACCACTCGCCAGCAGTCGACGCGACCGCAACGTGATGTTCGACCGCCTTCGTTTTTGTCGAATTACGTCACCTAGTAATATTAGTTTCGTGTGTTTCACGTGTATGTGTGGGAATGCCCTATTTTTAGTGTTGTTTTGGTCCTGATGAGATTTTTTTTATTTTTTTTTATTTCACGTTTGTTTTTTGTCACATTTGTTATGTATATGAAAACGAATAATGAATAATGCCACGGTTTAAATTATTGGCTTTGTCTCCCAAAATGGCATAGTACTTGTGAAATTGTGTGTAATTGTACATACTTCACCCCACTTTTTCAATTGTTCTGTTTTGTATTTATTTTACACCTGTGTGAATTTGCAAACATCATTTTTTTATGATAAACTAGTAATAGTACTATCTTTGTATGTGAACCCGCTGATATCATTTCGTCACACTTCGTTACCGCGATTCTGTAGTTGTATTTTGCATTGCTGTATTGTCTTTTATGTCTTCTTTTTTTTTTTCGTGGGAGGGGGAGAGTGTAACAATCCGAGTAATCATTGTTGAGCCCGCGGGTGATTGCCCGCGCCTAATTAAGTACGGCGTCTCTTGCCGCATTCTTGGCAAGCGATCACGTGGTGAAAGCCACGTAACACCACGTGTCGGCTGGCCGGTTATCCAGATTAAATGGTTGGCACTCTCTTGATTGTGATTGTACTGGCCGGACGTATTTGCTGCTATACTATGTGTGT